>NW_022900946.1:1985588-2028716 GCF_012274545.1 Fukomys damarensis | reverse complement strand
GGAAGAGGAGGGGGAGGAGGAGGAGCTGACCGCTGCTGCCTCCAAATGCAAGGCTCAGGGAAGCGACAGACTTGCCACAAGCACACAGCAACTAAATAATGTGCATCCTCCTGGTCTCATCCATATTTGGGACGAGGACAAATATTATGATATCCAGTAGAAACAAACAATTCTCTTCAAGAGAAATACTGCAATTAATGAAAGCTACCACGGTTGCGGGGATTGGCTCCAGGCCCCCATGGATACCAAAACCTGCAGACGTTCCAGTCCCTTAACGTAAGTGTACGGTGTTTTTAAAGCTACATGCATCTCCGCAGACTGTAAATCATTGCTAGATCTCTTATAAAGCAAAGGATGATGTAAATGCTATGTGAACAGTCGCCATACTGTATTGTTTAGGGGATTGCGACAGCAGAAAAGTCTGTGCTCAGGACACATGCGATTTTCTCTAGAATATTTCTGGTCCGCAGTTGTGCAGACCTGCAGACACAGGGCAGACTGTATTTACAGAGCCTGGCCCACTCCAGCTCATTCAGTGCTGGGTATGTCCTGCAGTCACCCCGCTTTACAGCTAAGAGACTGGGCACAGCAGTAGGGGCCAGGTTGGGATTTGAACTGGGTCCCAAGGACCCTTGGATCCCGAGGCTGCACGGGGCTGAGAGGACAGAGCACAGCTCTGATCAGGGGCTGCCCTTCTGCTGGGAGCCAGCCCACCCCTGCTGGAGCCCCTCTAGCCGTGAGCCCCGAGTCAGTCTTACTGTTACGAGTGCAGGCTTCACAGCCCTGTCCCCCCATCACAGATGCCCAACATACACCGGCACGTACACAGCTGAGCACCCGCTGTGCACAGGGGAGCCTGCCTCAGGCACTGCAGTGCCCAGCCTGAGCCCAGGAGAGGACCGAGACTGTGATGCTCTAAAAGGCCACCTGCCTCCTTCCTAGCAGCTGCCATGCCCGGCCACCCACCAAATGGACCCACCCTTAGCACATCTTGACAGCCAGAACCCAGGATCCCAACTGGGCAGCACAGTCTTGCCAGCTTTCTTCTCTAGCCTCATCTCTTCCTCATTTCTCCCTGTCTCTCTCCCCCCACCCTCGTACCCCAGACATTACTGATTTCCTTGCTACTTGGATGTGCTTGTGCATAGTCTTGCCACAGGGCCTTTGCACTTGCTGCTCCTTTTGCATGGGGCATTCTTCCCCGACATCCTCATATTTTTCCTCAGCCTCCGTCGGACCTTGGCCCAAGTATAGTGTGAACGCACACACCTTCTCATCTCTGCACTCTTTACACCTCGCCCAGGCTTTACTTTTCTGCATATTTATCTTCATTTAATGGCACCATATGATCAAGGACTTTCTCCAACTGTGTTTCTGTCTTCAAGGGCATATGTGGCATGGATGTGGGGTTCTGTCTCATTTACACCTCTCTGTACCTGACCATCTTGAGTCACGTCTAGCATGTAGTAGACGCACAACAGTATTGCTGAATACACTAGTAATTGTTGCCTGCTTTGCTTGGAGAGGTCTGGGCTGGGACTTGGTCTGCCCCACAGACTCTCTGAGGGTTTGTCTCCCACCAATGTCCCATCATCTGTGTCCCCAAGCTCCCAGCATCCTCAGGGCCAACCGCACTGAAGACATGGGGACTGGCCTGAAGATGAAAGCCCCAGCTGGTACATCTTTGCCTTCACCGAGCCTTGGCAGGAATGATAATACACTCAATTGAGACATGAAGATGAAGTTATGAAGGTCTGAAGGCACCAGCTGTGGCACAAGCGTGGGATGCTGGGAAGTTGAGTCCCCTGGTGGAGGAGTGTGGATGGGTGCACTCCGCCTGGAGACCAGTCTTTGCCTAGAGTAGCCAAGAATGTCCACGGGCTGTGCTTGATAATCCCAGTCTTGTTTCTGCTAGTCAAAGAAAGTCTTGCACCACAGCAGAGATTCAAGAATGCTCAGAACAGCACAGTCTGAAATGGCAAAAGACTAGAAATGGCCAAATGATCACAACAGCAGAATAAATAAATAAATACACTGCTGTGTATTCATGTCACAGAATACTATGCAGCTGTGAAAAGAAATGGGCTACTAACATGGAGGAATCTTAAGGATACAATGTAATCCAGGTGGGGCAGTGCATGCCCATAATCCCAGCACTCTAGGAGGCAGAGGCAGGAGAATCCTAAATTTGAGCCCAGCCTGCCCATTTAGCGATGAAATTCCCATCCCAAAATTTTTATTTAAAAGTGGAAGGCAGTGCTAGGAATGTATTTTGGTGTGAAGGTCGTAGGTTTAACCCCCACTACGGTAAAAACAAAATCCACATGTAAACAAGTTACAGGATAACACAGGTATTTTCCAATCTATCCAAAGTTCAAAAGTAAGCAGAACTACACAATCTGTTCATAGATACAAACTCGTGGCAGAATTATGAAGAAATAAAAGGGAATGTCAGATGCAGTGTAAAGAGGACCCTTCTGAAGGTGAGATCTAAGGGTGGAGATACAGGACCTCAAAGCTAAGAAGACGAATGTTGCACTGCTCAAGCTGGTGACTCGTTGCCCTCTTCCTACTGATTTTGAACTTATTGGCACAGTCTTTTGTATTACGTCACATTTACTCAAGCTCCTTTTCTAAAAAGGAAAACAGGGATTTGGGTTAGAGGAGGGGCTGAAAAAGTGTGGTCTATGGACCAAATATGCTAACGAATAAAGTTTTATTAGAACACAACCACATCCATTTGTTCACACACTGTCTGGCTGCTTCGAACCATGAAGGAGGGGTTGAGTAATTACAGCACAGATTATGTGGCCCACCAAACCCCTCTGAACTATCTAGATTTTTACTGTTTGGTTTTTTTTTTTTTTTTGAAAGAAGTTTCCCAGTCCTTGCAGTAGAGCAGTTAGACAAACGCACACATTGAGCTTCATTATTTAAAAATTTCCCACATTTTTTAAATGTAAGAGTAATCCATGATCATTATTAAGGATTGGAAAAATATAAACACATTTTTTAAAAAGCAAAACAATTTTCCATATAAACATGTAAAAAAAACCCTATTTTCCATATAAAGCCAACATCCAGCAATAATCTGGTAAAACTGGGGGCCATGGCCTGGCAGATTTTTTCATGTACATGAAAGCTCCCCGCTCAATAAGCAGGACCATGCAGATTATGCGATTTTGCACCCTCTTACTTCTGTTTAATATCATCTCAGGAGCATTTTTATGTGTCACTTAATTACATTCCATTTTTGCTATTATAAGTAATGATACAATTAGTATCCCCGTACACATGTCTTTGTTGACAATATGAAAAATTATATGGCTGTCCAAAATGAATTCTTCAAGGAATTTTTAATGATATAAAGACTGTCAGGGCTGCATTATTTATACCAGCAAAACGACCAGAAGCAATATGAATGGCCTGGCAGGAGGAGAATCATTATATGAACTTGGTCCATCATCGGATAGAATATTCTGTAGCTTTTAAGTGTCAAGAAGAATGGAAAAATGGTCCTCTCTCTGAGCCTTGGTTTCCTGAGGCTGGGAGGATAATGCCTCCCAGAGTTCTTTTCGGAGGATTTTTGAAAGCATCTTAGCACAAATGAGCCTGATACATAGGTTACAGTCCTGCGCTAGCCACTCTTGTTAAATAATAATGACAGTATATCAATGAAGAGGGAAGAGGACAGGACTGCCAGGCTGCCCTTCAGTCCCGCATCCTCCCAGCTGCTTAATATTTTGAGGGTCACTCTTGGCCACCCTTACCCTTACCTGGAAACAGCAAGTGTCTGAAGGGGCCCCAGACAAGAGGCAGGCAGCTGTCTCCGGTCTGCACCGTGGCGTGCTGCGGTTACTGTCCGCATGTTACCTGTGTGATTGTTGAACGAAGGGCCACGGTCCCAAACGGGCTTGGATAAGAACCCACCTCCAAACAAGACGGAGCAAATGGCCCTTGAGACTGCAGACACAATGAGGCTGCCACCAAGCAGGGATCGATCAGAGCTGGAGCAGAGCCTGAGCTGGGAGACAGCAGTGCTGAGGGCACGGAGGAGCGGAGGGCCCCCTCTAAAGATGTGTGTGGGCTTGCACAGGTGCACACACAGACACACAGGCATACACCGGGAGGGTTTTGAAAGCTCACCCAGGAATAAGGAGGGAGGAGTGTGAACAGCCAAAGGAGTGTGGTGATTTAGGGGGAGTTTGCCAGACTTCCATTTCAGTTATAAAAGAAATATGTGAAAGCAAAGAAATTCATGAATAGCAGCAGAAGGCTTCGTGGGGCCATAAATAAAGAGTGGGCTCCCAGGGTAGGGCTCAGTGCCCACAAAGCACAGGGCATGGGTTTGCTGGCTTTCTGGCTCCCGGGCACCCTGTCCCCAGCACTCATGCACTTCCCCTGATTACTTCTGAGCACCAACTATCTGCAGGGCGCGGGGCTCGTAGCTAAGAATGGACTGAATGGAGTCCACTCTCTAGGGAGGTTGAAAATAAACAAGTTTAAAGGCAATAGGAGCCTTGTGGCTCCAACCGGTAATCCCGGTACTCTGGGAGGCTGAGGCAGCAGAATTTAATTGCAAGTTCAAGCCCAGCCTAGGTGATTTAGTAAGACCCTGGCTCAAAATTTGAAAAAGAAAAGGGGTTAGGGGTACAGCTCAGTGCAAGGCCCTGGGTTCAGTCCCAGCAGTAAACAAAGGGTGGGTTCACATCAGGTAGCAACAGCCCCAGCAGAGTGACTGAAGACACAGACTGCGGAGCCTGAAAGCCTGGATTTAAACTCTGGCTCCACTGCTTACTAGGTGGGGGCCTTGGCGCACGACTGAAGCCCTTTGCAGTGCACATCCCCAGAGCCCACCGTGACGCCCGGCTGCCACGACCGCAATACTAAGGCCCACGCTGTCTCCTTCTGCAGCAAAGGTCCTTGGCTGGACTGGAGTCACCTCACCAAGGAGGGAACGAGGCCCACGGTCACCGTGGTGAGGGGGGATCAATGCTGCTGTATAATCTACACTCTGGTGCTCCTCAGGGACCCCTCTCTGAGGAGACCACGTCCCTGCACAGCCCCTTCCCTGCTGCATCCTGTCCACCTCTCTCCCCTTCCCCTGAGAGCAGCTCTTGAGAAGAAAAACTGTGGGCTCTAGAATTCCCGGGTGGAGCTCCATTTCCAGGATGCCTGGCTTGGGCCCCTGACCCTAACTGGGAAGATGGGGCACAACTCACAGGGTCGCTACATGTCTACGCGTGTAAGGCAGCACAGTATTAGTAGTGCTACTTAAGCACTGATCATCATTAATGAAAAAGTAAAAGTCTTCAATGCCAGAAGCAACGTCTAGAAAGAGGCTCATGAGTTAGAAGTATCCCAGAAAGCCCTCCATGCGGTGATATTTGAACCAAAACTTTCGTGATGGGAGAGAGTCGAAGTAAAGAGCCAGATGAGAAGAAATCCACACATACACAGCAGGTGCAAAAGTCACTCGGTAGGGACAAGCTTGCTTTGTGCTTCCTTTCTACAACAGAAGGTCCGCACGGCTGGACAGTCGAGAGTTCTCATGAGAGCCGATCCCCGCTTAGTCTGCATTTGCCTTAGAGCGTCCTGGCCGGTGAGTTGAGAATGAACGCATTGGGTTAGCGAGTTTTCCCTGGTAGGTGCGCTAGCGTGGAACACGTACTTAAGGGTCTGAAGATGAACTTTATGTCCTTGGATCCCAAGGACCTCAAATCCAGTCGGGGTGGTGGGCCTGGGCACTAAGGCATGAAATGCACGTGTGTGCTGGCCCAGAGGGCCGGGTGCAGTGGGAGGAGCCCGGGAAGGACGGGTTGGGCGGGTTGGGCAGGAGCTGGACCTCAGACAACGACGGGAATGCAGCTGTGGTCAAGGTACAGGGGACGAAATGGTCAAAGGCACTGAGGCAGGAAAGGAGGACACTGTTGAGGACAGTTAAGAAGTTCAATGAACTCAGAGTACACAGGGTGCTTTAATGTGAGGCCAAAGAGAAAAAGTGAAGCTAAGGGTTGGGGATGTAGCTCAGGGGTGCTGGTGCCTGCCTGGCAAGAGCAAGGTCCTGAATTTAATCCCCAGTACCAAAGCAGGGAAGAAAGTGAAGCCAGGCTATGGAAAATCCTGGGTGCCAGGTGAGACTGGACTTTCTCCCCAAGGCAGTGAAGAAGTATTCACAGAATTTAAAAACCATGAGTATAAGCCATCTCTTCTTTTGCCTGCTGAATATAAAATTGGCATCAGACCTCTCTTAGTTGGAGGGAACAGAAAATGCAAGTGAAAAAGCAGATGTGAACTGAGGCTCAGCTAGATTCAGGATACGGCCCTTTTAACCGTGGGCTGCATCTTTCCCCTTGAGCTCAGCGAGAAAAAAAATCCCTGATTCGTAGCGAACACCCCACGATGGCAGGCACCAAGCTACCAGTCCGATGCCGTTGAATGTCGAGTTGAGAAACGTGCAAACTGGCTCTGGAGGTCACAAGAAACAGCCCCCTCACCAGACCTCACCCTTCCACCTTCCAGCCCCTGGCACAGTCCCCTCCTGCCTGAAGCTCTCATCGTGTCTGAGCACGGTCATCGTGGGAGGCAAACACAGCACACTTAAGGTAGGGAAGCCCAACAAGAAAATGGACGCGAACCCTCCAGATTCTGTAACGCGGACATTTTTCCTCTTGGTCTGGTGCTCCAAGCTGCAGATCCATCAGACTGAAGGTACCAACCTGACACTACACAGAAGACACCTCCAGAACATGTGGTCTGGAGACAAATGAGTCACCAGAAATGCTAACAGATCACAGTGCTCTGAGCGGGAGCCCCTTCACAAGCCCTCTCCACACAGCTCTCCGACGGGTACCGTACCAACAATCGAATGAAGAAGCCACGAAGGACTCAGCCTTTGGTGGGGGGATATCGGGATGGAACTCAGGACCTTCTGCTTGTCACTGAGCTAAATCCTGGGCCCAGAAGACTCAATCTTTTTGTTCTCCATCGATCTTGGTCCACATCATCAGGAGCCAGAGCGGGGAGCAGCTCACTTGTGCCACTGAGCAAGTTATCAGCAGAGCCTGTGGGCACCCCAAATCTCCTGCTCTCCAGCCAACCTGGTGCTAACCAAGATGACTCAGTCTGGAGGAATGAGCCAGCGTGGGGTGCCCAGGGGCACCGGCTTCCCACCGCCACTAGAATAATTCCAGATTCCCTATCCTGGCCTTCAAGGCTGCCCACCGCCTTCCTCCCTGACTCTATCTCCTACCACCCTCTTTCCCCCAGCCATTCTGCCTGTTTCTCACAAATGCCCAGCCCAGCCCCACCTCACAGCCTTTACAGGCTCTCCCCATGGGGCACAGGCTAGAACCCTTCCTGCCTAGCCCTAGACCAGCAGCACAGCCTTCCTCTCAGGAGTGTGGCCAAAATATCCACTTCGCATCACGGCAGCCAGGAGCGGGGAGGTCTCAGAGGGCTTTCTCGTTACAGCCCAGGGAACAGTGGCCAGCCCAGGGTGTTTGATTTGCATTTAGAAGAACCCAAGCCTCTCAATGCTTGTTTCCTGGGAGCAAAGGGTGTGGAGGGAGGGTCCATCCGTCCCCTGGCATATGGCAAGCTCAGAGGGGCAGAGGTGGGATGAGACTGAGGCCTCCCGGCTGGGAACAAAGATGTGCTTGGACAGATGTCCTCCTGTGTGACACAGTAAGGCCCTCCACAGCCTCCCTTTCCTGTAGTCACTGTACCAGGTGTTGACCTCTTATCGTCTTGTGATCCCCAGCCTTGAAGACAGCTCCCAAATCACAGGGACTCAGTGGTTCATGGTAAGTTAGCAGTGACCAAGGAGCAGGAGCCAGTGGGATCTTCTGTGTATTTGCTGGCCCTTGCCAAAAACCTTCTGGACTCTAGTGTGGCTGCCTGAGGCCAAACACGATCTTCACCTGAACCCAAGCTGTCAGCACACCAGGCTGACTTAATTAAAGTGAGCGCAGTGTGCAGTCACTACTTGACGATGGGAAGAGTTTCCAGGAGGCCTCGGGAGGCGGGAGCTACCACTGGGACTGCCTGCCCTCTGCCCGCTGCCCTGTCCACGTGGCCCGCTCTCTCCAATCGTCTTCTCTGCTGCAGGAGTGTTCCCTGCTCATTATCTGATCTTGCAAAATGGGAACGAGATGTGTTTTGCTCAGAGAAATGCAGAGCGGACGAAGGAGCGTGGGCCAGCCACTGGGTACAGCCGCCATGCCAGGAAGTTGCCGTCACCACTGCACGCTCCTGTCACCCTCCCAGGCAGCAGCCTGCAGGGGCCCTGTGATGGGCTGAAAGGCCCTTGGGGAAGCTGTAATTAAATCCCAGAAGAGTGCCAATTCCCCTGCTGGTAAGGGGAGAAAAGAGCGAGGCACAGCAGGCGTGTCCAGACAGTGACAAGCAAGCGGGGACACAGGCAGCTCTGGCTGCAGTGGCCAAGAGCAGGCGAGGTGGGGAGCGGGAGAGATGTTCTGTCACAGGGAATGAGGGCCAGATGGGAGCAGGTGATTTCTGGCCAGGCCATGGCTGCAATGGGCTGGAAACTTTTACACCCTGTCAGACGGAAAGAAATCAGCCCAGGTCCCTACTCACTATTCTACGACCCATCAACCAACCTGGAGAGTAAACAAGGGCTGTGGCCTGAGCAGGTTCCACAGCATAAATCCAGCTGCGTCGCCCCTGCTCTCGGGCGGAGGCCTGCACGGCCAATCCGATGCTCCAGTGTAGCCCTTTCGCTCCCGTCAGAGCCGTGAGTCTCTGCTGTCTCAGCGTCTCTCACACCCACCAGTCACCCTGCCTCTCCAGGACTCGGTTGGCCTTCCAAGACTTAATTCAGTGCCGGGGCCAGGATCTGCCCCGCCTCTTGTGCCTGTGTTGCTGGATGTTGAAACGCCCCACAGCAAAACCACGGTCTTTCCTCTGGCATGTTCCTCTTCATCTTTTTTCCAGTACTGGAGATTATATCCAGGGTCTTCCCACTGAGTCACACCCCAATCCTTTTTAATTTGTATTTAGGGACAAGTTCTCACTAAGTCACTAAATTGCCCAGGATGGGCTCGAACATGCGGTCCTCGTGCCTCAGCCTCCCAGAATGCTGAAATTACAGGCGTGCACCATCCAGGCCTGGCTCTGGCATGTTCTTTTCAAGCACCACCACCCCTAACTTTCCAGCCTCATCTGTCACCACACACTGACCGTGAGCCCCCACACCCCGCCACGAATTCCCCATCATTCCTGAAACAGGACATACACAGAGCAGTCTCCCTACCCGGCTTTCCCTCTCATCTTTTCTTCAAAGCTCCTATTCATCCTTCAGGGCCCTGGCTGCTGTGGCCCAGGGAAGGTAACACAGAACTGGCTTGACAGCTCAGATACTTCCTCCTGTTTAGCCAGTCCTCAGCCTTGTTTTCAAGTGCTGGTTCTGTTGAGATGACTTAGCTGTCCCCTCCCAGGATGAGGACCCCACCATGACCACGGCTGTCACTCATCATCATGGGCAGCAGCCAGAAGTGGGGACAGAGGCCACAATTTCTAGCAACTCAAGCCAACCCCCGAAGACCCCAAGGGAGGCTTGCCGCTGTCCCGAGTTCCGAGTGCAGTCTGTGCTGATGAACAGAGCGAGATAAACAAATCCATCAAGAGTTCATTTGTTTGCCCTTGTTCTGACCATGCCCAGATGCATCTCCTTATCCATCACCCATCCTTCCCGCCCGAAAATGACTTATTTCTCTTTCCCCTGCACTGCCCCAGCTCCTCCATCTCTCTTGTGACCACACGAATGTCAAAACTGTAGTTTCCTCCCCTTTATCATGCCTGTGTCTCCAAGTATCTTGCTGCCCGAGATATTTGTCTAATTCCATCGATCCAATATATTCTATTTCTCCCAACACAAACCCCCATAAAAATATCCCCCAACATGCACGGCGTGTTCTTGTGCTTTTCCCATCACGTACCTTAGTCATATACATTTTATACTCGCCGCTTAACCTAAGAGGCACCCTACCCAACTGCCCGTGACCACTAACACCAGCCCCTCTGGGGAAATGGGACTGCTGCCAATGCTGACCTGGGCCCCAGGCTGAGTCCCTACCCCTTCCCTCTGTTCCTTCTTCCTCTTGCTCCCTGGGCTTCAGCCCCGGCCTGCAGGAAGCTCCCAAGCCCCTGCCCCAGGATGGGCCCCAAGACAGCAGTGTTGGGTCCTACACACGAGTTCCCCACAGGAAGGTGGAGGCTTCACGGTGGGTGCTCAGGGCCCTATCCCTCCCAACCTCCACAGCACATCACACAGCGCCTCACTCTGTCCGTGTACCCCGGTGTGACACACCGAGCCACACAGAGAGATGGTGTGGATGAGGTCTGCAGCTCTGCTGTGCTGCCCGGACGGGCTCAGGCCTCTCTGCGGCACCCCGCACACCGACACCATGGGGATGACCGTTGCCAAGCTGCTGCCTTGCCACTGTGCCCCCTGGGGCTCTGGGCCTCACACCCCGCCCAAGGCCACTTCCCTCCCACACCGCGGACGCACTGCCAAAGCCACGCCCTCAGTGCCCCTGCTGACTAATGGCACATGGCTTAGTGCAGTAAGCGCCAGACGCTGTCCGAAAGCTGCTCTTCAGATACACCCAGAGACATGCCATCGTGATGAACAGCCCCAAATTCGGTTTCTGCCATGCACTTGCTCTGTGACTTTGGCCAAGCTACCTGGCCTCTCTGGGCCTCACTCTCCTGAAAGTAAAGGGGAAATAATAATATCTCTTACTCCTGGGGTTTGTGAGGATTAATTCAGCTTGATATTCAAGTGCCTAATGTTTATGCAGTGCTGAAATTAGTAAGAAACAGTTCATAAACACAAAGCAAATGAAGTATAAATGTGACCCGTGACGTGGCACTTATTGTTTCTATTATGATCATAGATCACAGTGGGGTTGTCACGACAGGGAGTTTTCTTATCTTACTAAGAGACCTGAGCAGGACAGCACCGCTATGCCCAGGCCTGAGTAGAGAAGGCCCTGCCGAGTCGGCGCTCGCCGTCCCGGTGCTTGGTGGCTGGCCATCGTGCTGGCCGCTGCGCTGACCACGCTCTGAGCAGCCGACTCGCGCTCTCCGCTACTTCTAACCCAATCCTTGTGGAGGGCGGGACAGCCACACGGACAGGGCAATCAGGGTTCTGACTTAGGCTCACCTTCCCCCAGAGCGGCCGCTGAGCACAACAAGCTTCTTTTCAGAAGAAGAGGAGGCACACAGCCTGGGGAGACGGCTAACAGTAGCTGTCTTGTTCCTGGCTCAGACATTTCACGTTCAGCTTGGAGGAGCAATGAACTCTGAGCAAAGAAGTTAAACTAGGTTAAAGGAGACTACACTTAACCTGGGCTTCCCAGAACGCAGATGTCACACACAGCAGGAGGGAGGAGCAGCATTTCAGCCCAGGAGGTCCCTGGGCAGCTGGCCGGGCCAGGACTGGAAGTAAGGAGGGAGACAGGAAGCAGGGAAGCTACACTGGGGCCAACTGGGGGAAGGGCCAAGCGCTGATGGGAGGAAGCTGGACCCGGAAATCTGTGGGCTGTAGGAAGCCAGGGAAGATCTCAGAAAAGAAAAGAAGCACAGAAAAGCCGAGCTCGGGGATGGAGACCCTGGCTGTGGGTCCAGGCTGCACAGCCAGGGAAAGGGGTGAACGCAGACCCGTAGGGAGCAGGCCGCAGCCATCTGAGCTGGGACCATGGCTGCTCCTAGGCCGTGGCTGTGCGGGAGGGGAGAGAGCCCCCATGCAGTAGGCTGGGCCCCACAGCAAGGGCAGGGGCTGCATTTCAGGACAGGAACAGAAGGGCACAGGGACAAGCTGAATGATGACATCGAGAAACCAAGGCAGCAAAGGCGAGGAGATGGAGGAGACACCGATACTAAGGCCCTGCGCCCTGGCCACACACGGAGAAGACCCAGGGACAGTCGGGGCGCAGCGACCTGGGGCTTCGTTTCCTACTGTCCCCAGGTGACTCCGCACAGCGATGACAGAGCCGGTGTCTGTGTGTCCACGATGCCCAAGCCTCCCTGGGGTCATTGTGCTGAGGTTTGTCTCCCCCACCTGACCAGAAGGCTGAGAGTCGGGCGGCTCCCTGACCTTCTGTGAGAACGTGAGAGCTGGAGAAATACTCATTCAGCAGATACAGATAGCCAGCTGCCTGCCACAACGGCCCAGGGCCCCACTGTCTTCTTCGTCCCATAGAAACCCATGGGTGTGAATTCCCCTCAGCCTCACTTGACAGCTGGGGAGACTGAGGCTGGGGGCAGAGAGAAGCAAGCCCAGGGCGGAGCCCAGCCCTCGGTCCTCGGAGCATAGGAACTCGCTCCTGCCTGGCCATCCAGCCCCTCAGGACCTGTGCAACCACATCTGGGAGCCAGGCATGGAGGCGCACATCTGTAATCCCAGGACTTTGGGAGGCTGAGGCAGGAAGATTGCAAATTCAAGCTCAGTCTGGGAAATTTAACGACTTAGCAAGACCCTGTCTGAAAATTGAAAAAAAAAATATTTTTAAAGGACTGGGGGTGTAGCTCAGTGTAATTCCTAGTACCAAAACAAACAGACGAATGAAAATCTGTAAAAACATGTTCCCCGAGCCACAGACTATTATGTGTTTGACTTGGCCCAGGCCAGTCTCCCGGCCCCTCCTGTGAAGAAAAACAAAGCCCTCTGATTAAAGAGAAAACCAAAGCCCAGACCAAGTCTGGCCCAGGCCTCATAGGGGGAGCAGCCTCTAACTAGATTCCGTCGGCTGCACCCCAGTTTCCTGCCTGACTTGGGGCTGTTGGCAAGAGGCTGAGTCATGGGGTGCCATACAGGTCGGGTCCTGTCGATCCCGGAGCAGGGAGTTTAGCCCCAGTGGCTGTGTTGTGGGCCAGAAGCCATACCGCGGAGCACCAGCCTGGCCACCCTCCCGCAGCCAGACAGCAGCAAAGCCTCCTGTCCCTCTGGTTTCCTCCTACCCAGCCGGGAGACACAACTCTCCTAACCACAGGAGGGCAACACACCAAGATGGGAGAGCTGGGCTCCCGGGGCAGGGGCTCTCACAAGCAAACACAGGGGTTTTAAATATCTGCCTATCTGAATCTCCAAATTACTCGACCCCGTCCAGCAGGCCTGGAACCCCAGCACCCTGTGAGGAGAAAGCAGGAGGACTTGGGAGTATGAGCCCAGACGGGGACGGCAATTTATTGAATTAGTGAGACACTTTCTAAAACATAAAAAATAGAAAGCAGCTGGTGATGCAGCTCAACATGGAGGCCCTGGGCTCGACCCCCAGGACCATCATTAATTAAACGACCGAATTAAACAGTGCACAGATCCTGCCTCAGACCTGCTCCTCCAGGGCCCCGAGGGTTAATGCTCCCCTTGGTGAGTAGCTCAGTGGACGTGGGGGGTCAAAGGCCCTTGGAGGTGACAGGGTGGGCTCCCCTGCCATTCCCCCAGGGAGTCCCTCTTCCCAGAACTGCTAAGATGAGAGCTGAAGATACAGATCCCAGTCAGAGCACTGGAGTCCTAGATCCAGCCATGCCTGAAGGTGGTTCTTGGTTCCTTGTACCTTTCTCGGTTACATCACTTTTTTCCTTTCTACCTGTCCCAGCTGTGTTTCTGCTGCAGGTGATTTTTAAAAGCCCAGATGGGTGCGGTGGTTACTGCACATCTGCTCCACAGAGAGATTGGCAAGGGAAAGCCATGGGCCAGACTCCACCTCACCTGCTTCAGCTCTTGGCCCTTGTCCACCACGTCCCCTTGCTCACCATGACCTCTCCCTGCTCACGGGGTCCCCACAGCTCTGGGAGTCATCCCTATGTGCGGGACTTCCTGGGGGCCCTTAGGCATCCCTCTTCGGGGGAGGGTCTCCTTATCTGAGCTCCCTGTGGTGTCCTCCTGACTCGCTGGGCGGGCATCAGGTGGCTGGGTGGCCGGGGGGGCCAGGTGTGGGGTGCTGGGCCTCAAGCAATGCAGCCACTGGTTCTGCAAACTCAGCCCAGCCCTGAGTTGCAGAATCACATCAGCTGGTGACGGGCCACATATGTGCCACAGTGGCTCTTCAGGTTACAACTGAGCTGAAAAGCTCCCAGCACCTAGGGACTTCGAGGCCCTGCGGTACAATGCACCCCTCAAGTGTGCCCAGTGACCGCTTCCTCCTACCAGATACCCCCTCCTCACCGCACACACAGCCATGAGCTCACCAAAGAGCTGATCCACTGATGAGCTCGCACCCCGTGGCCCAGTCGCCTTCCAAAAGCCCCAGGGAACACAGCTGTGCTGAGGATGAAGCCTCACACGTCACCTGTGGGGGACGCTTCATGTTTAAACCATAACCCAAATATGCAGACTGGTAACAGCGGCTCACTGCCGTTGTCAAGGGTGACGTACTGCATACATCGTTCCTGTCCCACTTGTACACAACTGGCAGCGCAGTTTCCACTAGCATCTCCTCAAGCACAGAGCCACCGTACTCCGACGGCCACAGTGTCACTAGGATGTGAGGGAATTTTTCAGCTCTAGTGTAATTTTGTGGAGCCTCCATCACACACGCAGCCCACCACCAACAGAAACATCTTTATACGGAGCCTAGCTGTGCCTCCCGCCCCGCCGGCTCTGGGCCTCGGTGTGGCCTGCATGAGCACCACGCCCCCGGAGGCCTAGGCGACCTTGCGGACTCCATCCCTCTCCTGCACTTCTGCCACTGGTGTGAGGATGTCCTCGGGTGCAGACTGGTCCCAGAATGACCACAGTCTGGACCTGGCCTCATCTGCCAGCTCATAGCCCGCCGTAGTCACCCACCCAGGCCCACAAGCAAGAACACTACTGCTACGGAGTTTGCAGTGACTTATTAGCTAGGTAACTTTATTTTATTTATTTATTTATTGTGTGTGTGTGTGTGTGTGTGTGTGTGTGTGTGTGTGTGTGGACCTTGTGTTTGCCAAGAAGGCTCAGCGTCACTGAGCTCCATCCCCAGCCCTTGGCGGTGACTTATTACACAGCCTGATCGCAGAAAGTGCTGACTAACACACATGCTATTTATCTACATTTAAAATACAGGCCAAGCAATGACGCATCTGGGAGAACACAAGCTTGCACGAACACTTTACGTGGAACCGGATGGTGCCCTGGGTGAAAGGGAGGGGAGCTGGGTGGGAATGCGGGCGGAGGGCAATGGACCCCGGTCAGCTAGAGATACTGACCGCAGGCAGAGCGGTGCTAACAGCTTGCTCTCTTCCCGTGTGCTTCAGCGTTACCATAGACTCCTGCGCAAGGGCTGGGCCCCTGAAGCAGTACCGGGGAGGGAGACGAGGCAGTGAGCCATGGCCTGAGATATAGTCAGGAAGCCGTGGAGCTGGGCGCTCTCTTGTCAGAATGCAAACCCCACCTGGCCCTGGTCCGGGAAGTCAGGGACAGGCTGCAGGTCCGCCTTGGCTGAGTGTCACCCTGCAGGTGACCCTTTGGACACCAGAGCCCTGATTCTGTCTGCTCCTTCCACGAGAGAAAGGGGCATGGGGTGAGCTAAACTGAGTTCTTCTCACCATCTCAACTGGTTTATTTATCAACTTTGGTCCTAAAGGGATGCTGGTGAGAACTCCATGGGAAAGAGATGAGGCAGCAGAGAGCCCAGGCGGTACAGCAGAAGCCAGCAATGCATCCCAGGCAGAGAATACAGTGTGGCTGAGGCCCACTCCCTCCAACCCCATCCTCTGCTCACTTAGGTGATGGTTTGCTTTGTGGTGCTGGAGACAGAACCCAAGTCCTCCCACTGGTCCTGCACCTGGATCTTCACTGATCTTCACCCACCTGGGATTCACTCATGGCATTCCTTTCTTGTGAAATGTCTTTCCCTGCCGTGACCCCTAAGCCTGCAAGGGGCATTTCAGGTGACACCTCGCTGGGACTGCTGGCTGACCACCCGATCAGTGGTCATGCTAAGCACAGTTAGTCCCTGCTCCGGCAACTGTACCAAAGTCTAAGGCTCTTGGACTCCAGCCCCTCGTGAGGAGGCCTCAGCCTGCTCAGGACGCCATGGAGTTTGTAGGCCCAGGCCATTTGCAGCCCAGGGAAGGATGGGAAGAGGTGGTTCAAAGCTTCACAGAACCCTTTTGGGGCTTGATCCTGTCACTTCACAAGTAAGGGGACTAAGGTGCAAAGGAGGAAGGCCACCCAGCTTACAAATTGGAGTTGGGTTTTGAACCCAGGTCTTGGGTTCCTCTGGCTCCAAATTGTCCTCTTTCTACCAAACCAAACTGGTACACTCCCCACTTCACCCAAGCAGCCAAGCCAATCACTGCCTCCCTGGTCCCACCCAGTGCTGCACTGTGATCCCGCCCCCCACCTCAGCTCACTGGAGCTGAATGGATCCCAGCACCAGCACTCAGGACACCGGAAGCACTGGTCCTCACAGGCCTGGCAGCCCTGCAGTGAACGGCTGCATCTGTAGACGCCCTGTCAACAGGGTGACACCTCTGGCCGGAGGGGTGAGTCAGACAGGACGGCCTCTGGCTCCCACATGCCCACAGTTCTAGGCTCCATTCAGGTGTTCACGGAGGCAAATGTCCCTTGGCACACTGGCTGGATCCATGGGGTGGGGGGCGCAGAATTAGGTGTCCTCAGGAAAACAAAGAGGACAAAGGCCATCTGGGTGCTGTGGAGCTGTGCAGCCA
Source organism: Fukomys damarensis (assembly GCF_012274545.1). Lineage (NCBI taxonomy): Eukaryota > Metazoa > Chordata > Mammalia > Rodentia > Bathyergidae > Fukomys > Fukomys damarensis. The sequence continues at coordinate 2,012,036 of NW_022900946.1, read as the reverse complement.
GAATTGATGGGGAGGATAGAAAGCAGCTCTTTCCTCCTGCTCCGGACAAAAATGACAAGGTTAGGATAAATGGGCTGCTTAAAGCCCAAGGTACCATGTCAAAAAGGTGACAGGAAGTAACCAGATTTCTCCCAATTCTATCTTGTTTCTGACTGCTCTGGCAAGAAAGGTCATTTAAACTGAAAAGGGCAGAGGGGAGCTGGCAAGGCAAAGCCCAAGTTCCAGTGAAACCACGTCTGCACCTTCTCCATCTGTCCCAGGTTCCCAGCACCATTAACACCCTGGCACTGGTATCTCTGTGGTGATAAGGGACCTCTGTCGGCACATGCTGGGGATCCCAGGGAGCTGGTGAGGAACCTGAAAGTGGGTAAATTTCAGGTTCCAATGTGTAATGAATCATGCTAACTTCAAAAAGAAAAGAAAAAGAAACCAAAGTGTCAGACTCTTGACTGGGACTCTGGGCAGTTCTGGGGGTATGGGCCGAGGGCCCCCACACCCTCCCAACTCCTGCCCTGCTCTGTATGTTCTTGGCAGCAGGGGAGGGTAGTCTGTGGGCAGCAGCGAGACAGCTCCCAGTTCACAAGAACAAGACTTCAGAATTGCAAGAGTCTGGGCTTTGAAGTTCAAAAGCAATAGTATTCACTGCACATAATATATTTAGAAGAAATGAAGGTAAGAGTGACCTCTCCTCTCCTCTTTCTCAGCATCCCAAATGTCCTATTAAATAAGGCTCCTCTGGCCGGAGACACAGGAAAGAGTCAAGAATATGACAGATTCCCATGCATCACCAAAATCCATTTTGTTTTCCTCGAGGGCACAGAATACAACTACATTTCCCAGTGTCCCTTCTGGTTGGTCAGCTATATGTGCCCAACTCCTGGCCAATGGAATGAGCCGTGTCCAAGCCTGGTCCACAGGGACTTTCACTTTAAGCACTGCCTGATGGAGAAGACTCCAAAGCCCAGGAGGGGGCAAAGCCACCGAAGAGAAGATCAGATCTCAGAAGGAACACATGGCAGGATGCTGGCCACAGGGACATCTGCATTGCACTTGATATGAGCAGAATGTTAACGCTTATCATGCACAGCCCTCAGGATTTGGGAGCTTGTTATCAGCACTAATGCAAGGGGAACAGAGGACAACAGAGACGATGGAGGGCATCACGGAAGGGGCACCTCCTCTCCCCAACACACTGGCAATGAGTGGACGGGTGGATGGGTGCATGGGTAGAGGGGTGGACGGGTGGATGCAAGCATGCATGGGTGCATGAGTCAGTTCCGAGTAAGCCCAGATCCTGTTTGTCTGTTTGCCTGACACCACTCTAAGCATGTGAAAGATATTAATGAACAAAGCAAAGTACTGGAAAGATGCCGATGAACCTACTTTGGTGCTACTTATGGCTTTTTGTTCTTATTAGCACAGTTACCGACCCCGACAGGTAGATTATCCCCACATGATAGAGAAGTAAACTGAGGCCTAGCAAGACTAAGACAACTTTCCCAAGTCACATAACTGAACAAAGAGGAAAAGTGCAGGTGACAGGATTTGAACCCAAGTAGCCTCCTTCCAAAGCCCTGTATACTTAGCCATTAGTACTTTTTTTTTTTTTTTTTTTTTTTTTTTTTTTTTCAGATTAGTTCAACCAAAATTAAAAACATGCAGATATCCAATCTTCTTGACTGCTCTTTTTCCAGGACTGGGAATTGAACTCAGGATCTTGTGCTTGCCAGGCAGGTGCAGCACCACTGAGCTACATCCCTGGCCCATCTTGGCTGCTCTTGACACACCTGAGCCCACATGTTCATGGCAACATCTGGTCAGAGCTGCATAACACTGCCCCCTTCAGGTGGGGCCGGCACACTCCAGGTCAAGCTCCAGTGTCGACTAAGCACCAATCATATGGCTCTGACTGGGCCTGGGTGGGCCTGGTCCCACCCACCCACACTTTCTCTTCCCTCATCCACGCTGTCTTTTCCTTATAGACTTTTGTGACCCTTGGGGGAAGCCCTTGGACACTTACTATTTGTCAAATTAACACGAGGCAGGAACCCAGCAGTCATGGAGGGTCACTGGCAAGCAGGGATGGAACGTGATTAAAGCCAAGACCAGTCCCACACACAGTCTGGAAAGGGACTACACGAGGACCCCGGGGTGCTCCCATGGGGAAGCGGGAAGCAGTGATGGCTGAGTGGTGAGGCAGGCAGGGCTGCCCGTACTTCCAGCCAGGCCCCCAAAGAGCAGACATAAACTAAAACATGTGCTAAAAATACTACTGTTAATGAACTTAGGGTAGAGAAACTTTCTTAAATGGAACAGAAAAAAGCAATGGTGCTGAAGAAAAGGGCTGATAAATTTAGCAATGAAAGTTAAGAACTCCCTTTGACCCTTTCTTTACACCATATAAAAATTAACTCAAATGGATAAAAGACCTAAACATAAGTGCTAAAGCTATAAAACTTGTAGAAGAAAAGCAATGAAGAAAAGCCTTAGAGACTGGATTTGACAATGATTTCTTGGGTACGAAACGAAAGCCACGGGCAACAAAAGGTTAAAACATGTGCATTAAACCATATCAGAATTAAAATCTGTGTATTTAAAGGACTCTACCAGGGGGACTGAGGGGGGAATGGGGTAAAATAAAATAAAATTTATTTTAAAAATAAAGGACACTATCAAGAGAACGAAAAGGGGACCCATGAAACAGAAGAAAATGTTTGCAAATGAGAAACATGATATGGGGTAAAATCCCCAATACATAAAGAACTCTTCCTGTTACTTAACAATAGCAACAATACAGAAACGCTCTGATTCAAAAACAAACCAATTTCCTGAATGGACATGTCTCCAAAGAAGATACACAAATGGCCACAGACGTATGAAAAGGTGCACCCCTGTAGTAGGGAATGCCAGTCAAAACCTCAGTGAGATCCACTTCACACCCACTAAGTGGGGTATTAGTCAGCTTGACAACACCCACACCCACCACGGAAGGAGAGATTTGACTGGGCTCCTGTTTGGATTCAGTCCGTGGTTGGCTGGCTCCAAGGCAGAAGGACATGGTGGAGCAAGGCTGCTTAGCTCATGGCAGCCAGGAAGCAGAGCAGAGGAGCGCCTGAGAGGGGCCAGGCACTGGACACAGACCCCCCGGGCCTCTGTGACCCACCGAGCCCCTGGGCCAATCCCAAAGGCAACCAAACCGACATCCAGCCTAACTGCCCAAATTGGAAGGAGGAACAAAGGAAGAAAGGAGGGAGGGAAGGAAGGAGGAAGGAAATGCTAGGCGTTAGCAAGGCTCTGGAAAAACTGGAACACTCGTACACCGCAGGGGAAATGTAAAACCGTGCAGCCACTTTGGAAGACAGTGTGGCTGCCGCTCCATCACAGTCACTGCAGCGGTTTCTGTTCTGGGTATTTTCCCACCCGATACTGAAGGCAGGGACTCAGACAGACAGATATGTGTACGGCCACGATTACAGCAGCACTATCCCAACAGCCAGAAGGTGGAGGTGACCCAAATGCCCCTCGGCAGACACACAGACAAAATGTGCTGCACAGACACGATGGGAGATTCCCGAACCTCAAGGAGGATCAGAAGGAAGCTGGGGAGGGGGAGCTAAGAATGATCAGGATGAGATGCGTATGTGTACCAGAACTCCATGATGAATACATTCGGTATGTGTCACAAATGTATACCAACAGAACACTTTCAAAAGTAAAACTACCAAAAAAGAAGAAAATTCTGACAGCTGCCATACCATAGATGAACCTGGAAGACACTGCGCTAAATGACATAAAAAGTCACAAGATCCCAACAATGAATGTAACTGTACTGTATCCCTAAAAAATGTACCAATAAACTCAATTAAAGCTGAAAAAAAAAAGAAATGATGTCTGAACTAAGACCCCCCCCAAAAAAAAAGTCAAATGTTGATGATTCCACTGATGTACACGGAACTTAAAATAGTTGACTTCATAGAGACAGAAAGCAGAAGGGGGAGGAAACGGGGAGTTACTGCTTAACGAGCAGTTTCAGTTTGGGAAGACAAACAAGTTCTGGAGATGGATGAGGAGGATTACACAGAATGTGAATGCATCTTACACCCCTGATCTGTACAATCAAAAATGGATAAGACGGTAAATATTATGTCATGTACATTTTACAATAAAAGAAGCAACAACTTCCGTTCATCAGAGGACAGCTGAGGTAAGGCAAGCCACAGAGTGACAAAAGATACTTACAGTCTATCTAAGTGAGCAAGCATTATGGTAAGTCAGGGAAATTCCTATAAATTAATATGGAGAATCCAATAGAAACACAGGCAAAAGCACAAACAGGCACTTCCTGCAAGAGGGAACCCAAGGAGCCAGGAACATGACAGGCACTTGGCCTCATCAGTGACTAGGGAAATGCAACGGAAAACGACTGTGAGATACCATTCCTCACCCACAGGACTGGCAGGACATAAGTCTGCTAATGCCAGATACGCCCCAAAGCCTCGTGTGGGTGAGGGGAGGTTCCTTCCTCAGAGGAGGCTGAATCTGGAATGTGCGTGCTGGGGTTAAGGGCGTGTGATTACTAAACCACCACATGTGAGCCACTGGTTTGGCACCACCCTAATCCCTGTGGTCTGGATGGGATAAAAGGGGCATAAAGATGCTGTTAAACTCTCTCCTTCCTGCTGCTGCCTTGTGTGTTGTTTCTCCCCTGTGAGGCCCGTTTGCCATCCCAGCCCCGGAGCCAGCCGATTATGGGCTGAAACCTCTACGGACTGTAAGTCACGTCAACCTTTTCCCTTTTCACTTTGGGTGCCGGGTATTTTGTCTCAGCAATGAGAGAAGCGATGGGAATTTCCTTGCCCTGTGTTAGTGGAGTGCAAGTTGGTTCACCTACACTGGCTAACTCAGCAAAGCTGAAGATCTGCAAAGCCCACCTGGCAATTCCGCTTCTGGGTAAACAGTGGGCAGGTGAGGTTCAAACTGCAGTGGGCATCAGGATCAGCAGGGGGCTTGTTGGACAGAGACTGTTGGGCCCAAGAAGGTCAGGGTCCTGGTCGACAGAGCTGTGAGGATCTGCACCTCTAACAAGCTACCAGAAATGCTGAAGATGCCGATCTGGGCCACACTTAGAAACCCAAACTGACCCAGGTATCCACTATGAGTAGATTGAACCATCACAAGGTGCTACAGTCCTGCCATGGAACATCATACAGCAACAAAAATGAACCAATTATAGTTTTAAGATCAACGCAGTGCTGATGTAAAGAAATCAGATACAAGAAAGCACACTGATCATATTCATGCAAAACATTCAAAATCAAGCAAATCTACTGTGTTTAAGTGTACACACTTGGTAAAACTATAAAGCAGGCTCAGTTAACTTTTCTGGATTGGACCAGAGAGTAAATATTTTCTGTTGTGCAGGCCAGATGGCTCCATCGCAACTGCTCAGCTCTGCCATTGTAGGGAAAAAGCAGTCACTGATGACAGCAGGAAGGGACATGGCTGTTTCAATAAAACTTTATTTACAAAAAGACAGACCAGGCCATAGTTTGTTGACCACTGCTCTAAAAGCTAAACCAGGCAGCGATGACCTCCCCTGGGGGGGAAGTGAGTAGTGGTCAGACAGGGGGTACAGGAGTGCTTCTGGGAATCTGGTAATGACATTTCCTGACCTCAGTGGTAATAAAGATTTGGCTTTACAATAATTTGCTAACCCATGCATTTATGTTTCATACTTTTTTTTGCATTGTACTATATTTCCCAATTTTAAAAAGTTTTAAATTAATAATCGATCAACAAATGTCATCTACCCATACAAAGAGTTGGTCTCGCAGACTTAGAGCATGGAGGAGCGGTCTCTGGGGGCTGGGAAGTGGCAGGGAGGGGAAAGAGAAAGACAATAACCCAGTGGGCCAGGGCGGATGACACAGAGGGTTTTTTCAACACAAAATGAAATTTCCAGCAGGGGCCTTAGCAAAGCAAAGCTTGGTGGAGTCAGACTGGCTCTCATCTTGGGGAAACAAAGCAGGGTTATATAAGGAGGAATTCGTTATGTGGCACAGCAGGGTGACTCTAATCCCCAATGGCTGATAATAAACTTCAGATAACTAGAGAATAGCCCAGAGTTTCCTAACATGAGGAGAGGATGAGGGTTTGAGGACATGGAGGGCTCATCATCCTGATTTGATAATTACACATTATATATCAAATCATAACACTTATCCTATAAATAAGGGCAAGAATTAGGTCTCAACTTTAAGACAGAATTATGTGGCAGTAAGAGAAACGAAGTACCGATACATGACACCACATTGTCGAACCTTGAAAACACCATGCTGAGAGAAGACTGGTTCAAAGACCCTCCTCTTACACAATTCTTTTACACGTGTCCAGAACGGGGAGATTTACAGAGACAGAGAGGAGCTCGGAGAGGGGTGTGGGGACAACGAAAGTGCTCTCAAACTGATAGTGGCAACAGCAGCACAACTCTGAAGATACTAAAAGCTCTTAAACTGCATACTTTGTGCAGGCAAATTTTATGGGAAGGGAACAAAATTTCAAAGAACCTATCATCAAAATAATTTTTTTTAGTTTAAAACTGAGGCTGGGGTTTGTGTCTCAATGGAAGAGCACCCGCCTAGCAAGTGTGAGCCCATAAAACAAAAACTAATGTCCTTGTCACCAGAGATGAGCCTATGCAGGAAGACCACACAGACAGAAGCCACCTGCCCTTCCTCCAGCTCCAGGGCCCTGACCCTTCACATCCGGCCACTTCTCTGCCTTGGACAAAACACATGCTGAAAACAGGAAGCTCAGGCCAGGTGTGAAGTGCACACCTATAATCTCAGCACTGGGAGGCTGAAGCAGGACTGAAAATTCAAGCAAGCCTGGGCAATTTAAGGACTTAGCAAGACCTGATCTCCAAAGAGAAAATGAAAAAGAGCAAGGGATGCAGCTCAGTGCCATATCCCCAGTACCACACACACACACACACACACACACACACACACAAATCAGAAACCCAAGAGGCCAGAGATTCTTTAAACAAGAAGAGGCCAGGGCACCCCTGACCAGACACACCACACCTCTGACTCAAATGCAACCCCTGGGAAGTCGGACTGGCTCTGGGAGTCCTGCTGGGCCTAGGGGCCACTCCCTCTGGTAACAGGCCTCTCCTGGGTGTCTATGGCTGCAGTGATGAACCTGTGGCACACGTGCTGCAGCAGGCTGTTTGTTACGGCTGCAAGCTCTAGAAAGCTCTGCAGAGTAGAACGGGGGGGGGGAGTGGGGGAGACGGATCTCAGCCCCTCTGTTCCCAAGCAGGCTGCAGGCTGCGGGCTCAGGCATTCTGGGCCACATCCCAGGCTGCAGGGAGCCCACAGATGGCTGCAATGATGCAGCTGCAGGAGCCACCAGATGGAGGCTCTGGGAGCAGAGGTGCCCAGCTGCCACCTCCCCCTGCACGCCACACTGGCCCTGTTGAGAGCTGTGAGCCACCAGGCCTCCCAGCCAGGTCAGGACCCACAGAGAGCAGCCCAAGGAAACTCCCGGGCCTGGGGTGCAGACGAGGGAGCAGGTGGCCAGGCAGGGCAGAGGACCTGTGAGGTGCTCATGGTCGCATGACTCCAAAGATGCTAACAACACACTCAGGAAGGGTGGCTCAGCAGCGCAGGTGTGACCTCAGGCAGGCCGTTCAACCTCCCTGAGTCCTCGACTCACAGGCCCAGGGTAAAGCAGAGATAACAGCTCCCACTCCAAAGAGCTATGAAAAGAATTCCATCAAGCAAGGGCTGTGAAATTACCTGGCTGTGGACGGAACTCTGCACCTTACTCAGGGAAGGCTAGTTGAGTAGAAATGAACACAAACCGAGTTATTTTCCACGTTAGCTTTCCAGCCCACTAGGCCAAACACCACAGAACGTTTGCTCTCACACCTGCGAGCTCTATTGCATGTGGATTATCTCACGTGACTCTCGAAGACTCCCATAACATGGGTGCTCCCCTCCCTACTTTACAGATGAGGAAACTGAGGCCCAAAAAGATGAGTAGTGTGCTGAGGCCCCATGGTTGCTAAGGCATAGTTTGAAACTAAACTTTTTTCTCTTTTTTGGTATTCGGGATGGAACCCAGGGCCTCTTGCGTGCTAGAGTTTCCCTGGCTGACGTAGAACTTGTGATACTCTTGCCTCAGCCTCCCAAAGTGCCAGGACTATAGCCATGTGTCCCCTTACCCAGCTCCATGCTCTTTAACAAGGCCCCAGCAGCTCTGTTTAAATCCTAGCTCTGCCACCGCCTGGGTAGTATGTCCCCACCTCTCTGAGCTTCACCTTACTGTCAGAAAGATGACAGAATGTGTAGTACCAACTCCATGGTCGGAGAAGATGGTTCAAAGGACCCGTGGCCTAAAGGTACACAGCAGACGTTCACTGAGTGCTCACTGTACACATTGGGACTGCACTGCCACTTGTCAGGGGTGGAGATACAGGGGGCAGACTACTCGGCCACGGCAGCCACTGAGGGCCTTACGTCAGGCCTGTCTTCTCACTTGTAAAACAGAGCAAGTGAAAGCAGATCCTGAGCCCTTCTGTGTTGGTCAGCTTTCTGCTGCTGGGACAAAATACCTCAGGTAATCAACTTGAAGGTGGGAAACTGGCTCACAGTTTGAGGTCTCAGTCCATGGTCACTGGGCCCTACTGCTCTGGGCCTGGGGAGGCACAGCAGACCATGGCAGGAGGCTGTGGTGGAGGAAACACCTCAACACAGTGGCAGGAAGCAAAGGGGCCGGGTTCCAATATCCCCTTCAAGGCCACACACCCAATGACCTAACTTCCTCCTACCAGGCTCCAACTTGCAGCGATTCCACCATGTCCCATTAGCACCACAGGCTGATGACCAAGCCTTCAGCAAATGGACTTTCGCAGGATATTCAAGATCCAAACCACAGCACCTTCCCCACCCTGACAACTGTGTGTGGAGCCTGGACTCCTTGGAACTGGCAGCATAACAAGAAGAAAACAGGGTGTGATCATTCCTCGTGGTGTGCCAACTTGAATAGGAACTGGCTCGGATGAGTCTGTGGACGGTTGACACGAAGGCTGCAAACTGAGGGGGGGACGCCCACCCTGGATGTGGATGCCACCAACCAACAGGCTTGTGGCCTGGACAGAATGAAAAGGGAAAGGAGAAAGTCTTGCCTGCCTTTGGAGGTGCCCCAGCCTCCACCACTGCCTTTGGACTTGGCCTCCCGTTTCTTCAGCCTTTCGTCATAGGTTCTGCAGCCTTCTGACACAGAGTCACACCAGCAGCTATAATGATCCTCCAGGTCTCTGACCTTGGGCAGCTACTGGACCCTCCAGCTCTCCAGCATGCAGAAGGCCATTCTGGATTCTTCTGCCAGATGCCACTCTTACCCTTCCGCTTCTTATCCTGTGAGCTGACCTACTAAACCCCTTGTATAATTAGATATATATTTCATATTGATTCTGTTCCTCTATGAACCCTAGCTTGTACACCGAGGAAAGGACACGAGGTGGGAGGGCATCCGGGAATCACGAGGGTCACCCCCCTGGCGTGGGGGCTCTTTCTCCTTCCCCAGCACCACCTGGCAAATACTTCCTTCCTCCTTCCCTTCTGCCTCTGCAGCCAAGGTATACTCAGGGGTTCTTCTCTGTTTTAATGGCTCACACTGAGGTAGCTGGTGAGACAGGGAAGCAGGAGGGCTTGCCCAGGTCCAAACCCACCTCTGCCTCTTAGCACCACACGACCTTGGGCAAGACGGCCTCAGCTTCCCAGCTGTAACACAGCGCAGCAACAGCCTCCTCTCCAGGTCTGGGGGGAATCAGACAGGCCAGGTAGGCTGATAAAACAGAAATCAGTGTCTGCTATTATTATTACTAGTACAGTAGGAGTTATTTGGAAGCATCCTGGAAAAAAAATAAACTGGCAGATGCTACTGCTCAAGATAAGGTTAAAACAATTGTGTTTAAGTGAATCAATGTTAAGAGAAATAGCAGGGAACAATAATACGAAAAGAAGGCGGTGCAGGTCACAGCCCTAAGAGGGAAGCCAGTAAGAAACGGAAAGGGAAAGACAGACTTTTGCTGAAGTCATCGAGACGTCAGCAGTAAGCCAAGCATACGGCTCTCCTGCAGGGGTCCCTTTGTGACCATCCGGGTCACCTGCTCTGGTTTTGTATCTTAACATGGGTATGGGTCACATGATGCATACATGCACTCCTTTAAACACACAGAAATGTACATGTAAAACTGTACATTTCACCATTCATAAGTTCGATGAATGAAATTACAACTGGCCCTCAGGATCTACAAATTCTGTGTCCACAGATTCAACCAACTGTGGATGGCAAATATTTGAGAAGAAAAACTATCTGTACGGATTATGTCTGGACTTTTTAATTCTTGTCACTATTCCCTTAATACAGTATAACAACTATTTATATAACATTTACATCGCATAGGGTGTTATAAATAATCCAGGGATGATGTAAGTCTATACTTTATGTAAAGTATATAACAGCATATGGTATGAAGTGTATGGCATATGTTATGTGCAAACACTATGCTCTTTTATAAAAGGGACCTCAGCATCTGTGGGTTTTGGTACGGGGAGGCCTAAGAATAACTCTACTGGGTACCAAGGGACAACTGTATATATATCTTTATAAAAAGGAAATATGGCTGCTATAGTTTGGACCCTGAATGCCCCTAAAAGTCTGTGTCAAAGGCTTGGTCTCCAGCCTGCTGGCTCTATTAGAGATGGGGCATACTGGGAAGACCTCAGGGGGGCTATGGGACCTGGTCCCTTCCTCTCTCTCCTTTGCCCCGAGGTTTTGCCCCGCCATGATGAGCTGCCTCGCTGAGGCCAAGCAATCATACACTGGAACTTCTGTTAACTCAGATATTTGTTACGGTAACAGGAAGCTGCCGACACATGGCAGCACCATGTAGGTAGTGAGGTTCAGCAGTCAGCCACAGCATGGGCCCACAGGCTCTGTCTCCACCCTGTCTGTGCCTCCCTGCTCCCTTCTCCACATGCGCACAACCCAATCCTACACTGTTCATGTATGAACCCTGTAGTGAGTGGAGCAGTAATTTCTCACACCAAAGTATGGGAGAAGTTAAATCATCACTGTTTACACTTAACAGAGTCTCTCACCATGGAAAAACTGTTTCTAATCATCAAAGATGAAAGCTGGCCACCATCTGAGGTTAACACGGTGCTCTGGGAGAGAGTGAGCAGCCGAGGCTGCCTGGATATCAAATTACCTGGAAAGATAATCCTGAATAATTGGCATTAGAGCAACTAAGGTAATCATTCGCTGTTGTGATCTCCGGGAGCCATCCTTCAGCAGGCTGAGGAAGGTAATAAGAGCATAATGAGACACCCGGAACTTCAGAGGAGAGAGGGCAGAATCAGCTCCTCAGTCAAGGGGGTGAGAGGCACACAGGTGGAGAGGAGGCTGGAGCACAGCTGGGACGGAAGGGGGTGACACGGAAGGCAGGTGCTACCCAGACACCTCAGCGACCTGGAGTGCGCTTTGACCTAAACGTGCTGTGTGACCTTGAGCACTTCCTTCCACCCTCCTGGCACTCAGCAATCATCTCAGAGCACTGCCACCACCCAGCCTCAAGGACACCTGTCGCCCCGCTTTGTACAGGCCGTTCATTCTCGGGGCGATCTCTCCGGAGACCCCTTTGTACAAGGTGGTCTTGACTCCTCCTTCAAGGCCTTTCCTCAGTGGTACTTGCTTCGCAATTTAAATGTCCCCCAAAGGCCCTCTTTGAAGACTTGGTCACCAGCCTGGGGCACCACTGGGAGGCAGGGAAAATTCAGGAGGCAGGGCCTAGTGGGAGGAAGTGAGACCACCGGGCATAGCCCTGAGGGGACATTGGGGCCCAGCCTCCCTCTCTCCACCGCCCAGCTGCCATGATGTGAACAGCCTCACTCCAGGGCAGGCTCTCTGCCCTGGTGCTCAGACTTGCCTCGGGCCCAGAGCAACAGAGCCAAGTGGCCGTGGACTGAAACCTTTCAAACTATGAGCCAGAAGACACTGCCCCTTTTTAAGTTCTTTGTCTCAGGTACTTTGTCACAGTGATGGAAAGTCAAGCCACAAAGTGCTCCTCCGAACAGCCCCACAGCCTCTGCCATCCTCACAGACTAGTTCTCCATCCCCATCTGTTCCCCAGAGCAGGGGCTGAGGGTTCTCCTATTGCTCAGTCTCCCGGCACACAGCCTGGTATTGAGGTATACAACCACAAGCCGAGGCAACAGGTTAGCCAGAAATGCTGAGTCTTCCTTTTCTTTCTGCTGTACTGGGAACTGAATCCAGAGCCTTCACACTGAGCTAAATTTTTTTACTTAGAGCTGGGGTTTCCCCAAGTCACTAAGCATCCTAGGCTGGGCTTGAACTTGGAATCCTCCTGCCTCAGCCTCCCAGAGTGCTGGGATAGCAGGTATGTACCACCATGTCCAACACAAGTCTTTTGAGAATGTCCAGAAAGTAATGTCCAGAGGAAGATCTTGCAGGTAGGTCAGGGACATTCAGACAGATAATGGCAGCTTCTCTGTCCCAGAAGGCTGTTTGTGTCATCTCGACACGATCCAGGAGTGGCCGATGGTAAGAAGGAGCGCACTATGGACCACTCAGGCAAGTCCCTCATGTCTGTTTCTGGACGCGTATCTTATCTTGGAAGAAAGAGTCAGCACTCCCATTTTGCTGAGCCTCGGGCCTGGGTGTGTTCCCGGTCACCTGAGAGCACAAAGAAGATCTGGGGCCAGGAGGGGCTCATGAAGCCGGACCTGGGGCCTAGCTCACAACAGTTCACGGGGAGTGCGAAGGTACAAGGTTACCACACAGGCTCTGTGACGCCCGCCACCCCTCACACCCTGGCCAGAGCTGGCATCTGACCCCTGCGCAACTCCAAAGTCAATCTGCCCATGTTTCATGTGGGGCGGGGTGAGACAGAGTCTTGTTAATCTGGGTCCAAACTTGTAATTCTCCTGCCTCAGCCTCCAAGAAGGCTGACATGGCAGTGTGCCACCAGACCTGGCTGCAGCCCAGACGGCTGGGGAAGTAAGTTCCTCTCTTCCCTCCCTGCTCTGTGTGTTCTGATCTCTGATCTATGCGCATTTCAGTTCTATGGCATAAATCAATAAAATACGTTAAATAAATTAAGTGAGCAGCAGAACTGTAAATCGATTTCAGGGAGAGAACAGAGAGGTCGAGGGAACCAACAAGAGGCTATTCTAGGAACTACAGTGAGCAAACACTGGCAAAGGCTTGGGTGGTGATAGCAGAGCCAACCATGCTGCTTCACATCCCTGAAATATTAAACAACTGAAACCTATAAATTGTTTCACAGAAGTTGCTGGCTGGCGGCTGACAGAAATCCCAGCTTCCTGAGAACAGGGAGCAGAAACAGCGATGAAACAAAACACAGCTCAGCCCAGGTGGGTCAGAGGAAAGCATGGCTTCCAAAACTGCTTTGGGTTTCCAAGCCTAAAGGGACCACCCAAGGTCTCTAACAGGGTACCTGCTCATTCCCTCCTTCCTTATTCATTCAACAAACTTCTACTAAATTCTTACTCTGTGCCAACCCCAAGTGTGCGAGCCACCAAGAAAGACAAGATATGGAACCTGCCTTCGGGAAGTGTCCAGACAGGTGGAGATCACCTGGTACAGTACAATGTGTGCTAATGGGGCTGTCCGTGTAGGCAGGTGCCTCCAGCCACTCAGGGACAGCTTTCTAAATGAGTCATGTCTACTCTAGGTTTTGAAAATTGAACAGTTTACAAATGAAGATGTGAGCAGAAATCAATGAAATTGAAACAGAAAAATTAAGGAAGAGTTGGTTCTTTGAAAGAATAAAGAAAAGTAATCAAATGGTAAGTCACCTAATCAAAAAACAAAAAAGGACAGAAAAGACCCAAATCCATGCAACTAGAAATGAAAAAAGTTAAATCACAACAGACACTGCTTAAATAAAAAAGATTATTATTAACAAGGACTTCACAAACCAGTGCCCCAGCAATTAGAGAATTCAGAAGAAATGAAGATTCCTCAATGTGTATGAATTACCAAAATTGAACCCAGATTTAAAAACCCCAAATAACCCAATAATAGGCAGTAATAGAAGCAGTAATAAAAACACTACCAACTAAGAAAATCCCAGGTCCAGATGGATTCACTATTGAATTGCACAAAAATATCAGGGAAGATCTAACACCACTACTCCTTCCTCAGGTTCTTTGCTGAAAACGAAAGGAAAGAGTGACTCCCAAAGTCACTCCTCAAAGCTAGCATTCCCTGATTCCAAAACCAGGTAAGAATCCAACCAGAAAAGAGACTTAAAGGCCAATCTCTAATAAATATAGATGAAAAGATCCTCAACAAGATACTGGCAAACAGAATATAACAAATTATCAAAAAGATTACACATCATGACCAAGCAGCCTTCATCCCAGGAATACAAGAATAGTTCAACATATGCAAATCAATAAATGTAATACATTATGTAAACAGAAATAAGGGTCCAGGGATTTAGCTCAGTGGTTCTGCTGCATGCCTCACAAGCACAAGGACCTGAGTTCAAACCCTGGTATCAAAAAAAAGTGTATGCAAACAGAAGCAAGGGCAAAAATCTCAAAAGATCCAGAAAAACCCTTTGACAAAATCCAACATCCTTTCGTGATAAAAAACCCCGAAGAAAATAGGTATTGAAGGCCCTTACCCCAATCTGATAAAAGCCATTTATTACAAGCTTACTACCAACATCACATTAAATAGAGAAAAACTGAAAGCTTTCCCTCTAAAATCAGAAATAAGACAAGGCTGTCCACATCCACTATTATCACTGCTGTTCAACAGTACTTGAAACATTAGCATGAGCAATTTGGCAAGAAAAAGAAATAAAGAAGACATGTATAGGAAAAGAAGAAGTTGGAGTATCATTCTTTGCAGATGACATGATCATCTACGAAGAAGACCCAAACAATTCCATCAAAATACTGCTAGCATTAATAACCAAATTCAGCAATGTAGCAGGATACAAAATTAACGCACAAGAATCAGTAGCATTTTTGTATAGCAATAATGAATCTATTCAGAAAGATATTAGGAAAATATCATTCCAAATAGTGCCAAGAAAAATTAAATACTTAGGAATTAACCTAAGGAAGTAAAAGACCTTTACAAAGAAAACTACAGTACTCTGAAAATGGAGATAGAAGAGAACATAAGAAAATGGAAAGACATTCCCTGTTCCTGAATAGACAGAACCAATATAGTCAAATGGCCATACTTGCAAAATTAATACATATATTGAAAGTAATCTCAATAAAAAACCCAAAAGCATTCTTCACAGAAACAGAGATGTATTCTAAAGAACAGAGATAAATTCTAAAATTTATATAGAACCAGGAGAGACCCAGAATAGCAAAAGCAATCCTGAGTAACAAGAGCAAAGTGGGAGGCCACACAATGCTGGATCTGGAGTTATATTACAAAGCTACAGTGATTTTAAGAAAAACAACAGCATGAAACTGGCACAAAAACAGACATGAGAATAGAGGAAACACTCCAAGAACATTCAAATCTTTGATCTTTGACAAAGGGACCAAAACACACATGAGAGGAAAAATGGCCTCTTTAATAAGTGGTGCTGGGAAAACTGGTTATTCAAATGCAGGAGATTGAATCTCTCACTGTGTACTAAACAAAAATCAAAATGGATCAAAGAACTAAATGTTAAAACAGAAACCCTTAACCTGCTAGAAGATAAAATAGGTAAAACTCTTGAAGTTATAGACATAGGCAGAACCCAAGTTGTACAAGAAATAGTACCAAGAATCAACAAATGGGATCACATCAAATTAAAAAGCTTCAGGGGTCAGGGATTTAGCTCAGTGGTTCGGTGGCCTGCCTTGTAAGTGCAAGGACCGGAGTCTAATCCCCAGTACCAAAAAAAAAAGCTTCTGTACAGCAAAAGAAACAACCGACACTATGAAAAACAATCTACAGAATAAGAAAAAATTTGCCATCTATTCCTTATACAGAGAACTAATATCTAGAATATACAAATAACTTTGAAAACTGGACCCCCCAAAAGGCCCAATCAAAAACTGGACAAGTGAAATGAATAACTTTACAGAAGAAAATGTATAAATGGCCAATAAATACACGAAAGAATGCTCAACAGCACTGGCCATTATAGAAATGCAAATAAAAACAACACTGAGGTACTGCTTTATCCCAGAAACAAAGGCCATCACCAAGAAACCAAGTTTGCGGCTATACCATCCTGAACGCGCCCGATCTCGTCTGATCTTGGAAGAAATCAAATAATAATAAATGCTGGCCAGGCTTCAGGGAAAAGGAAGCCTTCACATTATTGATGGGGATGTAAACTAGTACAGCCGATAAAGAAATCCCTATGGCAATTCGTCAAAAAACTAACACTAGCAATTCCATTTGACCCAACTATTGTCCTTCTAGGTATTTTCCCGAAAAACCTAAAAACATTACTATATTACAGTGATACATGCATTCCCATGTTTATAGAAGCACAACTCATAATAGCTCAATCTTGGAAGCAGCCCATCTGTCCAAAAACACATGAATGGATGGATGATGAAGAAAATGTGGTGCTTACATACAACAGAGTAGCACTGTGCCATCAGGAGGAATAAACTCAAGTCATCTGTAAGGAAACGAGTGTACCTTGAGATCATAATGTTAAGGGAAGTAAATCAGACTCAGAAGCTTAAATATCACATGGTTTCTCTTATGCAAAAAAACCCAAAATATTAATAAAGAGCAAAATAAGAGATAATAGGAAGTAGGGGCAGAGATCTTTTTCAAATGGGAAGGGGATCAAGAGGCCAAGAGAAGGAAATGAGATGTGTAATGTACATGGACCAATTCCCACAAGGAATGGAGACATTATGTACTGCAAACACGTGCTAATGAAACAATTTTAAAAAGAAGTTCGCAGAGCTAGTAAGAGGTCATAAAGGCAGGTCAAGCAGAAAGAGAGAACATATAAAAACACAGAGACATGAGGGAGGATAGAGTTTGAGGGGAATGAACACCCACAGGGAGGTGGGGCCAGGGCGCTGAATTCACCCCGGGGACTGTTGGAGAGGGTGGCCGAGGCGGACAGGGATGAGCTCACGACGAGCCGTGAGTGCTGTATTCAAATGCCTAGTGCAACTCTGGGAGCAATGAAAGGATTTTAAGCAGGATCCTGATATCATTGGTTTTTTATTTTAGAAAGATAATTTAGAATTTGGTGTGGGACAGGTTTTTCTTTCCTTTTCTAATGAAGTTTAACACATATACAGAAAACTGCATAAATCACAAGTACACAGCTCAAAGGACTCGTACCAGATGAACACATGCGGGTAACTAAGACCCAAATCAGGGACAGAGCCTTTGACTGCCGGGGCCCCTGCCAGGTTGCTTGAAATCTCACCTTCTTTCAGGAGCAACCACTGCCCTGACTTTCACCAACAGAGGTTGTTCCCATGGTTCCAGGCTCTTATAAATGGATTCCTGTAGTTGGGATTCTCTGGAAACTGGCGTCCTTGCCCAGTGCCCATGTTGCTGTAAAGCGTCCCACTGTGAGGACTGGCAGACTTTGCAGAATGAACTTTAAAGACCACACACCGGGGTCCAGGAGGTCACTGCAGAGATTCCAGCCATAATCCAGGCTGGAGCAGGGGCAGGGGAGGCACAGATGTGGAAGATGCTCAGGAGACCAAAGACACTGCACTCACCCAAAAACTGGATTTAGAGTAGGGTAAACTGAGGGTGACTATGTGATTCCTGGCTTGGGAGACAGTGCCAGGTGGTTGAGAAGACAGAATGATAGGTAGAGAAGGAGGAGGTCTAGTGATTTCCACTGGGGCCTGTAGAGTTGGTGGGAACTTGGGATGGGATCCAGCAGGCAGCTAGATTCATACTCTGGCAATGGAAGGGTCCCTCTTGGAGAAAATGATCAGCCCCAAAACAAAAAACTTGGTAGTAGTTAGCATGTGCCAGCCAAATAGCTTTTGGGATGAAAGATTACGGCCCTGATGACTGGGAATCCCATTGGCCGATATCCTCTCCCCGACCTGTATATACAGCCTCAAAAGAGCTGTCTGTGCCTTACTCTTAAACAAGAACTTAAAGATATTTCAGGAAAACGTCTAATATAATAGACAGAGGTCAAAATTAAAATAAAATAAGCCAAAGAATGTTTGAGCAGACATATTAAAGGGTTCTGAAGAAAACTTTTAAAAGATCCTTGGAGAAATATGAAAAGGTAATGTTTCTATCCACCAAAGGCAAGATATTTTATTTAAAAAAAAGAACATTCAGATAGGGAAGCTCTACAAATTAAAAAATATAGAATTTTTAAATTAAATAGATGAAAACTGAGTAATTATTTCAGGATGAAAATAGAAAAACTTTAAATAAGAACAGAAAATAACAAAAGCTTCTGAAGAGGAAAAATCAGCCCCTACAAAAGAATCAGAATGGCATCAAACTTCTCAACAAGACCAGGAGCTAAAAGAAAAGGGGCAGCCAGCAGTTTTCAAATTGAATGGGAAAGTAATCCCCAAGCGAGAATTTTATACCCAGCCAAACAGCCAAGTGGGAGGCGGAATAAAGACAACCTTAGGAAGGCATCAGTCAGCCACACCCTCTTTCTCAGGAAGTTACCAGAAGACATTTTCTCTCCCAAACGAGGAAATAAATCAGAGAAAAAAACTACCTCAGAATCCAGGAAACGGGAGGTCAACATGAGATGAGGAAGAAATCCCAAAATAATGTTAAAGCAGGCTCCAGAAGAACAGACACTGAAAAATCACTGGTCCAAACGGTGGCTGGAGGTCAAAAGTCTCCACAGAAGTTTCCAGGTGGAAGGAAGGGAAGGAAGAAAGGAGGAGGGGCTGGAGGAGGAAGGATGGTAGAGAGGGAGGGAGGCAGAAAGGAAGGAAAGGAGGAGGAGTGAAAGAAGAAAGGGATTTGACCAGATATTCATGATTTCCATCCTCCTTTCCTCAGCTTCCCAAGGACTGGACTAACAGGTGTGCACTGCCACGCACAGCTGAAATATATTTTGAACTACAGTATTTTCACCTTACACTGGACTTATCCTGATGTGGCCCACTGTGAGTCAAAGAGCATCAGTACTAGACAAGTCACAGGAGGAAGAGCCAAGGGATCTAAAAGGTGCTTCCCTGGAGGAATGGAAACAGGGTACGGGGAGTGGTGATTCTTACAGTACTTTCTGACTTTCTAAACAAGTATACTTGGCTACTTTGTTTTTTCAAAATTAAAATGACTTTTCAGAAGTCCTGAGAGGCAGAACTTGTCAACACAGTGCAGATAAAAGAATCCCTGAAGAGGTGAGAGGTTCCAAGTGAGGAAGGAGGTAGGGGCCGCAAGGGAAGGCAGCCTAGATGTGTCGAGGTCGGCACAGGAGATGGGAGAAGAGGAAGGCAGCAGGGGTGGAGGCCTTGAGACCCTCGCATACCATCGGGCACTCCAGGAATTTATCACCCGGCCAGGTGGTCCCTTGTTGCAGATGGACCCAGCCAAATAAAGGCTGGTGAGAAGCCACTGGCTTGGTAGCCACACTGGTGCAGTGGGGTTGGCGACAAGAAATCATAAGGGGTTTTCATTCATGAATTCACAGTGAAAAACAAAGCTACCTGCAAAAAGCTCTAACCTGACACATGAGAACTGGGGACTTGCCCTTGTCAAACTCTGACCAGCAACTGGGTGTGATGGCTCATGCCTATGATCCCAGCACTCTGGGAGGCTGAGGCAGGAGGATCACAAGTTCAAGCACAGTCTGGGCACCCTGACAAGAACTTGCCTCAAAATAAAACATAACGACAGTGTTGAAAATGTAGCAATGTGAAGTCTTTGGGTTCACCCCCCGGTACCCCACCACCACCAATAAAACACCCTGAACAACTTGGGACAAATCTTCCTGGGGGCTCCGTTAAAACAGCAGAGGGGTGAACCCACACATCACCAAGGACTCACCAAGGACGTGACTGTGTCACCATGGCTGGAGCTGGAGCTGGGGAAAGATCTTAGGGAAAATTAAGATCTTGACAATGGCCAGAGCAGATCTCGCCAAGCAGATTAGCAAGACACACGCCCAGAAATCCAGCAGGCCCAGTGCCACCGCCCTTGAGGTCTGTGCTCCAGCCCAGGTGAGGGAGATGAGACCCTTGCTCAGCGAGTTTCTCTTCTGCTACAGGCCATGGCCCTGTGGGTGGTGTGCTTCCTGCCCCACTGATGTTGGATTCGGCCATGAGACCTGCTTTGGCTAATGAATGGTAGGAGGCTGGTGCCACAAGTATTTCTGTACTCACGGGGCCTTGCATCTTTGGCACTGCCATGAGAAGAGCCCCACCAGGAGCCTGCTATTCCCTCCACCTGGCCCCAGAACAGACCCGCAGGGAGAAAGCGCCAACCTACTCTACATTCTGGAATGGAGCCAGACTACAACAGTGAACACCAAGAAAGGCCACAGGCATGAGAGCAAAACAATAATAATAACTGCTGGAATGCCACTCGGCTATGGATGGCTCATTACACAGCATTATCATGGCTCTCGCTGACCAGTACACCATCTGGTCACAAGGACTTGGTAGGAGGAGACTCTTGTTCCTGTGAATAAGCAGCTGCAACTTTGAGACCCAGGGAAGCCTAGAGCAGGGAAACAGGAAAGCAGGAGAAGCTTTTCCTCTGTATCTTCAGAATCGAGTTCACAGGAGGTGGGTGTCGCCGCTCACCTGCATGTACACGTTCCCTCTTCTGAAGTCATTCGGGCATCGTTAATCAGTTCCTCCTCTGCCTGCAGCTACTGCTGTGAGGACCTCTGTTAGGGCACTTGGTACACTGCCCATGCTGCCTGAGAGCTGGGTAGGGCCCAGAGGTTTGGGGTGAATAAGAGACCTCTGCTGTTCTCGGGGGACCCTGGGCTTGTGAAAGAGGGATGTGTGCAAGCCACCATCACTCATCTGCAATACAGGACACTCAAAGTGCAAGGGGACCTAAACTAATTGTCCAGCTGTAGAATCAGTTAAATAAATTGTCTACATGGGAGAAATATAGGCAGGATTGGGGGGGTAGCTTGGTGGTGGAACACGTATTTAGCTCACATGCACACACACACGCACACAGAAACAAGTCTCAAACTGATAGGAATCTCTAGTTTACACACTTACAGCTTCTTAAAATTTCTCTAACAAGTAATGTGTAATTATCATAGCATGATATGCAGAATTCTGAAAGAACAGCATCCCTGGAGCAGGAATGGCAGTGCAAAGGCCCTGAGGCACACCACAGCTGGCTGATGCAATAAGCAGCAGGTACTCTGGAGCTAGAGTGCCGCAAAGGAAAGGAGGTGACAGATCAGCCTGGGTACAGGGCCAGGAGGCACAGGACCTTTCAGGCCACAGTGACAATAATGACTTTACCCTGGGCAAGACAAGAGCTGCAGGAGGGTTTTAAACAATGCTATCTTATGAGATGATGCTTTAAAAAGATCATTCTGACTACTAAGAGAATCAGGAGGCAAAAATGGAAGGCAGCAACTGGTTATGAGGCTGCAGCAGGAACCCCAAGCGGAGATGGCTGTGACCTAGGCTAGTGGAACACAACAAGGGAGATGACCTGTGTGGCCCACAAAGCTACAAGGTTTGAGCCAAGCACCGCAAGGGGCCCCATAGGATTGACACCGCATTTTGCCTGGGGAACAGGTAGGTTAACAGGAGCAGGAGGCTGTGGGTAAAAGGAGCCAGGAGGCCACATCTGAGCAGGGAGCACCACAGTTCAGTCAGGGAGGGGCCTCTCTCCAGAAGTCAGCTCAGAGGTCCCCAAGAGGATGAAGGGCCCCCCAGCCACATGGGGGGTTCTCATGCAACTTCCCTTGATCCCAGCTTTTTAGTGGAAGAAGCCAGCACTCAAGAGCCAGAGGGCTCAGGTGCTAATCCCAGCTCCCCTGCCTCTTCCCTGTGACCCCCTCTGTGCCTCCGTTTCCTCATCTGTAAAAGGCAGGTGACACAAGTCAGTGTGTGTGAAGGAGACCGGTGCCTGCCACCTGGTCAGCACTGGGTGAGGGCCATCTGGCAGATGACAGGTCTCCAGGAGGGGAGTCACAGATGGGACACAGGCGGACAGCCCCCATGTGGGGTGGGGCTGAACAGGATGCCCATCTCCCTGCCCCTCCGTGCTTCATCTGTGTGTGGGGGTTCTGTGTATGGGCATCGAGGCCCAGAGACAGACAGCTATGCACACTGCAATCTCGGGGTGCACACTGGTACCTGTCACCAAGCAGACGGGCCACGGAGGGAGCACTGAGGCACCTGACAGGCCACGAGGCCATGAAAAGCCTCCTGTGATTCAGTGCGCCCGCCCGCCAGCTGCTCAGCCATCTTGTAAACGTTTTATCTACACCGCCAGAAGGTCCTCAGAGTGGCTGTCAAGCCCTAAAAGTAAAATCACAAGGCCAGTAAAGCTGAAAGACACACGTTCCCAGGGCTCCAGGACCCATAAAGAAGCGGGAAGAAAGGTCTGAGGCACCAGCGCCTTCCACTGTGCACCGGTACACATGGGCCTGCACATCCACGCGTGTGCCAGCGCTGGAAGTGCACACAGCCACACACACACACCATGCACATCTGCACACATGTGGACACGAGTCGCCCACATTCTTCTGTGTGCAGCCAGGCTGTTCCTCAGTCGGATGCCTCAGGGGCAGCCACGTGAGCAGCCACACAGGATGCGGGCACCAAGACACCGAGGGAGCAGTGGGCCAAGCCTGCAGCCTCCTCCCGTAGGTGGATGGCAGTGTCCCTCAGGACCCGAGCACCAGCTGGCTGGAGCGCTCCAAGGAAACATTGTCTGCAGGCAGGAAGGCCACAGCCACCACGACGCACAGCCCCTCATCCCCTCTGCCTTTGCCAACTCCTGGGAGAGAATCACAAGCCCAGTCCTACCTGCCAGACATGGCCAGGTGGTCACGTGTCCTGGCTTGAGAACTCCCCAGCCAAGCACCCCAATACTCTCCGTGTTGGGACAATGCTATGACAGGGCATCTGCCTCGGTTTCCTCTACCAACCCCCAGGACCAGAGCCCTGTCTGAACTGCAGGCCATTTAAGAGGCCTGAATACCTGGCTCTCATGAGCCCTTCTCCTGGGTGGCAGGGGCAGGCACCCGGGGACATGCCCGCCTTCCCCAATGTCCCTGTGGCAAGTCAACCTACAGCATGGATTCTCCTGTTCTTCTGTAATTTAAAAAAACTGACTTTTAAGTGAGTGTGGCATCACCAGCATAAAGACCAT
Source organism: Fukomys damarensis (assembly GCF_012274545.1). Classification (NCBI taxonomy): domain Eukaryota; kingdom Metazoa; phylum Chordata; class Mammalia; order Rodentia; family Bathyergidae; genus Fukomys; species Fukomys damarensis. Next base: position 1,988,663 of record NW_022900946.1, on the reverse strand, counting down.
GTCTCCCAGCTCCTTTGTAGCAAGTGTGGCCATGTGGTAAGTTCTGGATGAGGAGATAAAGGCAAACTCTGGGAACCTTACTTCAGCATACTGCCTGGATTGCAGATGTGATAGCTGGTACTCTAGCCACCATTTTAGACCATGAAGACAAAGGCAATGGAATGAAGGAGCAAGGCAACAGGAGCCTGGGTCCTGACGCTTCAGGCAGCACAGCCTCCCGGAAGTGCCGACTTTCAAGCTTTTATAAACATATTGATGATTTCCTCCATTGAGGCCAGCTATGCAACAGTGTTACTTGCAGCTAAACCTCATCCCGAGCGCTGCTGTCTCTACTACCCGAGCTGTGGAATCACTCAGTTACAGCCTTGCACCACTCTGAACACCACTGTTGTGCTGGGCTAAGGGCAGGTAACGACTCAGACCATCCACAGGGCAGGGGCCAGATGCTCCCCCACCCCCTCCCCAAGGAACTCACTGGACAGCAGCACCTCTGGTTGGGGGAGGCTGGGAGGAAACACCCACCCCAGGGCTGGAGAAGCCACAGGGGTCCCAGCAAGGGTGTGGCAGGCATCCCGACCAGCCACACTCACCTTTCTCCGACGCTGGGGCCAGGTCAATGAAGCTGCGGCATTTTTCACCTTTGAAAAGAAAAAATGGGATTTCAGAATTAGAGGGCAGATGACTTCAGGCTTCTGCCTGTCCCTCCCCAGCACCCTGCAGCAAGCCAGCATCTCTATTCCAACCCCGGGTAGCTTTGGAAACCTTCCTGCCAGCAGCCAGTGCCCTCCATGTGGGGGGCAGGTTGCAGCTGTAGGTCCTTCCTCCCAGCCAGTACAATGTCTGCAGCCTCCACCACCTTCCCCTGCAGGCCTCCTTCCCTGTGAATAGCTACAGCCCAGCCTGGCCATGCCTCAGTGTCACCCCAGGCCTGTGCTCCAGTCTCACCACTACCCTGTCCATACTGCTGACCGCTTGTCAGCATGGCTCCTTGGGCCCATCAATAAGGAGAAAGTTCCAGTCCCCACGTGTGGACCCAGAACCAGCCTCCCCCAGCCCACGCACACCCATGTTGCCTGCTCCCTGGGCCGGCCTACAGCTCCATCCCACCGCAAGGCCCTCCCTCTGGTATACAACTCCCCTCAGGATCTCTTGGGAACCCTGGCCTTCCTTCTCCTAGGGGATGTCTAATCACCATCACAGTCTGCCTTTGCCTGTGAGAGTTTCTTTTTTTGTGGCACTGGGAATTGAACCCAGGGTCCTCACACTGAGCTACATCCCCAACCCCTTTTTTGTTTTGAAACAAGACCTCACTAAGGTCATTAAGTTACCCAGGCTGGGCTTGAATTTGTAATCTTCTTGCTTCAGCCTTTTGTGGATGTTTATTACTGTCTTCCTCCCCGACAAGCTGCAAACCCTGTCAAGGCAGGGGCTACATTTTCACACCTCCCATCTCCAAGGCCCCGCCAAGAGCTTGGTGTTGTCCCTGGTTTCTGTCTCCCTCTCACAGCGGCAGAGGAAGGGTGGGCAGTTTCCAGGACATCATGGTCCACACTTCTCCCCTCTGCCCGCCGGGACACATCCCCTGCGAGTGAGCACTTGCGGTGTTCAGTGGGAAAACCAGGCCCGGCATCCCCAGCGAGAGCGGACTTCCGGTGTTCAGCCGGAGAACCAGGCCTGGTCCGCGTGCCCCGTGTCCCTGCAGGCCCGACAGAGGTGTCCCTCATTGAGGCCGTGCCTGCCTTACCCCCGGCCTCCATCAGAGCAGCAGCAGCAGAGACACGGGCTGGGGTGACCCCCATGTGAGGAGACAGCCGCCAGTTTAAAGATGTCACTGCAGATCCCAGAGGAGACTGAGGTGGCCAACGTGCAATCCACGCGGAGTGGATTGGAGGGAAGAAAAGACCAGACGCTTCCAGCAGCTCTCAGCCCCGCGAAGCCCTCTTCCGGTCTGCGAGCCTGGCATACACACAAAGGGAAGGCCGGGCAGAGGAGGGAGCCGGCCATCACAAGGTCTGAGCGCCCGCTGGGGCGGGGGAGCGGCCTGCTCCCAACTCTGCCACTCCTGTTAGGGACCTGACTCTGTGCCATCACAGGCTGTATTCTCCTGGTGCTTCTTGCCTTTCAAAATGACCTTAAGCTCTTTAGTTTCCCTCCTCCCGAGGCCACAGCGGTCTGGAGAAGTTAAACCTAAGTTTCTGCAGAACTGAACCCATAAAAGACAACCTGGTCTGTGATAGGTTAAAGGTAGCCCACTCCTCATGAATAAGCAACAGCCCAGCCCAAAACCAACAAAAAGGACCTTCCTTTCTTTGTTCCTTCTCTCTCTCTCTCTCTCTCTCTCTCCTCTCTCTCCCTGACCTGCCTTCCTGAATAAAATCTCCTGTCAGACCTCTTGGTGTGTGTCCTAGTTGTTGAGCTGGCCTGTGGCTCCAAGGCCTCAGGGCTGGGCGCCTCTGCGGTGACTGCAGCTGCCCTGGCCTGTACCCTGCGCCCTCCTCATGGATAGAAACAGCCCTCAGCCTGGTTGCACAGCGTGACTGTAACCCCTGCAAAAACAGGTTTGCAGACCGCCGACAACAGGAAAGGGGCTTCAAGAGAAAGAAATTAAAGTTCTGAGCTGGATTTTGAGCGGTTTTTTAAAACTGCTTCCTCAAGAGCTCTGAGGAAGTAAATTTAAAGAGCATATTCTGACCAGCACCATGGGCATGCTAGGGCAGGGGCACTTTTGCCTTTTTGGGCACCCCCTATATAAAAACTAAACATGGGGGCAATGGGGCCCACTTGTAATCCTAGCTACCTAGGAGGCTGAGGCAAGAGAATTGCAAATTCAAGCCCAGCCTGGGTAACTTAGCAAAATGCTGTCACAAAATTATAAATACACACTGGGAGCTTAGGCAGGCGGGTCACAATTTCAAGCCTAACCTGGGCAATCTAAAGACTTAGCAAGACACTGTTTCAAAATAAAAATATTTTAAAAGGCTGGGGAGATAGCAGGGTGAAGACCCTGGGTTCAATCCCCAGTATCAATGAGAGAGAGAGAGAGAGAGAGAGAGAGAGAGAGAGAGAGAGAGAGAG
>NW_022900946.1:1964947-1985573 GCF_012274545.1 Fukomys damarensis | reverse complement strand
AGAGAGAGAGAGAGAGAGAGAGAGAGAGAGAGAGGGAGAGAGGGAGGGAGGGAGGGAGGGAGAAGGAGGAAAGTAAAGAAAGGAAGGCTGGAAGTATAGTTCAGTACAAACAAAAACTAAAATTAAAATTTATTTTATAACCATACTGATATAATGGTGAATATATTAAGCATTAAATATTTTCTTCAGGGCCAGGGATTTAGTTCACAAAAGTTTAATTTTTTCTCTCTCCTGATTTTAAAAGAAGTTAAACCTCTGTGTGGGCTGTGGGAGCGCATGGGCCCCCGTTCTTGTCCCCCGGCCTGAGGTACATGAGACCCTACTCTCCACCACCAGTCCTTCTCCCACAAAGACAGGACTCCCTGGGAATATTTAAGATTTATGTGTGAGGCATTTGCCTTTTCTTCTCTTAAACAGTTTGCTGGAGACTTAATTCAATTGCCATATCATTAATCTCTATAGAATGTACAATTCAGTGATTTTAGAGCATTCATACTATATTCACCAGGTTGGGTGACCATCCTCACAGTCAATTTTAGATCATTTTTATCACCCTAAAAAGAATCCCCATACCTGTTAGCATCAGTGCTCCCTCCTTCCAGCCCGGCCAGCCCTTAGCTACAACTAATCTATTTTCCACATCTATTGATTGGTCTAGTCTGGGCATTTCACGTAAATGGAATCGTGTACTCTATGGTCTTTTGAGACTGGCTTCTTTCATCTGGTATAATGTTTTCCGGGATTAGCCGTGGTGTGCCCTGCATCGGTATTTCATTTCATTTTATCCCATTATATAGATGTGCAGTAGCCCTCCCTTTTCTGTGGTTTTGCTTTTTGCCGTTTCTGTGACCTGTGTTCAATTGGGGTCAGAAAATAATAAATGGGAAACTATAGGAATAAAAAAAATTCAGAGGTTTTTGATCGTTCACCATTCTAAGTAGCAGTTGAAGTCTGACACCCTCCCACTTGGCCTGCCCATCCCTTTGTCCAGTGTATCTTCACTGTATGTGATGCTACCTACCAGGGAGTCACTTAGTGGCCATCTTGGTTATCAGGTCAACTGTCCCAGTGTCACAAGGCTTGTGTCTAGGAACACTTATTTAATTAATAATGGTTCTAAGAGCAGGGATGCAAAGGGGCACCAGAACGTAAGTCATGGAAGGACAGATGACCTCGGGTATTACGGGGCAACGATGCAGGGTAGATAGGGGGAAAAACTGAACACATATGGTTCAGTGCCGTCTAGGATTTCAACATCCACCAGGGGTCTTGGAACCCTCACAGATCCCCTGAAGATGAAAAGCGACTACTGTACCGCATACGTTAGTGGATGGATATTTGGGCTTGTTTCCCCTTAGGGGCTATTTATAAATATTCATGTAACAAGGTATTTTGTGAACAAGTTTTTATTTCTCTTGAGTATATGTCTGGGAGTAGAATTGCTGGGTCTTGTGATGACTTCATGCTTAATCTTTTGAGGAAATGTTAGGCTGATTTCCAAAGGCACTGCACCCTTTTACATCCCCACAAGCAATGAGTGAAGGTTGCAACCTCGCCTCTTTGCCAACACTTGTTACTGTTTATCTTTTTTCACTAAAAGTATCCTTGCAGGTATCTTACTGTAGTTTGATTGGCATTCCATTTCTCTAGTGACAAATGAAGTTGAGCATCTTTTTTATGTGCTTATAACCTATTGACGTATCATCTCTGGAAAGATTCAGACTGTCCATTTTTAAACTGAATTGTCTTTCTATTATGAATTGTAGGCATTCTTTATATATTTTACGTGCAACTCCCTAATCAGATGTCTGATATGTAAATATTTTATCCCATTCTGCAGGTCATCTTTCCCCTGTCTTGATGATGTCCTCTGAACTGTAGGAGTTTTATGTTTTAATGAAGTCCAGTTCATTTTATTTTTCCAATTGTTGCTTATGGGGGGGTTGTGTGTGTGTGTGTGTGTGTGTGTTTTGTTTTTTGTTTGTTCTGGGGATTGAACTCAGGACCTTGTGCTTGCGAGGCAGGAGTGGCACCACTAAACTAAATCCCCAGCCCCTTGTTGCTTGTGCTTTTGGTAAGAAGCATATGTAAGAAGGCTTTGCTTAACCCAAGATTATGAAGACTTACTCCTTTCCTCTCGGAGTTTTATAATTTTAACTCTTCCATTTAGGTCTGTTATCCATTTAAAGTTGATTTATGGGCCAGGGCTTTAGCTCAGTCGTTCCACTGCCTGCCTCACAAGCACAAGGTCTCGAGTTCAATCCCCAGTACCAAAAAATAATAATAATTGATTTATTAGTATTTATTAGTATATAAAAGGGAACCACGTTCATTCTTTTGCATATGTATATCTCCTTTTTCTAGCACTCTTCTTGTTTGGTGGGGGGGTACCAGGGCTCAAACTCAGGACCTTGTACTTGCAAGGCAGGCAGCAGAAGAAAGACTATTCTTTCTCCATTGAATTTTATTGGTACTCAACAAATTAATTGCCCATAAGTGTGTTTATTTTGTACTTTAAATACCACTCAACCGGTGTATATGTCTAGCATACATCGGCACTACATAATCTTGTTAGCAACCTTGATTTTGAAGTTCATTTTGGTGATCTTAGGTCTCCTGTATTTTGCTATGAATTTTAATATCAACTTTTCAATTTTTACCAAAAAGCAAATTGGAATATTGATAGCCATTGTACTGAAACTATAGATCAATTCAAGGAGTATGACCATCTTAATAATATTAAATTTTCCAATCCATGAACATGGAGTAGACTTTCATCTTCTTAGATCTATTTTAATTCTTTCAATGATGTTTTGTACTTTTCAGATTATAGGTTTTTCATTCTATGTTAAATTTATTCCTATGTTATTTTAATATTATAAATAAAAAACTATTTTAATTCTTTCAATGATGTTTTGTACTTTTCAGATTATAGGTTTTTCATTCTTTGTTAAATTTATTCCTATGTTATTTTAATATTATAAATAAAACTGTATTCTTAATTTGATTTTTGAAACGTCACTGCTAGTGTATAGAAATATAGGTTTCTTAGACCCTGCAACCTTACATGAAAAATTAAATAGTTGTTAATGGATTCTTAGGATTTGCCAAACAAGAGTATATCATCTTCATCTTTTGTTTCTTTTTCTTGAGCAACTACTTTGGCTAAAACTCACAGTATAATGTTGAATAGGTGTGGCAAGAGTAAACATTTTTATCTTGGGGGGAAGCACTATTTCTTATACCCTTAAGTTTTTTGTTTTGTTGGCTGTGGGCTTTGCATTTATGTCCTTTATCAGATAGTGTCCTAGTCCTAGTTTGTTGAGCGGTTGTATCATGAAAGGGCATTTCCCTTCTATTTTAATGTAGTAATGTCCTGCAATGTACCTCTAAAACTCCCCGTTGAAAGTAAAAACAACCTGAGGCTCTAAACTTTCAGAGACTTGCCCAATACCACACAGCCAGTAAGTGACAGAGCAGGACACAACCCAAGGCCATACTCTCCATGCCCTGAGATAGATACTTCCAGCTTTTATTCCTGGTTGCTACATCAGACTTTCCTCCTGGAGCCAGCTGTTCCCACTGCCTAGAGCAGTTGGGTACCCTAAGAGTTCTCCTGGAAACCACCCGTGCAGGCAGGGGCAATCCACAGGGACCAGGTAAGTAGCTCTCACACTTCCATGTCTGCTACATGGACAAGGCTGAGCAGTGTCTCAGCAGATACGGTCACACAGCCCACACTGCTTGTGCAGGGCAAAGCTGAAACTCAAGGGAAAATCATAGCAGTAACATGGGGAGACAGGATGCTTCAATGGCCCTGAGTTGAACAGCTGAAATCTAAACACACGAAATGCTTTTCCCTGCAGATCCTTAGTCTCCATGATGAACTGTGGCTAAGCATCCACGAGAATGATACTGAACTGCACCATACTGACGTACCACTTCTAGAAGTGGCCCTTAGACATTAACTTCATTTTGTCAGCTATGATTAAGTTGATACACTGAATTAAAGGGTTCATTTTGGATTTCACATTAAGATGAGTGCACTTTTCTGTCCACCACACATATACTTAAGCCGGAGGCCAACAATTAGATCACAGCACTGTGATGGCAGTGTACCTTTCTTGAACCATGGAATGGGGGAGAGGGGTAGGACCTAAAAGTCACCAGTGTGAGTGGTTTTAGCTTTAGAGCTCAGGCCCTACTCGCAGAGAATGATTTAATTGGTTGGGGCCTAAACCTCAGTAGGGTTTAGGAATCACCCCAGTGGTTGAATCCAAAGTGAACCCAGGGTGAGAATCACTCCAATCTGACACGAAAACTGTGCCTTCAACATTAGAAGAGCAACGGAGTCGCTTCAGGGACAGCCCACACTATTTCTGGACAATTCTTCCAGCATCGGCCGCTGAGGCATAGGATGGCACAGTGGTCACAGGTCTGAGTCTGCAGTAAGCAGACTGGCTTCAAGTGCTGGTTCTGCCACGCCTGCCGCCTGCAGCATGTCTTCCTTCTCCTTGGCTTCCTCGTTGTTGCCATACGAGCAGCACCTGTTGAGTCTTGTGCAACGAGCTCAGACCCAGGGCTGGACCGAGATGGTGGCTCTAGTCATCCTGCATGTAGTCCAGCAAATAGGATGCGCCCTCTGCAGCCCAGCGTAGGGGACCAGTGTAACACACAGACACGCACACGTGGTGAAGGGTTGTGCATGGGGGCAGAGCAGGGTCTCCAGAGCCGGGCCTGCCTGGGTTCAGCCTGGCTCCACCACCTACCATCATCATTAGCCCTTTGGTACCTCAGTTTCCCTACCTAGAAAAAGCAGAAATCATCAAGGGCAGTGTTTCTACAGGCACAGGACGGGATGGATCAGTAGGGCCTGGTATCAACCACCATGTGGCGTGGAGGGGACAACTCAGTGGGCGGAGTCCAGAATACCCAGAGCAGCAGTGGGGAAGCAGGGGAGCCTCCATGAGCCCCTGCCGGGGCATGGCCCTGTACCTGCCACCGTCCCCCACACCTGGATGTTGCCTGGGAAATGTACTGACTTTCTCCCTGAAGATGTGCTTTTTCCCTCGTCCCTCCTACCTCTGAACTTCTAAGACAGGTGAACAGGAGGCGGCATCTTCTCCCCTAGGAAGGAGAGTCCCTCAACTTCAGCCATATTCCCAGAGGCCCATGGGAGGACAACCTCTGCTTCAGGGAGGGGACAGTGAGGGCATTTTTACAGGAGGTAAAAGAGCCCAGGGGAAACACAGCAGCAGGGCCTCCGTGTCACCCAGGGTGGCAGGACCTTTAAGGAACAATGGCCTGGGAAAGCGGGACTCTGGGCTCAGCAAGATTCTCCCTCCTGGTGAGGTCACTAGGTAGGAAAATTGAGGCACTGGAGGGCTAACGATGGCACACAGTAGGTGGGGAGCCAGGCTGAACTCAGGCAGGCCTGGCTCTGGAGTCCCTGCTCTGAGCCACTACACAGAGCCTAGAAACCACAGAGGGAGGAAGGACAGATAAGGACAGAGGGTTCCCCTAAAAGCTCTGGAAACTTCATACAGCCCAGTGTCTGGGAGGAGACCTCTGCTGGGCCTCGAGATGTCCCTGCTTATTTAGACCCACCACAGCCTTACAGGGAAACCTCCGTGCTTCCGTCCTCACCATCCCTGAGGCCAGGGACCTGGATCGTGCCGCAGGGAGGTCATCACCTCAGGAGACCAGGGCCCAGCAATGACTAGGGCTGGAGTCTGGGCTGGCTGAGCAGGAAGACTCAGAAAAGTACGTCTGCAGGACCCAGGGGTAGGCGGTGGCCAAGGGCAACCCCTGGAGCCTCACCGTACCACAAGGACTCAGAAGCCACCAGACATGCATCTGTGGACACTGCCCTCCTGTTCTGCCACCCACCCTGCAGGTTCCCATGTCCCTCCCTGCCTTTCCTGGCCCTGCCTTGGTTTTCACTACTTCCTGGATGTCAGAACCTCTCTCCATTTCCCGGTTCGGGACCTCCCCAGCCTCCAAGGTTCAGTTTGTGTCTGCCTCTGCCCTCTCACAAACCTGCCCTACGCCGAGACCCCGCTCTGAATGAAAAGTGTTTTATCGGGAAAGCTCTCGCTGTATCCTGCCCCCACCTCCAGGATGTCCCTGGCAGACTGCGACTCGCCCCGGTGGGAGCTGAGTTTGCCTTGCTCTAGAGCCAGGATCCGGTGAACCCACGGAGAATATTATGGTTCAAATATGTATTAAAGGCTTGGTCCCCAATGCAGCAAAGTCCAAAGGTGGGGTCGGACAGGTAACTGGGTCACAAGGGTGTGACCCCCATCAGTGGACAGTCCTGCGACGACTCATGGCTGGGTGGGCTGCTAGGAGGAAGCAGGTCGTGGGGCCGTGCCCAGAAGGGTACCAGCTCCCTCAGCCCCCTCTCTGTCTCTTTTGACCTCTCTCTGCTTTCCAGCTGCTACGAAGTGAGCAGTTTTCTTCCACCACTCCCTGCCACCATGTTGACCCTGCCTCCTTGACATAGGCCCAAAGCAAGGCGGCCAGCTGACCATGGGCCGAGATCTCTGAAACCAGCAAGGCAAAGCAAACTTGCCCTCTCCCAAGTTATTTTTCTCAGGAATTTGGTCACAGGGATGAAACACAGAGTCTAAGGCACCCAGAGAGACCAAGGCAAGTAGCAGACAAAGGACCCATCGCTCAGGACAAGTAGGTGGGGAGCCAGGCTGGGAACTCAGGGAACTCGGGCAGGCCTGGCTCTGGAGTCCCTGCTCTGAGCCACTGCACAGAGCCTACAAAGCACAGTGGGAGGAAGGACAGATGAGGACCAGAGGGTCAGGGTCTATGCCCATGCCACAGAGGAGGAGACAGAGGCTCCCTGAGGCGAAGCCACCTACCCAAGGTCACACAGCCAGTAGGTGACAGAATTGGGATCCGGGGATGGGGCTGCATCTTTCCATCGTGTCAGGGACTGACGTGCCCAGAATGGGGACAGGGAGCCAAGCCATTCTGCAGGCAGACCAGGTGGTCAGTGAAATAGCTTTTTAAAGCATTGTCTAATGGGAAATCACCATGTTTTACGAAAGCAGAAAGATTAATTTAAAAGGCCTCACATCCCCATGCCCAGCTTCAATAACTGTGGGTTAATGGTCCTCCTTCTTATCCACCCCCCCGCACAGCACAGGGTTATTCTGAAACAAATGCCAGAAGTTGGATCTGAAGGTCTTTTTGAAGACACTGAAACAGGCCAGTGGAAAAGTCATTTCTCCTACAGCCTGTGGCATCTCACGAGGCTGTTGGCTTTTTGGAGCATGGGAAGCAAACACAGACCCCAAGAGGCCTGGTGCTGCCCCTCCCCACTGCCCCCCTGGTGCTGCTATGGCCTGGCTTGGGGAGGGAAGCCCAGAAATTGCGCTCAGTGCCGTGCCCTCAGCTGTCAGCAGGTCCGGCCCCACTCCAGCCAAAGGGAGCCTGGCGCAGGTCCTCGGCAGAAACGAGGCTTCCAGGAATCCACCACGGGAACTCTGGGGCGGAAGCAGCTCGCTTGGGCTTCACACCCAGGACCCATTCCAGGAATCTCACCGAGGGCTCCCTCCCGGGAGAAAGAAGCTCCTAACTGAGCTTCTAATTCTAATCTTCTAATTTTCTAATTGAGAAAGAAGCTCAATGTGTGCTTTAACAGCCACATTTCAGTGTGTGAAGGCACTGAGGGGAGGCAGGTGAACAGGAGGCCCGTCACAGTGAGCTCCCCAGTTAAAAAGAGGCTTCCTGTGGACCTGAGTTCAAATCCCCTCACTGTCTGCTAGCTGTGAAAGTTTTTAATTTATTTGGTTGGAGAGTTTTTTGATCAACAAAGGATCATTACAGTCTCCTGGGTTGACATGAGGGTTAAACAAGGAGTGGTTATAAAACAGGATGTGTTCTGATATATTTTAAATCAGACAGCATCAGTCTGTGCTTTAACAGCCACATCTCGGTGTCATTTCCGTGGGTCCCTCCTCAAAAGGGGGTGCTCTCAGGCAAAAGGAGGTTTGAACTGAGCAGCCACAACATGAGAGTCCAAATCCTTCTAACCATGTAACTTCAGAGTGGTTTTGCCTCTCGGAGCCTTTCCCTATCCCTCCAAGTGGAAATAATCCAAATAGTCACCCCACATCCATGGGAATATATTCCAAGACTGCCTGTGGATGCCTAGAACCACAAGGAATACCAATCTCATTATATACTGCTTTTTCCTATACAGACATATATATGTACAGAGATATAGTTTAGTTTTTAAGTTCATCATGGTAAGAGATCAATAACAATAGCTAATGATGAAATAGAACAATTATAACAATACACTCTAATAAAAGTTTATGAATATGGTCTTTGTCTCTTTTACAAGATTCTGTGCCAGTCCATCTGAAAACTCAGATGGCTACAAGGTAACTAGCAGGAGGGTAATGTATACAGGATGGATACTCTGGAAGAAGGGACAATTCACATCCTGGGAGGTGGGATGGCACAAGATTTCTTCATGCTACGTAGAACAGTTTCTAATTGAAAACTTATGGATTGTTTACTTCTGGAATTTTCCATTTACAAGTTTCAACTCTGCTGGACCTTTGATAACTGAAGTCCCACAAAGCAAACCCATGGATAAACGGGGACAGTTGTCACAAAGGGATTAAAACAGGAGAGTGTGACAATGCTTGCCATCAGTAAGAGCTATTTTTCATTTCCTCGCTGAGTCCCAGGTGGGAGACACATGTCACTCCTCCCAGGAAATGTCTGTGCATCTCCCCAAGCCAGAAGCAGGAGGCGGTGACTCCTCAACATCAGACTGAGCAGGTGGAGGGAGCTGGCAGGGCTGCAGAATCAAGGGAGGGACCAGAGGCAGCCGCCTGGTGCTGGCAGAAGGTATGGAGCGCTGCCAGTCAGCCAAGTTGCCCTTGGCATGGACACATAGGAGCCCAGGCCTTGGCTGGCAGTAGGAGCCAGGGCAGGGAGAGGGAGGGAATCTCAGAGCCTGGCATCCTTGGCTGGATCCACACATCCTGGTCAAGCATCGCGACTTAATTCCGTAGCACAGCAGATGGAGTAGCCGTGTCTCTGTGCTCAGGGTGGGGAGACACTGGGGCAGAGGCAGCAGTGACACTTGCCTCAAAGTCAGCCAACAAACAGTCTGTGCTAATAAGGATTGTGAGCGTCCCTTACATCGAGCCCTGTGCTGTTATTTATTTAATGATTTTGGTTGTGGTCCTGAGGACTGAACCCAGAACCTTACCACTGAGCTACATCCACAGCCCTTTTTTAATTTTTTAATTCTAAGATGAGGTTTTTGCTAAGTCCCTAAGTCTCCAAGCTGGGATCAGACGTGCAATCCTCCTGCCTCAGCTTCCCATAGTGCTGGAATTATAAGCGTGCGCCACCACGCTCAGCTTGTTCTAAGTGCTTTACACCTATAACTCACGGACACTTCCAATAGCCCTGAGCAACAGATGTTCTGACCACCCACTGTGCTACCGATGAAGAAAGCGAGGCACGAGAGAACCAAGTCCTATGCTTCTCTGCTAACACACAGCAAGAGGGGGAGGCAAGATTCATACCCAGTGTGGCCAGAGTCTTGGTTTGGGCTCTTCCTGCACCGCCTCCTAGCCAAATGCCCAGTTTGAGAGGACCCTGTCCTTCCGAGGAAGTTCCAGATGCCTGCACATGCAGCAGGAGCAACCAGTGGCTTCCACAAGTGGCTGTGTTTGGAGAGGCCCGCATAAGAGTCTCAGACCAGCTCTCGCACGGAGCCTGGCTTCTTGGCACATGCCCGGCTCCCTTCCCTCTACAGTGGCCGCTTTCCACTTGTTGGGAGAGCACAGAAGAACTGGACACTTCCAGGCCCCAAGCAGCATGGCTGGTGAGAAACAGCAATGTTAGCCAACCAGCAAGGGAAGAAGCGCACACCCTTCATTGGCTTCGCTCAAGGAACTCAGGCTGGGAGCGGGCAGGAGAGAAAAATGCCAACAGATCTTGCGTGAAGCTTCTCCCGCTCTCCAGGCTGGTGGCAGTCTTGGTGAGTGCTTCCTTGGAGTCCTCTGGAGGCTTCTGCCAGTTCAACTGGCAGGGCAGCAGATGGCACACACTTATCTGCTGATGATATTTTGATTTATTTATCTCGTACAGATGGTACCAGGCCTTGGTTTCTGGCAGGAGTCCAGTGTGCAGGTCAACTTTCTGGGAGAATCGTTTCTACAAGTGGAGGAGACACCGAAGACGAAGATCTTGCCTGGCATCATGACGGGTACCGCCACGCCCTCCAGACAGCCCTTGCTTGGGCATTTGGGGTACTGTGGGCAAACCAGAAGGATGAATCTGTTCTAAAGAATCTCAGAGCCAAAAACACCGAGATGCTTCTCTGAAATCAGTGTCATAGTGATTCCATGAGAGCTGTGTGCTCCCAGTCCTCACAGGCTCAAGTCTTGATTCTGTCCCGTACAACTTTGTGGCCCAGAGCTGGACTCTCTGGGTCTTAGTTTGCACATCTATATAATGGGTGTAAGTATCATCCATCCCCTCCACACCCAGGATGACAGAAGCAGCCAGCTGTCTACAAAACTGTGGAAGACCGCTCACTCTGGAGAGGCTGCCTGGCAGGGTGGGGTGTTTTCAGCGGTCAGACTGCACGATGTTCCTCTCTGTGTGAGTGACAAACATTCCCGGGGAGGGCTCTGGAGAGGCTGTGCCTTCTCTCTACTTCGCCCCCTAGGCACAGGGGCTCCAAGGCCCCGGGAAAAAGTCACAGTGTGGAATCTGCCTGCTCACCCAGTCACAGGGCAATGCCATCCACCAGGGCTCCATATTGAAGCAAAACGTAAACTTCCGTGTGGTCTGTGGACATGGAGGAGTTGGTTTCTCACAGCAGCTAGTGTTGCCCTGTGCATAGGCCGGCTGGGGGCGAACCAGAGATCCACATCGGACACCTGGCATGTGCTGCAGATTCCCTACATCCTTGTTGTCATCACTGTCAGCCGCTTCTCAGGAAGCTCGATAAACAATAGAAGCTGTGATTTTTTTTTTTATGTCATCCCATATCTTGGGTTTGGTTAAAGTAAAACAAACATCTTTCCTAAAACCTTAGTCTTAGCCAGGTGTGCTGGCACATGCCTGTAATCCCAGCACTCAGGAGGCTGAGGCAGGAGGATTGCTGTGAGTTCAAGACCAGCCTGGGCTACATAGTGAGTTCCAGGTCAGTCTCAACTACATAGTGAGACCCTGTCTCAAAAACAAAACAAAACAAAAAAAAAACCCTCAGTCTTATATTTGCCCTTATTTGTGACATTAGGAATCATTCATGGCCTGTCTGATCTCACTGCATGTTTTGAAAGAGAAACGTGAAAAGGAGTGCGTAGGCGCAGGGTAGTCAGGAAGTGCGCCATGGCTGACGCGGGGTGGTTGTTGCACCCTGTTCTTCCTCTGCAGAATGGCCCAGCATGGCTAGGAATGGCAGGAAGGACTTAGGGGTCACCGTTTCCAGATGCAAAACCCAATAAGGCCATGAATGGCTTAGGACATCATGAGTCAGATATTACACAGGATTCGGGCCCAACCCCTCTGCCTTCTGATCTCAAAGAAGCTGTGGGAGAACATGGCCCCCAGCCCCTGGCTACAGGAAGAACTGATAGCCAGGGCTTAGAGAATTCACCACATGACAGGCACTGCTTCAGCGTGCAGCTGCCTTCATTGGTCTAATTCACACACAGCCCTGGGAAATGCTATCACTGTGCCCATTTTATGGATGAAACTGAGGCCTGGGGAGGTTAAGGCCCTCACCCAAAGACACGCAGGCAACCCACCTCCAGGGCCCCCACCTTCCATCAAGTTTGAAGAGATGGAACTTGTAAGAAGGGTTCGATTTAGTCCTTGCCTCCAGATACCCAAGGAACATTCCAGACTCAGCATGGCCCTGCAGGGGGGGCCCACCACACTGCAGTGGCACAAGATAGCCCAGCAGCCAGTGGCAGCTCGGGGCTGGGCCAGCATGTCCTGGGCCTCCCAGGGGGTTCATGCTGGGAGGTGGCATTGAATTACACTGAGTTCCTTCGAGGGACCCTGCCGACCCATTCACTTCCTGGAGAAGATGTGCATGCCAGCCTGCCTTCGCCATCACGCTACTTGCTGATCTCCTAATTTAAAGAGGGGGAAGGGGGACCAGCACCAGGGAATAAAGGCATAGGCCAAGGTCCTGAAGGAGGCAGAAATAAAAAAAGTAAAGAGTGAAAAGGCCAAAGTACCCAGCTAGCATCTGATAGCATTGTTTTTGCTTTATGTACACACACACACACACACACACACACACACACACACGTTTCTTCTATTTTAGGCAAGTTGTACTGGTTTTCCATTTCTAACTGTGATATAAAGCTTTCCTTTTACATCCATTTATGTGAGGAAAATGTGAGCCAATATAGAACCAAAAAACATCATAGTAGAACCAGGAGTGTGTGGCTAGGAACAAATGCATAAAGGTGATGGAAAATGACTGAAGTCTAAGATACACCGGAATAAAAGAATTCTATGCTCCCAGGCCCGTGCTGGCCAAGCACTCACAGGACCCCACACTGCACAAACCTGGAAGACCCTTCTCATCATGGTTTATGCGAATGGCATTCCCTGGAGTCATGCAGTGCACAGCCTGTGGGGATGTACACAGCAGCCATGGATATTTTTAGAGTAGCAAATATCTCAAACATACAAGGGGAGAGAGATAATCTTCTGGCCAGCTGCCCTGAAATTGGCAGCCAAAGTTTCTCACTCGACATTATGTTATCTTCTGTTCGTGATCCTCTGACTGCATCCTCACGCTCAGGGCCACCAGGCAGCCCAAGCGGCTGCACCACAGAACTTGTCCTCGGGAGGGAAGAGGGAGGCCAGGGCCCGTCCCCCGGGACGGTCACACACACAACCCTGCGAGGCTGTGGGAGGGTGCACGACAAGCCAGCTGCAGGTCCACATGCAAAGGCAGGAGGCGAAGTCTGCCAAGAAGGCCCTCAAGGATGGCAAATCTGCAAGCCATTCTCAAAGCAGCGAGTGGCAGTGGAACACAGCCAACCGGGAAGCCTGAATGCACAGAGAGTACAGGGTTCACAGGAAAATCACTGCAGTGAGGGAGGAATCCAGGAAAAGCGAGCAAGATGAACCAATGGACCACAGCTTCGTCACAGTGACGCCTTACGACTGTCGAAGTCAATCTCAGGAGGCTGGGGCGCCCCCAAGGCAAGTCAGGTCTGTGTCCTGGAGGGGTCTGAGACTAGAAACCATCCCAGACTTCACTGTCAACCCAGGGCCAGAATGACCAGGCCAGAGCTCTCGGAAATTGAAATTCAGGCCTGACGATGTCTAAACACAAAAGTAGGTCTCACTTGTCCCCAGGGGCCCCAGCCCCAACGGCTCTCCAGCCACGCACTGAGAAGGGCGGCTCCGGTCCTGGATTTCTCTCCTCTCTCCCCGCTCTCACACCCTTCAGGCCTCCCTGGGCCCACAGCCTCTGCCTGGCTCCTGGGCTCCTGGCCTCCATCGGTCAAAGCAGTGCTTCTAGAGCTCAGGTCTGAATTCTGTCTGGGAGCCTTCTCTTGCCTTTAGTGTCACTGAGTGTCAGTCCTTAGGCTTGGGTTCAAATTCAGATTCCTAAAAATGCACATTTTCTGTGACTGACGATGTAACTTCTTGGGATTCATCTTATACTTGGGCAAAATAATGCAAGGTGAAGGTCATTCATTGCGGTACTATTTTAACGGTGCAGGGACCACTTAGGAAGCAACCTAAATTTCCATTAATTAAAAATTTTGGAGACTGTCATTCATTAAAATGAACAAGGCATCCCCCCCGTGAACACTAACCCAGAATACTAATATTAATTTTACACTGAATATCGAAATCACATGGAAAAGTGGGTGGAGGTACAGATTAAGTCCAAACAGCCTCTGCTCCCCTCCGTCCAGGATGAGCCCTGACGTTCTCTCGCAGACAGTCTTAGTTTCCTATGCTGCTATAACAGAATACCATCGGTCAGAAATTCATCAAGAGCCTCCCTGGGCTTTGATCCAGGTTTGGACACGGCATGGCCCTGGGGAGACTCGGGAAAGTCCACTCCCTCACGTTTCCCCAGTGCTCACAGCACCCACACCTGACACCCGCATCCTCCGTGTTGGAAACAACCGTGCTGACCGTCTGTTCAGTCCCAGGTGCCCCTCTGACCACGCAAAGAGTCTCTACGTCTATGGACCGCTGCGATGGGGCTTGTTTGCCTACGACTGGGAGAGCCAGGATGATTCATCTCAAAACCCTTAATGTATCATGTCTGACAGCCTCCCTCTTGCCATGCAGGGAGGACACTCAGGCCCCAGAGTTTATGATACGGACATCTTTGGAGGTTGGGGGACACTATTCCGCCCACCACAGTCACCCCAGACCCCAGCTGCCAAAGCACTGCCTCACCCCATCAAGGCCCAGACCCACAGACCTCCACCCAAAATGTTTCTTCCTCAAAAATCCTCCCCCTCTGAGAAGCCCCCCTTTATTCGCCCAGGCAGAATTAGGGATGCTGCTAGCACTTGGATAAGATTTGCAGACGCTTGTCACTTGGTATTCAAATTAGTTGCTTACCTGCGCTTTTCTCAGCCACCTGCAAACAAGCTAAGAGAAGAACTGGGTCACAGTGCCTGGGAGTGTATCAGTCAGCTCCTCACTGCTGTGGCAAAATACCTGAGCAAAACCACTTCCGGGGAAAGGCTTGTTTAGGCTCACAGCTTTAAGGGTTCTAGTCCATCCTCCCTTGGCTCTGGTGGTTGAGGCCCGAGGTGAGGTAGAAGCGGGTGGCAGGGGAGAGCGGCTCGGTCATGACAGCCAGGAAGCAGAGAAGGAAGGAGAGGAGGGGCCGGGGCCAGATCCAATCCCCAAGGCGATGCCTGTCTCCATCCGTTCTCAGCAGCTTCACCCGGCTATGACCACCCGTGGATTGCTCCACGGAGGGTGTCAGAGCCCAGGAACCAATCACCTCCGAAATATGAGACCTTGGAGGACATTGTAGATGTAAATCATAACCGCGGGGTTAGGGAAACACTGAAGGAAGGAAGGAATGAGTCCCATCTGGATTTTTCTAGAGCGCACTATAGAACATGGAATCCAAGTGTGGTTTCATGTGTCTGTTGTTGCGGTTCCAGACCTGGTCCATGATAGGAGCTCAGTAAATTAACACTGATACTGTATTAGTCTCTTCCATTGCTTGGATACAACATGTGACACCCACAACATAAAAAAAAAATTTTTTTTAACTTGGTTCATGGTCCATGGATTCAGTCCCCGGTCAGCTGCCTCCAAGGAAGGAATATCAGCCAGAAGGATGTGATGGTACAAAGCTGCTGAATTCACAGTGAATTCATGGTGGGCTGGAAGCAGAGTAGGAAAACAGTGCCAGAGAAGAAGGGGCGAGAGGCCAGATAGAGACCTCCCGGCCCTGCCCCTACAGCTGAGGCCACACAGACGCACCTAGAAGCACGTTCCACCAACCTCCAGAGCGGACCCCAAAGCTAGCCAAGTGGAAACTCCACCCGACCACCACAGGTATCTAACGTATACTGAATGTTTCCTTTCTCCCAGGCACTCTGCTGATTTCTTATAGACTCTGCCTACCTCGTTTAATTTTCCACAGCAACTCTCAAGTGAGTGCTACTGTATTAATTTGGGTAGTTCATACCAACTGCAGTTACAAGCATCTCAAACCATACGGGCTTCTTCCTTGGCTGCCTGTCCTCCATGACTCTCAACCACAGGGGTTCCTTCCGTGAAGTAGCTACAACACATTTGAGAGGAAGTAGGAGAAGCCACACTCTCTGCTTAGCCCAGAGATGACACACATCATTTTCACTTCCCCATTGGCCAGACCAGTCACGTGGTGAGCTCCAGTGCAAAGGAGGCTGGGAAATGCAGAGGAGCTCATAGGACTGAGAAGCAATCACAGCCATAGTTACTACTTTCCTCATCTGGGCAGAGAGCAAGCCTAGGGCTCACTGCATGGCAGGAGGGTTCCTGGCCTGTGGTGGGAGATTTCCTCCACACAATGCCCAGTGGATAATCTGCAGAGAGAGACAGGAAGTTGGCTGGGTCTCGTGTCTGAGGATCTCTCTGCTTTGCCCTGTCACTGTCCGTTTATCATAAGAGTCTAAATGATGACATCAGGCAGATGCTATGTGCCGATTCTTCTCTCCAGACTATTGCAAGAAGGGAAACCAAATCTATTTTTTAAAGCAAGCATCAGATGAAGCTTGAACAAAACCAATAACTTTCAGGACGAGCAGCTCTCTAAGTTTCCCGCAGATGCTCTCAGAGTGTCATTTCTGGGGTTTATTTGGCAGTTGTTTACTGTCTGGAGAGAGATTGCTCCTTCCTGTCTATGTTTCTTACCCCTCCTCCCAGCAGTCTTCCCAACAGTTATACCCTTGGCTCTAGTAGTGCAAAAATCATTGTAAAAACATCCTCTAACCCCATCAGGGTCCTCTGCCCAGCACCAATCCAGAAACAGCGCCCCCTCCACGCCCCACTATTCTCCCCTGCCTCTGCCTTGTCTTCCAACGCCAGCACCTCTGTGTGGAGACAACCGCAATTCCAAGTCAGCTCTCAGTTATTCAGGACTGATTATTCAGGGAGCAAATTATTCAGGCTTTTTGCTCCCCGCTTCCTCTGTGGGCTTTGCACCAGCAGCACAGAAGGTAAAGAAAGTTTGCAGAACTCCCACCCGTCAGAGCCGGTGGCTGGCTAGCCACTTCTCTCCAGCCAGGGATGCAGCTGGGACCCGAGGATTCACTTGTGTGAGCTGCCTCTTCTGCATTTGCACAGATAATTCCCAGTTCCCCATCGTTATTCCAGGAAGGAGAGGGGCGGTGCAGCCGTGGGACTTTCCTGTGCAGAGCTGCTCCCCCCGCCTGTGACGTCAGTGTGCTTGACAACAGCATGTGTGCACACGTGCTAGTGTGGGCGTGTGCATGCACGAGACACCCAGGGTTGTCAGCTACAGCATTCAGCTTGATGGCAGAGCAGTCTGGTTACAGCATGAAGCATGTCAAGGGACCATTGTGTGAAGGCACCGCTAATAAATAAAACAGATTTCTGAAACCAAAGCAGAGAGAGACAGACAGAGGCAACTCCGGATCACAGGAAATGTTCTCCTTTGTCAGTTTACCAAGGGATGTGAGGCCTGGGTAATCTGAACCACAGTCCCCTTACTGAAGGGCTGGAGGACAAATAAATATGATCATGGGATGTCACCCGGGCTCACAAAAGAAAGCACAGATGCTGTCGTGTGGATGGAGTCTGTATCCCAGAAGGGGCTGGGCAGAGTGAAGTCACCACGGCTCCACTCACCACCTCCCACAGCCCAGCAGCCTGGTCACCCCCGCGTCCCCACCCCGTCCCACCCCCGCTGCTCAGCCACTTGTAGAACTGTCAGCCCCGGCTCACAGCAACCCATGGGTGAGAGTGGGGGGTCCTGTGAGAGGGGCTTGAGCTCTCTCCCCAGCAGACCTGCTCAGGTGCCAGGCAGTCTGACTCTGGGCGCTTTTCACTCACCTTTGCATTCAATTAACAAGTATCTGTTAAGTACCTATGTCGTGTTAAGCGTGTTGTGGAAGCACTGAGGACTTGGTGGCATTTAAGATGCAAACCTTCCATTCCAGCCACAGAGACAGACAGAAAACAGGTAAACAGATAACAGATGGCGACGTGCACTCTGAATAAATAAAACAGGTGCTGTGAGGGAGTGCCCAAGTGGGCACGGCTGCACTGATGTTCATCAGAGCCTTTGTCACTGAGAGAGAGAGACCTTCCTGACGGGGACCAGCCGGCACGTCTGTCCCAAGAGGAGAGCAACCTAGGCAAAAGGCCCACTGTGTCCTAACGCCGGGGACAGGAAGGAGCTTGGAGTGCTGGAGGACCACAGCAGGAGCGGGAGCTGGAGGAGGGCCACAGTGGGCTGCTCAGGCCCGGGGGCAGCTGTGAGGAGCTGTGCCACGGCTCAGCTCTGGGAAGCTGCCAACAGGATCCCAGCAGAAGAGGGTTGTGATCTATTTGCATTTTTAAAAGCACTATCTGGAGGCTGAGTGACTGCAAAAGATAGAACCCACTCTCGCAAGCTTGAGCATGGGGGCTGGCTGACATGGAAGGAGGCAAGAGCATCTCGCTGAGCACAGGAGCAGGGACTGCAGGGGGAGGGGAACTGTCTGCAGCCAGGGCAGCCTCTCTTTGGCTGTCTTGGCTCCAAGGTCTGTCTGTTTAGCTCTTCCCTGCTTCTCCAAACACAGGCTCCCCTCAAGTATTCCAGCCCCTCCCCTGTAGAGCCTGGCCAGTCTCTTAAATTCCTCCAAATTCCCAGGACAGAGAAGCTGACTGGTTCAGCCTAAGTCATGTGACAAGCTCTAGTGGCCAATCAACATTTCTGCAAAGGCATGGCTGCCTGTGTAACATGGCTGCCAGCAGTGGTCACAACTAGAGTGCCAGAAGCTGTCTGAGAAGGAGTAAGAAGCTCAGGAGCTCCCAAGTGTCCATTCCTCAGCCATTCTCCAGAATTCCCTCTGATGCCACCCTAACTTCCTCCATTCCTGTCTCCATCTCACCACCTCACATCACGCAGACTTTGGCTGTCCAAACCGACTTCTGAATTCCTTGGAGCTTTGGGAGTGGGGAGCCACCAATAGGCAATGGGAACCCCAAACAGGAGAAAAGTCCAAATCCAAGAGATTGAGGCTAGGATATAGAGGGTGGGATGACTGTTCAGAAGACCCCAAGATTCCTGGATATATACATATAAATTGTAAAAACTGAACCAAGAATAATAATAATAGAAAAACCTGAATAATCCCAAAACAGAAAAATGAAATTAAAGCAGTAATAAAATATCTACCAACTAAGGAAAGCCCAACTCCAGATGGATTTACTGCTGAATTCTACAAAAGCTTCAGAGACTATCTAACACCAACACTCGTCCAGGTCTTTAACGAAATTGAAAGGGCAGAAGCACTCCCAAAGTTATTCCTAGAAACTGCCATTACTCTGATTCCAAAATGAGACAAGGATCCAACTGAAAAAGAGAATTACAGGCCAATCTCTTTAACAAGATACTGGCAAACAGAATGCAATAAATCATCAAAAAGATCATACATAATGACCAAGAAGGCTTTGTCCCAGGGATGCAAAGATGACTCAATATACACAAATCAACAAATGTAACATGTCATATAAACTGAATCAAGGACAAAAAAAATCATATGATCGTCTCAACAGATGTAGAAAAAGCCTTTGACAAAATCCAACATCCTTTCATGATAAAAAAAAAACCCTGAAGAAAATAAGTAATAAGTATAGAAAGACATTATCTCAATCTGATAAAGGCCATTTGTGACACACGTATTGCCAACCTCATCCTAGATAGAGAAAAACTGAAAGCTTTCCTTCTAAAATTAGAAGCAAGACAAGAACATTCACTATCACTACTCCTGTTCAACAGTACTTGAAACATTAGCATGAGCAATTAGACAAGAAAAACAAATAAAAGAAATATGTACAAGAAAGAATCAATTTTCATTATTTGCATATGACATGATCCTCTGTATAGAAGACCCAGAAAACAAAAACCCACCAAATGACAGAATTAATAGACAAATTCAGTAATGTAGCAGGATACAAAATCAACACATAAAAACCAATAGCATTTTTGTCCACTAATAACAGAAGCACTGAGAAAGAAATTAGGAAAAATATTATTCTCAATAGTATCAAGAAAAATGAACCACTTAGGAATTACTAAGGACATGAAAGATACGTGCAATGAAAACTACAATATTCTGAAAAAAGGAAACCAAAGAAAACATAAGAAAATGGAAAGACGTGCCCTCCTCTTGGATAGGCAGAACCAAAACAGTAAAAATGGTCATACTTCCAAAACTGATATACAGATCAAATGCAATCCCAATCAAAATACCAATAACACTCTTCACAAAAACAGAGAAAACAATCCTAAAATTTATATAAAACCAGAAGAGACCCAGAATAGCAAAAGCAATCCTAGGTAACAAGAGCAAAGTGGGAGGCATCACAATCCCCAAGCTAAAGTTATACTGCAAGACTACAGTAATAAAAACAGCATGGTACTGACACAAAAACAGTAACAAGGATCAAGGGAACAGAACAGAGGATGCAGAAAAAAACCCAAGCACATTCAAATCTTTGATCTTTGACAAAGGGGCCAAAAGCAGAAACTGGAGGAGAAACAGCTTACTTAATAAATGGTGCTAGGAAAACCAGCTCTCCACATGCATAATATTGAATCTAGACCCATACCTCTCACCATTTACTAAACTCAAATCAAAATGGATCAAAGAATTAAATATTAAAACAGAAACCTGCTGGAAGATAAAATAGAGAAAACTCTTTAAGTTGCAGCAATAAGCAAGGACTTCCCGAACAAAACTCCAGTTGTACAGGAAATAGTGCCAAGAATCAACAAATGGGATCACATCAAATTAAAAACTTTCTGGGGCCGGGGATTTAGCTCAGTGGTTCTGCCACCTGCCTCACAAGTGCAAGGATCCGAGTTCAATCCCCAGCATCAAAAAACAAAACAAAA
>NW_022900946.1:1928261-1964927 GCF_012274545.1 Fukomys damarensis | reverse complement strand
GACAACCTATAATGGGAAATTTTTGCTATCTATTCCTCAGACAGAGGACTAATATCTAGAATATATAAATCATTTTAAAAATTAGACCCTCCAAGCCGGGCATGGTGGTACACGCTCATAATCCCAGCACTCGGGAGGCTGAGGCAGGAGGATCGCTGTGAGTTCGAGACCAGCCTGGGCTACATAGTGAGTTCCAGGTCAGTCTCAACTACATAGTGAGACCCTGTCTCATAAATAAATAAATAAATAAATAAATAAAAATAAAACTAGAGATGCCATTTTACCTAGCTGTTCCCTTTCTAGGCATCTTCCTGAAAGAGTTAGCAGTTGTCATATCACAGAGATCCGTGCTCACCTGTGTTTATAGCAGCACAGCTCATAACAGTTAAAGCTTAAAAGCAGTCTGTGTGCCCATCAATAGATAAGTGGATAAAGAAATAGATAAAGAAATGGATAAAGAAAATGTGGCATTTATGCACAATGGGATATTACCATGCCATGGAGAATACACTTGAGTCATTTGTAGGGAAGTGGCTGCACCTTGAGACCATAATGTTCAGTGAAATAAATCAGACACACAAGCTCCAATATCACATGGTTTCTCCTATATGAGAAGCCCAAACTATAAGTAAAGAGGAAGTAAAAGCCGGGTGAGGTGGCACATGCCTGTAATCCCAGCACTCGGGAGGCTGAGGCAGGAGGATCGCTGTGAGTTTGAGATCAGCCTGGGCTACACAGTGAGTTCCAGGTCAGTCTCAACTACATAGTGAGACCCTGTCTCATAAATAAATAAATAAATAAATAAATAAAAATAAAACTAGAGATGCCATTTTACCAATAACAAGAAATAGGGAGACCGATCTTTTGCAAATGGGAAGGGGATCAAGAAATGGAGAGCAGGGAAGAGAGGAGAGGAGAGGCGGAGGATAAAAAGCACTAAGATGTGTTATGTATGTGTACCAACTCCCACAAGGACTGTAAACATTACGTACTGCACATAAGTACTAATAAAAACAATTATTTTTGAAACGCAGACCCCAAAACTAGGGACCAGGAGCAGAAAAACTAGCATCTGTGTGGCAGGGTCACACTGGCAAAATACCTGCTGGTGCCCACATCGGATATCATGGGCTGCCGGCCACTCAGGCCCAGCCTCCTGTGTGCAGAGCCGGGCTGGTGGGCGGGGTGTGCCGCCGCCGCCGCCGCCTCCGCCACCACCACCGCCGCCTCCACGTTTACTCCCAAAGGGCTGGGGGGCTCTGAGGGAGGGGAGGGGAGGGGGGCTCCCAGATCTGCAGGGCCAGGAGGAGGGAGGAGGGGGACAGGAGAGCCCAAGGAACGGGGGAGTGCGTGAGACAAAATATGAGGGAAGCGGAGTGGGGCAGGGACACAGAGACCAGGAGGGAGAGAGACCACACAGGAGCAGAACAAAAACCGTCAGAGACCACGCGGGAGAAGCGCCTGGGTCCAAACCCAGTGGCCGCAGGGAAGGGTGATGAGTGAGGTGTCTCCAGGCTGTCGGTACAAAAGGCCACAGGACGGAGGCAGGAACCACAGGCCGTGACTGTCTCCCAGTTCTGGGGGCCGAGGTCTGGGATCCGGTTTCCTAGGCACCTGTGAGGGGAGCCAGGGTCTCTCCTTGGCTGTCTTATGTCACAGGTTATTCTCCTTCCATGGGTTTATCCTTCTAAATTACCCCCCTTTTAAAGGAATTACGGCCCACAGGAGTGATTTCATTTTAATTGCCTCTGTAGAGACCCCGTCTCCAATTAAGGTCACAATTCTACAGTACTAGGGGTGAGGACTTCAACATGAGTGGGGGACGGTGGTCAGAATTCAGCCCACTGCACTTTATCTAACCTCTCTTTGCCTCAGTTTTCTCGTGCATAAAATGGACAATTGTGAATCCTCAAAGGATCACTAGGATTCAACGAGCTGCCCCAAAGGACACGGTGTGAATCACATCAGCATCATCACTGTCATTATTCAACATGGCAGAAAATACTGGCCCCAAAATGTCCGTATCTTAGGCTTCGGAATGTGTCGATGCACTGAAAGGGCTCTGGGCAGGACGACTATCCTGGGTGACCTAAGGTGACACAGGGCAGCTGGAGCCTGGACAGCACAGCGCTGTCTCCGGCTGCGGAGAGGAGGAGATGCCAGCAGAAGGGTCTGAAGATGGAAGAGGGGAGCCAGGAGCCAGGGAATGCGGCACCCACTCCAGGCGGAGAACACCCACAGCGTGGAGCCAGCACGAAAATGGGGCCTCAGTCCCACGACTCCAAGGCAATATTCGGAAACAGAGTCCCCATCCAGCCTGCAGAGAGAGCTGCAGCCTGCGACGCCACGTCGGCCGCTGTCCATCCCCATGACAAAATACCCGAGATGAACAACTTGAAAGGAGATAGATTTTGGCTTGCACATTTCGAGGTTTTCGTTCGCGGTTAGCTGGCTCCACTGCTGTGGGCTTGGGGGCAGGCAGAGCGTTGTGTGGTAGGAAACGAAGAGATGGGCTCCTCCTCGTGCCTTCGCTCCACCCCACACGGCCAGATGTGCCCGCCTCACTCACAGGTCTCCCATGCGAATCGGCTCAGAACACCACACAGACTCCCTGAAGGCGCTCTATTTCTGGGTAAAGTGCATCCCAATTTCCTAGGCGCCTCCCCTCCAATCAAGTTAACCACTCAGATTAACCATCACAAGCATCCATTTTAGAGAGTGAGATTGTACGGAACTTCTCACCCGCAGAACTGTCAGACCACACATCTGTGTGGTTTTAAACCACTGAGTTTGTGGTCCCTTGTTCCAGCAGCCACAGAAAATTGGCACAGTCTGACAACACCCATCCGGTGGGCGTGTGATCTGGGAACTGCGCCGCACAGCTCGCCGAGGGGATGGGCGACCACTGTGCCCCTCCGGCCTGAGCGGCTCTGGTGAGCACAGGGAGGTGTGTGGGCCTGAAAGGGCTGAAGGGCCCCCGGGAGCAGGGTAGGACAACAGGCTGGCATAAAGGTCAGGAGAGAAGCAAAGGGGCACCCCGCTTAGTGAGGGGGACACCCGAGGACCCCCAAGGAGATGAGGGCATCCCAGGCTGCATACCGCAGACACCTCCACTGCTCAGGAGAGGACTCTAACTGTGGTGGGCTGAAAAATGCTCCCACAAGATGTCCCCATCCTAATCCCCAGAATCTGTGACACAGCAGACTGGACCTCACATACGTGATTAAGTTAAGGATCAAGAGATGGAGAGATCATCTTGGATCATCCAGAGGGGCCCAATGGAGTCATTAGAGTCTTCCAAGATGAAGGCAGGAGGTCAAAGTCGGGGGAGAAGAAGCCAGTGATCAGAACCACAGGTGACAGGTGCTGGAGAGGACAAGGCAGGGGGTCTCCTAGGGGGCACTGCTGTCACTCTGATTTAGACGGACACCCCCCACCACCACCAACAGGGCACACAGGCCCTTGTGTCACCTTAAGCCATGGAGTTTGAGGTAATTTGAAGACCTTGGCCAAGACTGGTTTCACTGGGGGTCACTACTGCTCCTCACCCAGACCACAGCAGTGACCCCACAGGCTCCCTGCCTCCTCTCTCCTGTCCTCCCGAGAGACCTTCCGGGAAGCTAGGTCAGACCCTTCGCCCCCCTGCCTCTGGGAGCTGCTGGTCACACAGTGGATCGCAGGGCCCGTGAGAGTGGCTGTACACTGGAGCCATCCGCAGCCTTTCGCAAAGGACAGCACGTAGTCGGCGGCAGGTCTCAGAACTCCCTGAGCTCTGGGCGGCCTCGCTGCAGGCTTGCTGCGGCCGGGGGCCCTCCCTGTACGAGATGCCCTCACCCGCCCCCCACCCCGTGGCTTTCTCACAGCCCCTGCACACCCTGCCCTGGCCAGGCCTGGACACTGCACCATCACCCGGCAGGCAGTCCCTCCCTCGGCCCTGCGGCGTGGGCACAGCACTCGTGGGTGCTGCCATCTGTCTCCCCACCTGACCATGAGCCCCACGAGGCCAGGCTGCTGTCCCCCTCCCTGAGCCCCAGCACCAAGGAGAGAGCCGTGTGCAGGGCACTGGCTCAAGAGCAAAACAGCGCTTCGTGTCCTGCCCGGGCTCTGGTCAGGCGGGTGAGCTCGGAAGGTTTACACCCGGGGTGTGGGTCAGCTGCCCATGGGGTGAGGGAGGCAGCTCTGCCTGCAGAAGGACAGCTCTGGGACCCCCGGGGAACCCAGGCGGCAGGGGAGGGGCCAGCCCGGTGACCACGTGCCGCGGGACCTGCACCGTGTGGTGGAACCACCCACGGACCTTCCATAGAGTCAGCAAAACCTCAGATGCTCTTCAGAGGGATTTGTCACTATGGAAACCCAAAGAGGGACAACTTCTTGTCTTGAAGCTAACCCCACTCAGGAGGGGAGTTGGCCAGGAGATGCCAGGGGAGCAGAGCAGGCCTGGTGGGGGACAGTAAAGAGGACATGGACTCCGGACTCGAAATGGCCTGCGGAGAAGTGTGCCAGACATCTTCAGTCCCCAAGGGCATGGAGGCCCCTGAGGATGCTGGGGCCTGGGAGGAACCAACTAGACCAGACTGGTTTATGGACACCCTTGTGAACTGTAAAATGCTATTTGACCCCGAGGGGCAACCATCCCAAAGCCATTTTCCACCCCCAGACCCACACCCCTTGGAAACTGGCCTCTTGCTCTTACAGACAGAAGTCAAGGACGGGACTAATGCAGAACAATGGTGGCACATGTCCCCACACGGCCCTGGGCTACTGTCTCCAGGCAGGGTGGAGGATGTCACCAAGAGCTCCTGCGGGGCCTTGACTGAAAACCCACACGCACCAAGAGCCCTAAAGCCACCGTGGAGTCAGGACGGCCCCAGTTGAAACAGCGCTCCCTCCACACCAACCACAGCCCTTTGTGGGATGGCCAGGGAGGGCTGGGAGCCCTGCAGAGGGCAGAGACCTGACAGGTCATGAAGCGCTGACCCTGTAGCAGGCTGGCTCCCTGGGAGACAGCCAGGGATGCCTCCCCTTGCTTCCCGACAAGGTTTCCTGGGAGCTAAGGATGCACTGGCTGGGCCTGCACTCCCCGGGTGGAGGAGGAAGGGT
The DNA here is from genome assembly GCF_012274545.1 of Fukomys damarensis. Lineage (NCBI taxonomy): Eukaryota > Metazoa > Chordata > Mammalia > Rodentia > Bathyergidae > Fukomys > Fukomys damarensis. The sequence goes on along the minus strand of NW_022900946.1, from coordinate 1,959,827 downwards.
GGCTTTCCACACAGAGAGGGGCAGCATCTGTCCCCGCACCCCTGCCAGTGCAGGCCAGCTCAGCAGCTGCAGGGCACTGCCCAGTGGGCCCTCAAGCCTCAGGGCCAGGGGGACAGCGGGGAAAGGGATGACATAAGAGGACTAACACCTATAGAAACGTGGCCGAGGCTCAAGAGACTCAGGGGGCGGTGGGGACTGCAGAGTCCATCCAGAAGGGACCGTGCTACTCAGTCTGTTGGACACATGTATGCCAGGATTATCACAATCTTTTAGGTCCAGGAGAAGCCAGGACCTTGACTTTAAGGCGGACTCTCCTGATTTTTCAAGTTTGACATAAGACAGACCACACTTTGGCCTCAAATAGCCAGTGCTGCTCTTCTCTGGGGGCTGGATCCTGGCCGCGGTTGTAGCCATCTTGGACTATGTGGACAAGGACAGAGCCTTGGGGACAGCAGAGCCACCATCTAGAAGGACACTGGGACCCCAGAGTGAAGCTGTGACACATGACCAATTCAGAATCTGTGAGAGAGGAAAAGAGCTGCTAGCTCATTTAAACCACTGTTATTTCGGGAGCTGGCTCAGCGACCGGACTCAAATCCTAACTAATAAAGTTGGCCACGGTTCCATTGTAAGACAGGAAGCCAGCCCGGCCAGCTCTGCCACCTGCCTGAGGCCCCGGCCCCCAACCTGCTGGGCCTGGGGCTTCCCCACTCGGGACCTCCAAGAGGTCTTGCCCTCAGCTCAGTCCAAACTCCTTGCCACCACAGCTGGGGCCCCACAGCAGCCCTGGTTCAGCCCCCTCCTCACACGCCCACGTAGTCGCTATAGCTGCTCCAAACTGCCCACGGCTTCTGAGCCTTCCAGGCCAACGCCTCTTCCAGGCAGCCAGCCCTCCCCCGGGCTGAGTCAGCTATGCCCTCCTCTGCCCTCCCACCACCCCTGAAACAGACCCTATTAATACCCTGGGTGGAACGCGTCACGTGCTCTGCTAACTGCACCAGCTCTGGCAGCGAGGCTCTGGGGGCAGCAGGCAGAAGTCTCGGTGCTCGAACTCACACTGTGTGACCCCAGGCTGGTTACTCAACCTCTCTGCGCCTCAGTTACCGCACCTGTGAACTGGTGACAACACAGTGTACAGCTCTAACAAGTACAAGACAGAGTGCCTGTTGTGCTCAGCATCCTGCCAGGTGCCGAGCGTACAAAAGCAGACCTGTCATGGTGGCATGTACAGTCATGGAAGGTACTGGCTGGAAATAGAATCTCGTGCAGAAAAGGTGCTGGCTATGCAGTTCTGATCACACACGTGTTGGTTGCCTGCCAGAGGAGCAAGCGGTCCTGTTCAGAGTCCACACCCTCAGATCCAAGGGCTCCATGACCACACATGGGCTTGGCATTCTCTGGGCACTGGACACAAGAGGTTTGAGGGTGGACCGGGCCTGGACCCTGCTCTGGCTGCCTTTCCGTCCCCCCAGCCAGGCTGTTGGGTGGTTGAAGGGCCCTCAGAGACCCATGAGTTGAAGGCCTAGTTCCCAAAGTGGCACCAGTTGGGAGGTAGTGGGAGCATTAGGAGGTGGGGCCTAGTGGCAGGCCCTTAGGTCACTGGGGTAGGACCTCCTCCTGGCTCTTCCTCTTCCTCCCTTCTCCCAGCGTACACCATTTTGCTCTGCCATGATGTGCTGCCTCATCACAGGCCCAAAACAATGAGACCACTCGATCTCAGGCCAGAGCCTCAGAAGCATAAGCCAAAATACACCTTTTCTCTCTATTATTTAATTATTTCAGGTATTTTGTTATAGTAACAGAAAGCTGACTAACAGGAAACACAAGCATGTGGGCCCCAGGTTTAGGCTTTGAGGTTTGTGGTGATGACCTTTGGCCCCTAAATGTTTCCCTTCCTCTGAGGTGAGGAAGGATGTCTAGGCCTCCCAGGCAAGGCTTGGCCACGCAAAGCTCTTGCCAATGGCTGCGAGTGGATGGTCCAGGCCTGCGGATTTGGGGCAGGACCTCTATGCTCTCTTCTTGACTCTGGAGTGGCTGTCAGCCATGCAGACAACAGGGCTCCCTAACAGTTAAGAGCTCCCTTGGAAGTGTGTCCTGAGTGACTGCACGGCAGGCCTGCCCCACCAACCTGGGCTCTCACCTACGAAGTCTCTCAGCCACAGTCTGTCACAGCGGCACAGCCTTTCCCGGACTGATGGAGGCCCTGAGAGAGGCATGGGGACCCCACAATTTGGGGCTGGATGTGGCTCTGTACTGCAGGAACCAAGAAAGACTTCCTGGAGGAGGATATGTGCTCTCGGCGAAAGGAAGTCCGTGTTCTGAATAACTGCAGGTGCACCTTGAGGGGACCGCTAGCAGGCTGCGAAAGAGAATAAGGCGACCCACAAGTGCAGCTCCGGGAGACACCTGGAGCCCGCTGTCGGGGAGGAAAGGCAGAGCCACACGCCCACGCTGCCACTGCTTTACGCAAGACTGTGGTTGGCTATAGAGGGAAAGCCCTGAAAAATGCATACCAGATGGAGGAGTGGAGATAACCACATGGGGAGCGAACACCTGTTTTACTTTTCTTTTTTATTTATTGATTTATTTATTTTTGGTCCTATGGGGCTGCCATATTTTTGGCAATGAGTGCCTATTTCGTTGTGATACAGCTATTGTTTGTTTGTTGGTTGTACTGGGGATTGAACGTGGAGCCTTAGCATTGAGCTACATCCCGAGTCCCCCATCCTTTTTATTTCTTTTTTTTTTTCTTTTTTTTTGTACCGGTGATCAAACTCGGGTCCTTACACTTGTGAGGCAGGCGGCAGAACCACTGAGCTAAATCCCTGGCCCCTTTATTTCTTTTTTTGAGAACAGAGCCTCACTAAGTTGCCCAGGCTGGACTCAAACTTTCCATCCTCCTGCTTCAGCCTCCCCAATGTGCTAGGATTACCAGCAGGAGCCATCATATTCCACTGCTGTTGTGATTTCAAAAGCAAGTTAGTTTCTCAATCCGCTCCCAGTTTCTACCTGGACACTGCCCTGCCCTGGAGGGCTGTAAGCTTGGAGAAGAGGCCTTGGTGTCCAAGGCGGCACTGGTGTCCTGTGATGTCGGAGACCAATACTAGGGTTGTAGGAATCCATTTCCATATAATGAAGTCAGAGCTCAGCAGTTTCCAGGGGCAAAAGCCTCAGAGGCAGGGAATATGCCAGGGGCCAGGAGATCAGACCCAGGGTCAGGACAACAGTTAGAAAACACCTTGGGAGATCCTATCAAATGCGGAGTGGGTCTTTGTCAACCAGGAATGGATGGAGATTCGGATAGGGAGCTGCCCTTAGCCTGCAGATCTGGTCTGCATATCACAAAGGAGGAGCTAGGGCAGCTCAGCTGAGGCTCTGCTTTGGAGGTGGTTTGAGTGCGTCCCCCAAAGGTTCCAGGGGTGTGCTTCCCAAAGTGGGGGCTTAAAGGGTGGTGGCACCTTTAAGAGGCAGGGCCTAGGGGGAGGCAATTAGGCCACTGGGGCCATGCCTGGGTAGGGCTCCAACATGGTTCTTGTAGAAGAGAACCGGCCCCTCCTAGGTCTCTGCTCCCTGTTCTATGGTCTCCCCTCTTGCACACCACGATGCCCTGCTCCCTGCTGTGAGGTTGCCAGAGGTTGCCTCATCTTGAACTTCCACTCTCTGCACCTGGGAGTGAAATATGCTTTCTTTACAAATTACCCAGCTTTGGGTATTTTGCTATAAAAACAGGAAACGGACCATGTGGCTGGCAATGGCTAACTGTCACCCAGCGGATGGGAGAAGCCTAGCTTTACTCCCCATATACTGGGCCAGGAGTGGACCCCTAGGAACTCGGGGCTGGAAAAGGCCAGGGAGGTAGGAAATTGATAATTTTCCTACTTCTAGAGCAGGAGTCGGAAATCTTTTAATGTAAAGAGGCAAGGTTTTGTGGCCATAGAGTCCCTGTCACAATTACGTGTAATACACAATTTTGCATAGTAGCAAAAAGCAGCCAGAGATCGTACACAAAGGGGCATGACTGTGTTGAAATAAAACTATTTACAAAACAGGCAGTGGGCACAAGGAGCGAATGTACTTAAGGATCTGAACTGCAGGCTGAGTGGGTACAATGGGAATTTGTATGTTATGTGGAGTTTTAAACCACAGTCACAACTTTAAAGCTAAAGCGGGTGGCAGGCTGGCTCTGGGCCCTGTCCTGTGGCCCGCTGGGCCGTTCTGATGAGGCAGGGTCCCTGGGCCCGGCCACCCCACCCAGGCAAACAGGGAGGACGCCTGCACACCGGGGACTTGTGTCCATGCACAGCCTTCCCTGGCGCACTGATATTTTCAGGGGTCAGGAGTGAGACAGTTAAAGGAATGGCCTCAGCAGGATTCCAGACACTCAAGGAAAGAAGCAGCAGAACATTCCCCCGGCACCAGAGATCTGATTTGAGGCTTTGGGGGCCTCTGCACTGTCTCTGGGCTCTGCCATCAGGGGATCCGGAGAGCTGAGTGAGGTGAAGAGGCAACCAAATCCTCCTAACTCTGGGAAGCAGTGGGCATCTGTGTGCAAAGCAGATGCTTTCGGTCCTCTGTACTTGGCGTGGATGGAAAGGGTCCCGATTAGAAGATTAGAAGCAAATGGCCCCCAAGCCCCACATCTCAGGGCCGCCCTCGGGCACCTGGGGTTGAAAGCGGCGTCTGATTGACAGTGTGGCCGGTGCCAGTGTCACTGGGGAGCAGGGGGACAGGCTGGGCTCTGCTCTTACTGGAACCGTCATTAATTTTGCTGGTGCCCAGCTTGCAGGCTGCCCTTCTTCTAAGCCAGCTACCCCAACTCTCCTTTCTCCTAAGCCACATTCCTGTTAGCACGTGATCTTCCAGATCGTGGGGTTTTATAGGAATGCAGTAACGCTGCAACATTCCTCAATGCCAGCGCCCCTCCAGGGAGTTTACAGAGTCCCTGCTGAGGGCAGCACTGGCCAAATGGCTCACACCCCACTTTTCCTGGCCATAACCTGTATTAGCACATTTGGACAGAGGGGGAAATCGAGGGTCAGGGAGGTGATGTGATTTGTCCACGGTCATAATTAGAGGCAGCAGAAGCCCCCGTTGTCCTCGCCGATCTTCTGGCCTGCCCCGTCATGCCCGGCATCCTCCATTTATGGTCTGAGAACCTGCATTTGCCTCCACCCTTAGAGCTGATTACTCAAAATGCATAGCCCAGAAGAAGAGGGAGAGAAATTGAACACTGACCTTCAAGAAAAGTCCCCACTCTCTCGTGGGCAAATTGAATCAGATGCAGTTTTTATGACTGAATATCAAATTGGCTTTTTCCTCTTATTAGAAACTCCAAAATCGATAGGATCCCAAGATAAAGGCAAGGTGGGACAGCGGCCTCATTCCAGCACGGGCATTTACACAGGTGTGGATACTGTGACTGGAAGGCAAAAGGGCAGGGAGAGATGGACTTTGAGGGACGCAGAGGACAGAATGCACCCAGGACCCAGTGTGGTGAGGCGCAAGCCACACAGGCGTCATGTGCGGCCAGTGGGTGTGAGCACTGGTGCAGCCCCTTGGGAAGACCCATTCCTCAAGGAGGCAGCGAGCCCGCCTCTGGCTCAGTGCCCTGCCCAAGGGTGCAGCCCAATGCATCATGGGCCCTGGTGAGGGTGTTCAGAGCAGCGGGGGGACAGGGACAGGAAGCCAGGGTCCGGACCACAGAGTGGGTGTAGAACACGCACACTAACTATTCACAAACAGGCACAGCCACGAAATGGACAGGCTTACTCCTGCACACACCGACACGCCGGACGGCACGCAGGACAAAAGCAAAGCAGAGTACGCCTCTGTTACACAAAACCCAGGGCAGCAAATGCACCTTAGCCTGGGAGACCTGGCTGGCGGGGCCAAAAGACAAGCAGAGTGATGAGCACAGAGCCGAGGACAGAGTGAGAATCCGAAATTTAGGTGCTGAGCGCACGGGTATTTTATCATTAGCATGGAGACTTTCAGGTAGGTTTTAAATATGCTTTTGATAGTTCACATTTAATTTTTTTTTAATTGAGAGACTTAGAAAAAGGAAATAAAATGGTTCCAGGGACCAGATAGATGAAGCATAACCAAATGCAAGCCCTTCTGGGCATCTAAGAGACACTCCCGGCTCCTTCCCAAACCCTTATATAACATGCCCAAAATTACCTGTAACACTAGGAACCAGCCTTTGGTTACCACAAAAACTTAACTAGCAGTTGCAAAAGTAGTAAAGGCATTAAATTATCTACCACACCAGAAACCCGGAATACTTGACTAAGGGTCATTCAGTTCCTTGGTAAGGTCAGGAACCTAGGTCTGCAATTCTCTGGGGATTCTCAGAGGCACAAGATAGCTGCTGCAGCTCCAGACATCACAGCCCCACCCAACCACTTCCAAATGCAAGAAGCAAATAGCATCCAGGCTAATAACACTTTACTCATATACCCATGTCCTTCTATCACAGGAAAAACATTTCCCCAGAAGTGTCCCAGTAGTGTCTTGCTTACATCTCACTAGCTAGAACTGGGTCACTTAATCACTGCTAGCTGCAAGGGAAGCTAGGAAAGTATCTGCCCTTTTCAGCCTCCTTGTCACATGGACAAAGAAGGAGAGGGAAATCACAGTGCAATTAGGGGCACCTGCCGCACTGTCACATCCTAGCCCTGTCAGTAGCTCAGGCCCCATCTCAGGGAAGATGAGCCCAGAGGCCCTGCTGGGTTCTGCTTCCTCCATGAGGTGCTGCATAGGCTCTGCTCCACCCTGGGGCTGAGGGATGAGCTGCACTTTGGAACAGCAAGGTGTCAGCCAGTGCCCTGCTGTCTGCCCCGCCTGGCTGCCTGTGAACAGGAAAAGCCGAGCTGCAGGACCAGGCGCAAGGAGCCAGCCTAAGAGTGTCACATCCCCCATGGCCGGGCCAGGGGCAGCATGCAGGTGGGGGTGGACACGGGCAGCATTGGCTGTGCCCTGACCATCAGAGTGGGAAGACAGCAGCCCACAGCTCTCCTAAGGCCACCATCCCTGCCACTCCCCGCTGTCCCACACCCAGGCCAGGTCCCTGGTCCACAAGGTCCTCTTGCCCTTGGCCGTGTCACAGTCTGGGTTACCATGAGGGCTCGGAGGCCTGGAGTTCTGGCTCCTTGAACGAAAGTGAGTGCTCCGGTATCCTGTGCTGTGCAACAGGAACAGGTCCACACACAGGGATGCCTCTCAGGCCTCGGGACCCAACCTCAGACCCTGCTCCCACAGGCTGCTGAGGAACACCCCTGAGAGAATTGACTTAAAAAGAGGAAAGTTTCAATAAACATCCAAATATTCCTGTCTCCTGTAGCTGGGGTCTGGAATCCTGTGTGTGTGTGAGGCCCAGGCTCCAGCCTAGGGGATCCAAAGGAAGCTGGGCCTAGCGGGAGGAAGGGAGGTTACTGGGTGCATGGCCTTCCAAGGGATTGCGGCACTCCAGCCCTTCTGTCCCCATCTCTGCTGTCTGTCCCCCACCAATGGGCCACCCTTGCTGTACACTCCCACCATGATGTACTGAGACACCACAGGCCCAGAGCAACAGTACACAGAAACCATGAGCCAAACGAACCTTTCCTCTCTTTAAGTCAATTCTCAGGCATCTTGTCACAGTGACACCAAACTGACTAATACACTCTCTCCCCAACACTGAACAAAGATTCCTGTGTTCCTATATGTTTACCAATCTGCAGTAGCCTCAAAAGTGTTTGATTTTCTTGCATCTTGGGGAAGGAAAACAGTGTTTCATTACTGTCAACACCACAGATGAAGAAACAGGATCAGAGAGCCTAAGCAATTTGCCTAAGACCACACAGCAAAAAAGTGGTAACACAAGGACTCGTATTTGGGTCTTTCACCTCCAAACCCAAGTTCTCGCCAAGATCTGAGATCCTGGCCCATGAAGAGCAGGTCCCCCTAGATAGGTGTGAGCGTCCCCAGCCGCAGGGCCAAAGGCAGTGCCCTGTCTCACAGGGATGGCAGGGATCCAGGAGGCAAGCACACACCCACCTTCAGGAAGCCATCAGTGAGGAAATTAGCTGGAAATGGTATCGACAAGGTGCTGCTGGGACTCCAATGGTAAATTAGATAAACTTGCATCTGACATGATGCATTTAGAGCAGGCCACCACTGGGCTCTCAGCCGCTACCCAGCAACCAGCCACCAGGAGCGACAGATAAAACAGTCTACCAAGCTACAAAATGAAATAAGGGATGACAACAGGCCCCAGGATGGCAGGGGAGAATTATTGGAAAATCAGCTGAGAGCCATCAGGAGGGAGGCCTGCGCTGCTGCCTGCTGGCAGGAGGAGGCCTCGGTGGGTGCGGGACAGCCCAGGCAGATGGGCCTGCTGTGGAGCAGCTCCCGCGCTCACCGAAGGGGACTTCAAATGAGGTCCTGTGCCTCCCGGCGACTCAGTTTCCTTGTCCGCAAAACTGGAGTAAAAGCAGGCATGCCTACCTCACAGCACCAGGTAAGGACTCAACGCGTGTGGGCTACACAGGACCCAGGGCCACCAGCACAGCTGTTCAGACTGTGCAAAAACAAGTGCATGCCGGGGGCTGGGCAAGACTGCCATGGGGCCCACCCTCCGGGCCCAAAGAAGAGAGATTTCGCAGTGTACCAAAGCCCTCCTGGGCTACAGCAGCCCCCAGAGGGTCCAGCACACATAGGTGCTCGATAAACAGCAGCGTCACAATCACAGCAGTCTGTCTACTTGGGGTGTCTGGTTGTTCTGACCAGGACTGTGATGAGAACTCTGCAGAAGCAAAGCAAGGGCTATGCCGGGCCCCACAAATGAGCTGGGCTTGCAGCAGTCGGATGGCAGCCACTGGGGGCAGGAAGAGCAAGCGAATAGAATGTCCTGGCCTGCCGGGGAGATGCACCCCGCCACACACAGACGGGGCCCTCGCCAGCCCACAGCCAGACCCGGGTGCTGGGACAGCCGGACATCTCCCCAGGTGCACTGGACAGGCCTCCAGTGCTTCCTCTGAGGTGTGGACAGAAGGAGGGTGTGCTGGACAGAAGCCAGGCACAGCGGTGCACTCTGGGAGGCTGAGGCAGGAGGCACCTTAGCGACTTAGCAAGACCCTGTCTCAAAAGTGAAACGGTTTATTACAGGGCCGGTGATGTAACTCAGTGCAGAAACCTACCTTCACGGGCTGAACCCAGCGCCTGCCCTGACTCTGCTCAGGCTGGTCTTTCTGCCCAAATTGCTCTCTGCTAGGTCATTGTCACCTGTCCTCCAGGCCTGGCTCCAGAAAAGTCCCCCTTCGGAAAATGTCACGAGCTCTCGCCTTCCAGCCCAAGCTGGCTCCTGAGCGTCAGATTCAGCCGCACCTGTCCTGTGACCTGGGCCAAAGCCCAAGGCCGGCTAGAGCAGAACCAGGCCGGCCGGAAGGGAGAGGATCACGTACGTAGGCGTCAACGTTTGCTGCTGCAACAAAGAGCCCTAACATCTCAGTCGCTCTCCACACTCCGCACCCGTTTCTTGTGCCCGTTCCCCGAGGGCAGCCAGTTGGATGCTCCGCTGGGCTCAGCCCTTATCCCACATCCACAGAAGGAACAGCGCCATCTGCAGCAGGACCATCCTTGTGACAGACGGGAGGGGCAGCCTCGTCGTCCCTCCCTGTGGCGTATGTCACGCCTGCCTGTCTTTGCATAGTTGAAAATGCCGCGTGACGGGGTCCAAAGTCATCAGCGAGGCACACGCAGCCTTCTGCAACCCAGCAGTGGGGAGGAAATGGAGGCAGTGTCCGCCCTGTCTGGGCCTCAGCAGCTGTGGCTCCAACCAATCCCAGACGGTAAATGTTCGGGGAGGGCGGGGGGACGGCTTCGACGCTGAACATGCAGAGGCTTTGTTCTTGTCCTTCATCCCTCCACAGTACCAGATAACAACTACTTACACAGCCTTTGCATCGTGAGCACTGTAGGTAATGTAGAGATGGTCTAAAGTACACCAGAGGCGTGAGTGGGTTACACCCCACCTTATGTAAGACTGGAGAACCCTCCGACTTTGGTACCTGTGGGGGACCCTAGAGCCAGTTCGCCATGGGTACTGAGAAGCGACTGTAATTGCAAAAAAAGTAACATCATCTATCACAATGTGTTATTCTTCACTCTCCAGTCTCCCCTCTCCCCATTCTGGAAACTTTACTCCTTGTTCTCTTGGCAGCCCTCAGCACCACTGGGGAGATAAGCACCGTTTCAGGCCAGCCAATCGGGGGACTTCATTCATACCCAAGAGCACGGTGATTGGCTCAGATTAGACACATGATATGAATCAGGCCAATGAGAACCTTCCTTGAACCTTTCAGCCAGAGCTATGGGAAAGCAACACTTTCCCCCTAGGGTTATAAGGCAAGCGGGGCAAGGAACTTTACAAAGGAACCACGCTGTTCTCCACAGAGCACAGCATGGTCCTTCGTCTTGTGCTCTCCAACACAAGTACACATGAAAGTGCTGGTGCCAATGAGGAACTAAATTGCAAAGTTGATCTGGGGTTTAACCTAAGTTTGGTTTGATTTTCATGACTTACATTTTAATCTAACAGCCACACGTGGCTAGAGGCTAGTGTATTGGATGGAACAGATAGAGTGTGAGAAATAAGACTTTTGCGATATTTTCGGGCTGTGCTGGGTCGAAGCTGACACCAGCACAGACTTTGTAGCTCATCAAAAGATGCAAGTTTCCTCTCTTGGCCCAAGCTCATAGGGTTTCCATCATCAGAAGTGGGGATCTCAGGCAATCAACCATCATCTCTGTTTCTTTTGCTGCACTCCGGCCAGGCATCTGGCGGACAGCTGTCTTTGGACATTTCAGAGTCTTCCCAGATCTGCCAGGAGGAGCCAGGAGCCAGGGCACCCCATTTGAATCCTGGTGCAGGGCCTCCAGAAGGGGCTGAGTCACTGCTTTGGGGGCCTTATCTGCCCAGGGCTATGGAGACCAAGTGAGTTATTCCTGGGAAGCACCTAAGGTCACACCAGGCAGGTAGTGAATGCTCCCTGGTCACTACTTTCAGCCAGTCCTGCGGGCCCATGAGCTAAGGCTCACGGAGGGTACGTCAGCTGCTAAGTGGCAGAGGCAACAGGTGATAAACCTAGGATGGAACCAGGCCTATGATTTCAAAGTGTGACCCCTTCACCACTGCATTATTCTGTTTGTAGCTTTTAAGCTCAATCCATAGTAACTGTAAGAGTAATATTAATAAGAATTAGCACTCATTGCATAACCAATAACATAAATCCCAGGCAGTTTTGCTTCAGAGCCCAAGCTTTTAATTTTCAGAGAAAAAAAAGTTGCCTTTTTAATGCTCCTCCTGTGCTTTTACTCTTACAAAGGAGGAGGTCTCAGCTCGGTGCTGATATGCCTTAATACCTCTCCAGCACTGACTAATCTCTTCTGAAAGAGGGAGGCTGGCCTCAGCTCCCCACAGGCCATGCTGCCCTGAGGGCTTAGTGCCCCTTGTGCTACATAGCTCCAGCAGAAGTGGGAGCTACCACCTTGGAGGCGCTGTGGCTCCCTGCAGCCAAAAGGCAGCGCACGGAGGAGAAGCCTCGGCCTCGGGTCCTCTCAGAGCCAGCCTGGCTATGTTCAGGAGGGCGGTGGGTGGGAAGCACCAGAGGACAAGCCTTCTGTGGCCCCACTGAGTGTCACCCAGCCTGCACCAGCTGATGGACAGTGATCTGTGAAACCATCTTCCAGACAGAGCAAGGCACCAAAGGTCCCATCTGAGCACCTCCCCGTCACTGCCAGAGATGGGTCCTGTGCCCGCTGGGCCTGGTTCCTCATCAGAACGACAGATGGCAGAGACTGCACCCAAAGAACGGCTCTAAGAAACCAACGAGGCCGGGAGAAAGTGCTGTGAGAACTGAACGAACACGAACTGTTGCCACTGTCACGATTTGCGTCTAAGCACTTTTTCGTCAGTGGAATCGTCTGCAGGAAATAAATTGCTGACACCGGTGTGAATGCCTGGAGTTTGGCTCTGTCCATCCCGCCGTACTGTGCTCTTCCCGGCAGGGACGGTCTCCCTCTGGGCAGCTCAGTCTGAAGCAGCGCCTGGCCCAGCACAGCCTCCACAGATCCTGTGTTCCGTGCCCGGACTGTGGGTGACGGACAAGGCAGCTGGGAGCGCGGTGTGAGGAGGTGGATGGCGGGCGGGCAGAGGGAGGACGGATTCACGGGGACGACGCAGAGCGGGCAAATGGGTGAGGACGGATGGGGATGGAATCCAAACCACGCAGCTGTTGGCAGGGCCAGAATCTTACTCGGGCACTAGACAGCAACTACTTGGGACTTGCAAGCCACAGGGACAGCAAGTGTGCACGTGTGTGTGTGTGTGTGTGTCTGTGTGTGTCTGTGTGTGTGTCTCTGTGTGTGTGTGTCTCTGTGTGTGTGTGTCTCTGTGTGTGCTTGTGTGTGTGTCTGTGTGTGTGTCTCTCTGTATGTGTGCTTGTGTGTGTGTGTGCGTGTGCTTGTGTGTGTGTATCTCTGTGTGTTTGTGTGGACACGGGCTGGTTGTGCTGTCCTGAGGGAGAATTTGGCAGAGAATGAAGATTGTGGGAGAAAAAGTTCAAACAATTATATATTTTAAATAGGTATTGAAACACCGCAGAGTACCCATTATATGATAACTTTATGAATTGGTTAAAAAATCATTGTTGTTTTTTTTTTAAATGTACTTAAAAGATAGTTTTGGGACACTCCCTCCAGCTCTCCCTGATCGGCAGTTGCTCCCCTCCAGCCCCAGGAGAAGGAGGCTACTTGGTTCGCTGCAGTGAGGCCCTGCACAGCCAAGGGGCACCGACTTCCTCAGGCTTCAGGGATGGCCATGAACCAGAGCTCTCTGGCCAGCTCCCCACCCCAGAGTTCCCCGTGGCCTGGAGTGGCTTCCGGTTCAGGACCTCCTTGGTCTTAGTGACTGATATGATACCCTCGGAGGGCGGCTAGGCCTACCGAGATGAAGACAGGGCAGTGATCTCACCTTGCATAGGTAGTAAGCAACCTGGTGTGGCCTCGGGGGCAGCCCCTCTCCCCAGCCTCAGTAAGAGCAGCAGGGAGGAGGACCTGTTAACCATCCGCAAGAGGCCGAGACAGCCTCATCCAGGGGGCAGTGTTTGAATTAAAGCCGGAAGGTTATGTATGAGTGAGGAAGCCACTGGAAGTCCTATCAGCAACACAGAAGTGGTGGGGACCACTTGGAAGTTTCAGCCTTGCAGAGTATCCTTGTAACACACTGGGGCACGAAGCCACCTCTGTATTGTACCCTGTGTCCCCAACACACGGATCGCCTGTGTGGACGGAGGTGCCCTCGAGCTTCTCTGTGAGCTGGAAGGGAGAGGCCCTCGGCCCTCACACCTTGAGGAAGTGCTCTGGGGGAGCAGACCCGGCTTCCTCAGAGGGAACTACATACAAAGGCTCGCGAGCAGAAAGAAACTTCCTTTCTTCCCTTCCAGCATCCCTGCCCTCCTCTTGTGGCAGCACCTGGATTTCCCTCGGAGGCCTCACTGGCCTGAGAGGAAGCTGAGGCCCTGGCCCAGATCCAGAGGGGACGGAAGAGCCAGGCCTCCTGCTTCCCTGGCGCGTCCCTGCTGCCAGCCCTGGCTAACGGCGGACTAGGAATGCTCCCTGCGCTGCCCTGGAGGCACAGGCAAGGAGCTGCTGGCCACTACAGGAAGAAGGCTGCAGAGAGCTCTGAAAAATAGACAATGAAAGGGGAAAATGACGGAAAGAGTAAGAGCGACAAAGGCAAGTTAGGGGAGAGAGAAGAGGGAAAGAGGGAGAGACAGACTGAGGCTTAGCGAGCAGCTCCAGCTGAGGCTAAAGCCACACTGCTTTGTCCCCACTTGGGTCAGCAAAAATGCAGTTTTTGCTTATGCTGATCACTTGCAACCAATAATTTTCCAGTATTCGTATTCTTCTGTCCCTCCTAGGAACTCGGGACCACGGGAATGAGACAGGACGGGCCTCGGCCTGCCTGGGATGGTGTCACATCCCTGCCACACTGGGACACACTCACCAGCTTTCCCAAGGCAGGCTCCAGAAGGCTGAGGCCCTCAGGGTCACAATGGACGTGCCCAGTTATCCACGTAGGGAGGGGCAGCCACAGCGTGACACAGCCTCCTGCTACTTTGAAACCCCAGATTCTCTGAGGCAAGCTGGGTGTGCAGCACGCAGATGGTGTCCCATAAATACCTGCCGGATAAATGAGTTCACGCCACCCCGCAGAAACAATGACCCAAGTATGTGGTTCACTTCCTGGGCACACACAGCGCTGTTTCTGACAGAGCAAACTGCACGCAGATGAGTACCACAGAGTAGCCACTCCGAGAAGGTGGCACTGCCCAATGCCGGGCCCTGCTGTCACTGGGAGGAGAGATTTGTCCTGAGGATGCTCGAGCTTCAGCAAGGAATTACAGCCTCGCCGGAAAGGGAAATAATCTGAAAGTGGCAAAAATGCGGACTTACAAGGAAAGGCAGCCAGAATTCAGCCCAGCAAGACTGCAAGACAGCTGCATCTCCTGAGCATTCCAGAGACAGGGAGAAGAGACAGCCCGGCTCCTCCAGAAGGTTCCACTCCACTGAGCACCTCTCGGCTTCCAGGGCAGAAACAGCTGGAGATGCATGGACATGGCTGGAAAGCCAGCGAGGCTTTTTCCTTCATTTTGCTCTTGATCAGACTTCAACTCTCACCTCGGATTAGGTAAAGCCACCAAGATGAGAACAAAAGACTTAGGGTCCCGATACGAGCAGCCCTGACCCTTCTTGAAACTCACTACAGACCACGTCTGCTTTTGCAAATTAGAAAAATCACAAAATAAATAACGCCAATGAGTGAGAACACAGAGCTGGTGCAGTCAGGGCGAAACAAACAGATTCACAGGCGGACGACGCACTGGCCCCGGGCATCTCCCTGCGGTGGCGCTGCCTCTGCTCTCTGGGACGCGGTCTTTGTGCACCCACCTGACCAGCTGACACTGCCTCTGTGCTGTCACACACGTGACAAACATAACAGCCAGGTCTGAAATCAAGATCCCTGCCCGACCCAACTAAATTATCAAATACGCAACCACCTCAGTCTTCTCCGTCTCAGCAATGGGCACAAGAATCTAGGCATTGGCCTCCCTGCCTTAACCCCTTCACGCCACATCCAGTGTGTCGGCCAGTCCTTCCACTCACTCCTGAATCCATCAGTTCCCTCTGCCCCAAGGCCAGGCCACCAGCATCTGCCCTCTGACCACCATGTGTGGAGACCCTCGTTCTTGCTCTTCCCCATATTCTCCACCCATCAGTCAGAATGCACTTTTGAAAAATTCCGATCATAGCCTATGCCCTTCCTGAGTATCTGAAGGAAGTTCAAATGTTATATTGCTGCTGATAAGGTGCTGAATGCCTAGGCCCCTCCCAAGCAATCTGCCCTCTCATTCCCCAACAGCCCCACTGGTCTCTCGAGTTCTTCAAAGCTACCTCCTCATCGGCCACAGGGCCTTTGCTCCTGCTGCCACTTCCTGTACTATTCTTCCTTCCACTCTCACCACGCTGTAGGGAACTCAGGCGTCACCTCTGCAGAAAGGCCTTCTCCCTCCTGCACGTCTAAAGGAGCTCTGCTCCCCACCTCTACCCACAAGCGCAGTACAGGAGCAGAGGGCAATGCCAATTAGCTTTAAGTGGATGTAGGTAAATATTTGAAAAATGCTGCCAGGGGTTCCTCCAGGGAAAGGAGGTGGGTAGCTGGGAACATGGGGACTTTGTACTGTGCATTGTTTCATGCCTTTGAATTTTAAACCATGTCCAGATATTATTATCCCAAATGTTTTAAAGGCAAATAAAATAAGAAAAGGTGGGGAGGGAAGTGGGGAGGTACAGAAGGAAAGGAGGGAGAGGGGTGGGGAGAGAGGAAGGCAGGCGGTAGGAAATTGTCCTGAGGAAATAATTCAGTGAAAAAAATAATCGCTATGGTATTAAAGTTTACGGAAACAAAATAAAAAATGAATGTCCAGTAACACAGGAATAACTCAAGAAATGGTGCTTTGTGAAGAGGATGAGTATGATGCCATTAATAATGACCATCACTGAGGCCGCAAAAATGTGGAGAATGTTTACGACAAGAATGAAGGAGGAAGAAGACAGTATCTTCTGTGTACAAGGGCACATTAAGAAGAGAACACGGTGCGGTGGAGAGAAGTCGAGATGGGACGAGGGGTGTCGGCCTCCTCAGCTCTGTCCTCCAGCCAGCCAGGGCCGACACGGGGCTGTCGCGACCCTTGGGGCCAGGAGCAGTGACGAAGGCGGCTGAGAGACAGGGGGGTTCTGGGGAGACCCCATCCCGGTGGGCTCTCGTGTCTCCGGCCCAGCTGGGGACACTGCCCAGGCTGAAACCCCCCACCGGTGCGTCGCGGCCTCCTCCAGGCGTGACACACACACGTCTGCAGTCACAGCCACGTGACCTTTGGGAAGGAGCGGTCTCCCCAAGCTGAGACCCCCAAAATGACTTGTGGGGGGAGGGGAGGCAAAGGGACCCCCAGTCGAGAGCACCACATCAGGCAAGGCGTCGGCCACCAGAGAGCCCACCTGGCACACAGGTCCGTTCCCCACCGCCTGCACTTGCTGATTACAGCCACACTGCATGTACACGTCTCTGACATGGTTTGGGGAGCGTCTTTTAAATAAGGAAGCAGGTGAGCATCCTTCTCCCATGGGAACCCCGCTGCTGGCACCCAGAGGCACTGCGGGAAGCAGCCTGTTTACCAGCTTCTGGTCCCTCCGCCTCACCAGTCCCAGCTACAGCCCACGTGGGCCCTCAAGGGCAAGCGGCAGCCGCTCTAATGGGGCTGCGTTCAATTAACAAAATATCGGGAAGCACTTTGCTACTTAAAATGCTACATCTGATAACAGCCCTGCTCTCCACACCGGGGTCTCTGTGGATTAATGGTAGCTCGAATAATAAATTGCTCTGATATCTTATTCAAAGTTTCCCACAGACTGCGAAGGTTAGCTTCCAAGTCAGAGATGCGCTTGTCCAATGGCTGCCCAGGTGGGGAGGCCCAGTCTGCAGCTCGGGGAGGGCAACACTGGCTCTCCCAGCTGCCCGACCACCTCCACGCTTCTGGAGCACAGTGACAAGTACAGAATCGTCTGGGTCAGTGGAGGGGGCACCAGTGACCAGAAGCCAAGCATCCGAGCAGGTCACCCTGCTTGGAATTAGCTCAGGAGAGAGGCTGCAGCAGGTGGATTGGGGAGAAAGAAAATGGCTGAAGGAAAGAGATTCTTCCTCATGCCCACCCACCCACAAACCCCCAGATCCTCTGAGGATGACCAGGCCTGGGATTGCACCATCTCTCAGGTGGGCAACTCGGACAACGGGCCCTGCAGACAGCCAGCGCCAGGCACAGGCAGGTCAGCATACAGAGTCCTGCAGACAGGCACGGGCACGGGCAGGTACAGCATACGTAGCCCTGCAGCGGGGCTCAGCGTCACCTCCCAAGATACCTGTGTACCCTGGCCTTGCCAGTCACAGAGATGCCACGGCCGGCAGGAGCTGGTTGAGGAGGAGCAGCTCTGAGGCACGCTCTCCAGGGTCCCCTCCCCTCAGAACCTCCTGGAATCCCTTCCCAGAGGAACCCAAACACAGACCCGAAGGCCCAATTTCAGAACTGACTTCCAGAGACCCCGGGCCATGTGGAAACAGCCCCATTGGCTCAGGTGTCTGTCAGATCTCCCTGTGGGGATGCTCAGGCCACACAGGAGTCAGGAACCCTTTCCACTAATGTCTTGGACACACTTCCAGACAGCTCCTGGGTGCCCGCGGCCAGCCTGCCCTCCTTCCCGATCCTTGGTTTACGCTTCTTTCCGCCCCGTACCTGCCCCTCCCATGTGTGCAGGGCACGTGGCTGCTGAACATCCCGAGAAGAGTGTGAGCTCCACAGGGCAGATCCCATCTGTGCATCTTTCTCTACTCTGGGGACAACAGGCCATTCGGGGATTAATCCCACACAGCCTCGGTGTCCAGTGGCATCACCATCCTGGTTCCTCCGTGAAGACCGGCTTCAGTTCCTCAGTGCTCCTCTCCATGGACACTACACAACGCTGAGCCCAAACGCTTCGGGCACACCTCCACCACGGCGGGGATCGGAGACGCACCCTGCCTTCACGCTGTGCGTAATGCTTCTATTGATGCGACCACGGTCCCATCCTGGCTTTTGGAAATCATTTTTCATTGTTGATACAAAATGGCAGTAGCAAAAACAACCACCACATGATGTAAAAGCGCATTTACTGCCTGCCGGGAGCCGTTCGCATGTCAGGCTACCAGCTGGCCTCAGCCGCGGCCAGCCCCTCTGAGTCTCTCACGCTACGGGACTCTCCCAGTGACCCCGCCGGCTTGCCCTGTGGACCTGAGAGCCCCACAGGACAATTCTTACCTAGTACGCCCTGTCGGGGTGCAGCCACCCCCGCCCCTCCGCAGCTGTCTCCGAGCCTGCCCGTGACCGCTCCTTGTCTACCCAAGTGAGCAGAGTCTATTCCCTTCTGCCCTCCTGGACGGCACCACGAGGTCAGCACCACGGAGAGCTCCTCGCCGCCCCGCCGGAGCCCGTGGGCAATAGGGACCCGCTGGGAGCGCTGGGCTGCCGGCAGCTAGTACCAGGGCCCAGTTCTTCAGGTGGTCCGGTTGCCCAGGTTTTGGAAATCACTTTTCATTGTTGACACAAAATAACAGTAACAACAACAGCAGTAATAACTATCACAATAATAATATACATAGGTCTTTAGTATGTGCCAGGGGCTATTCTCACATTAAATTCTCTTAGTAAATACACAAATGAACCACAGTGAAGCCATTCAGGAACCTAAGGTGAGGACTCATCAGGAAAGTGGGGTCTCATCTCTTGCTTTATCTTTGTTTTGTTTCCTGGTAACCAAGGATCTAGTTTACTGTAACGATGTAGCAAGTCAGGCCACATCCTGCAGGAGCGGGAGTTCCCCAGCTCTTCCTCTCTGTAGGCCTGCGGCCTCCCAAAAGCCGGCTGGGGCTGGGGTCAGGGCTCTTTGATTTCCTTCGCAGATGCAGACTCGAGGCTCCTGGAGTCTAAGCACATTATCTGAGAGCAGCCTAGGAAGAGACGGAGCCGGGATTTGAAACCACAGAACTAGAGTCCAGCTTCCACAGAGCAGCCTCTCCAGGGTCTCCCCAACTCGCCCCTTTGCCCAAGTCAGAAGTTGGGGCAGAGGCTGTGGGGCTGAGTGCATGGCACAGAGGCCGGGAGCTGGAGTGTGCTTCCGGGAAAGGAGGGGAAGTCTGTCTCCATGGTTACGCTAACCCTGAACAGAGCATCACACACAGAGCACCCGAGCCCGGCACTGCCGATGTGCCGACCGCCAGGCCTTCCAACCTCGTCCGGGCACTGCCCTTTTCCATGATTCCCATCATCAAACTTGGCACTTTGTCACCGCTCCGTGTTTCCTAATTACTTACTCGCTCACCTCCACAGCTCCCCGGGAGGTAATGATCCCACTGCACATTTCTGTAATATTCTGACGGTCTCTGAAAACTCAAATCGAGTTACCACAATGGCCCCATCGATCCTCCCTCTGAGGCTCTGTGGGACCCATGGAAAGCAGCCCTGATCGTTTTCATGTACGTGCGGGGACACAGAGGCACAGGTGATAGCCACTGCTCTCTAGGATCTGCTTCAGATCAGCCTGTGGCCCGGGACACACTCTGGGTTCTCCTTACTCTAGAAGATGGGGAGTAAGTGCACTTCGCCTACTCCCCAAACCGGTCCCATAATGGCTCCTGTGCCGAGCGGGCTCTGAGGAGTGTCTGAGATTTAGGGAAAGCAGTGTGGCCACTAAGGCTGTGGGCCATGGGCAAGAAAGTGGGTGCTCCTGGCATCCAAGACCACTTCCCATGGGACAGCGAGTGTCTCTGGGAAAGTTCCTAGTGTCCATTCTCAGCCTGGAGCAATTGGCTCCCCAGAGGACGCTTGGCACCGCTTGGAGACGTTTCCAATTATCTGACAGGTGGGGCTACCAGCACCTGGTGCTAGAGGAGCTGGAAGCTTCTAAAAACCCCACCATGAGCCAGACACGGTGCACACGCTTGGATCCCAGCACTCAGGAGTTTGGGGCAGGAGTTCAGGGCCAGCCTGGGCTGCACAGTAGGGCCCTGTCTCAAAAACCCAAAAAGAAAAAAAACTCCATGCACAAGACAGTGCCCCACAGCAAAGAAAGGTCCAGTCCAGAGTCAGAAGCACCTGGGCTGAGAAACCCTCAGCAGAATACACACACACACACACACACGCGCGCGCGCGCACACACACACACGCACAAGCACACCCACGCAGCAGCTGGGACTCCCATCCTTGGTGCTCAGCAGATTGGAAGTCACTGTGAGAATGTGTCCAAGACAAAATTCCCAGGGTTAAGTCTAAACCCAGCCTCCCTGGTTCCCCGTCGCAGTAAATGGCCTCACCGCTCATCGTCTTGGGCCAAACACCCCGTGGCCCCCAGACAGACGCCCTTCCTTCACGAATCTCATCCCATCCTGGTCTATTCTCCCACACCAGTTGCCCTTCTGCCCGTCATCATGATGACTCGGCTGCCACTGTCTCTTGCCTGGGCCACTCCAGTGGCCTCCCACCTGGACCCTGCCCACACATACCTCAGGCCCTTTGCACCTGCTGTTTCCGCTGCCTGTTGGGAGGGTGTGCTTTGATATTTGAGTCTCAGAAGAAATGTCACCACCCCAGGGAGCCCCAGCCCCTGACCATTCAAACCAAAGCAACCCCTCAGTCCCTCCAGCCTCCTCTATTTCTCATCCTAACTGTCGAGCACTCTTGTTTGCTTGTTTGTTGCCTCTCCACTCCCTCCCACCCACAGTTAAGGATTCAGAAGAGTAGAGACCATGTCTTGCTCACCGCTGTCCCTTTAGTAGGAAGAAGAGGTGCCTCGAAGCCACTGAGAGGGGACATGGCTGGGAAAAGAGCAGCCCTCAGCCCGAACCCAGGGCCTCCTCCGTGGCCGCAGCCCCTCCCCCACAGGGCAGCACTGGTGGGCACCTGGCCCCTCAGAGCCACACCTGCAGTGGCCACGCCCAGCCGTCCCACGCTGTCCACCCTGCGGCCCTGTGTTGCACCATGGTGGCACGTGTACACCGGATCCCGTGTGCCCTCCCTATGCTGACCGCTGTGAGGCACCCAGTCCCTGTGCGGGGCCCGGTCAGCTCGGACTCCTGTCCCCTTGTGCTGTTGGGTAAAATGCAGCATCATGACATCGAGTCATCGGCTCCAGGTCACAGAGCCCGACATGGAAGAACCCGCCTGGGATGAAGACCTGCGGTCCTGCCTCTTGTCCCCAGGAGCCACAGGACAGAGCCCTGTTCAACATGAACGCCTGTGGAGCGCTTCCTTCCGAGCAGCCGCGGAGCAGGTGGGGAGGGAGGGAGAAGTGAGGCAGAGGGGATAAATCTGCTGAGGTAACTGCCACCCTTTCCCCTTTCTCAAAATTTACCTTGGCATGTAGCTCACAGGTGATGGGCTTGCCTAGCATGTATGAGGCCCTGGGCATGAGTAACCCCCAGCACTGCCCTCTACTCAAAAAACTGCACACTCATAATCTCAGCACTCTGGGAGGCTGAGGCAGGAGGATCACAAGTTAAAGCCCAGCCTGGGCAACTTAGCAACTTAGACCCTGCCTTGAAAGTTTTTTTTTTTAAGTCCTGTGCAAAGGCCCTGGGGTCAATCCTCACTGCCAAGAAAAGTCTACCCTCAACAGAGGATACAGGTAAGACTGGTGCCAGCCAGGGAAGTGTGATTTGTCCACTTAGCCATCGTTCAGCAAAGTGCTCGGTGACACTCAGTAAGCAGGGGCAGCTGGAAATCAGACCCTTTGGCAATTACGGGTGCTAGACCAAAAAGGGACTTCCACTGCCCAGCTCCTCGGCAGCTGCAGCCAAGGAGGATCTGAGCGACCCTGCACACCCACCTTAGTGTGTGGTGGGTCCCGTGAAGCGGTGCCCTCCCCCCAGCAAGGGCCCGGCCAGCCGAGTTCCCCTCACTCACCTGGGAGTGAGGGTGAGGCCGGGAGAGGCCGGCCCGAGCCAGGGACAAGGAAATAAAGGGGAACAGTCACGGGTGGCACTGGCACCTAAGGGGAGGCTGCTTACTCAAGGCAGAGAACCCAAGCAGGTCTCTGCCGTGCTCCTATGGCAGGAAACGCAAAACCATTCACAAGCGGATGTGTCTGCGGCCCTAAGAAAACAGAAAGTGTAACTATGGCTTGGCAGACTGGGAGAGAAGACCACAGATTCAGTTCAGGAAAGCCGCGGAAAGGCAGTCTAGGTGAAACGGGGAGCTGCGAAGGAGCTAAAAATGCAAGCGCGGGATTAAAATACACACCCAGAGCAGCAAAGTGCACACGAACCTACAAAAAAGGGGATCGCAGCACGGAGGTTCACCAAGTCAGCCACACGAAGCCCTGCACTGCCAGAGCAAGTTTTCCTCGGTCAGGAGCCACAGCACCGTGAGGCTCACTCAAGGGCCCAGTACTTTTCTGTCCCGCATGTGTCCTGTGTGCTAGGGCTGGAACGAGGGCCTCAAGCTTTCTCTGGCCTTGGTGGGGCCACCAAGCTACTGCTCTGTACACAGCCAGTCAGGGATCAGCTCAGGCACGGTAGCGCATGCCTGTCATCCCAGCTGCTCAGGAGGCTGAGACAGGAGGGTTGTGAGTTAGAGGCCAGCACAGACAACTTAGGGAGACCCTGCCTCAAATGAAAACATAAAAAGGAGTAGAGATGGAGCTCAACGGTAGAGCACTTGCCTAGCAGTCTCTGGGTTCAATCCTCAGTACTAACGAAAGGAAGAGGGAGGAAGAGGGAGGGAAAGACAGGCAGAAAGTGAGCCAAAGCACAGGTGCGGAAGCGCAGCGGGAGTGCTGGGCCCTGACGGACATCCGAAGGCTGCTCTGACCCAGCCCCAGCCCCAGCCCTAGCACGGGAGAGGCTCGGAGGCTCGGAGGCTCCTCTCCTGAACACAGATACCATGAGCTGCAGGGTGAGAACCCCCATCTATTCGGGAGCGCAAGACGATGAGACCAGAGGGACACTGAGGTTACAAGAGATAAGACGGCAGATGGAGCAGTCAGAAAACAGGAACGGAGCCCGGACAGGAGCAGGGTCCGGGGAGAGCCTGGGTGGGCCGTGGGAGCAGGAGGAAGTGGGCCAGCAGGAGAACCTGAAATCATAAAATGCAGGACACCGACACCACCGTGTGCCAGCAAGGGTGTGGGCAACAGGACTCTGGGCCACTGCTAGTGGGCCGGACAGATGGGCAGAGGATGCTGGGAGATAACCGCACAGCCAGTCACAAAAGCACGCTCCTCAGCGATCACCCCAAGGATGACATGCAAGTCCACATGAACTCTTCTAGCCGTTTTATTCACAACTGCCAAGACTTGGAAGCCACCAAGATGCCTTTCTGGGGACGAATTGATAAACTACGGGCATAAGGACGACGGAATAGTATTCCGCGATAAAAACAATGGACTACCAAGCCACGAGGAGACACGGAGGAGGCTTACATGCACACGGCCCAGTGAAAAGAGCCAATCTGCCCAGGCATGGCAATGCACACCTGTCATCCCAACCACTCAGGAGGCTGAGGCAGGAGGGTGACTAGTTCAAGGCCAGCCTGGAGAACTCAGTGAGACCCTTAAAAATAACAAGAGCTGAGGATGCAGCTCGTGGTACAGCACCCAGGGCTCGGTCCTCAGTACTGCCCTCCCAAGCTACTCTGAAAAGGCACCGTACTGTGTGATTCCACCTCTGGGAGCAGAAAAGGCAAAATGCAGGCACAGTAAAATAGGGTGCAGGGTGGGCTGGGCCACGGCGGCTCTCAAGGACCCAGACCCACACAGGGCCTCACCAAGAGTGGCCCGAAGTGCCCGGGAGTGCTGGTGCAGGGCAGGGACTGCATCTTTATCTTCCTCGGCACTGCCTGCGGAGGACAAGGCAGAGCCCACCAGATGTGGAGGGCAAGGGTCAAACATGTAGACTCTGCACCCAGCCACGTGGCCACCAGTGCCAAAGGCCACCGAGAGGGAGGCAAGAACTGGGTGGCCCACACGTGGCCGAGGACAAGGTGCCCCCACAGCACAGCTCCGCCCCCAGGCCCCTCCTGTCCTCTCCCTCTTCTTCATCACCAGCTCCCCAGGAAAGCCTTTACATGGCCCTGCCCCTGCCCGCATGTTTCCTCTGACTCCTCCACCTGGCTTCTTCGCATTCTTCCAGTCTCACTTAAAGGTCATCTCCTCAGCCAGGGACGGTGATGTGCGCCTACAGTTCCGGCGCTCTGGGAGGCTGAGGCAGGAGGGTTGCAGTTTTGAACCCAGCTTGAGCAATTTAGTGATTCAGTGATACCCCGTAGCGAATTAAAAAATAAAAAGTTCTCAGTTGTAGCTCAATCCAAAGGCCCTGGGTTCAATTTCCAGTACCAGAAAAGAGAGGAGGAATGGGCTTGATCCTGTGTGTCATTCACATACACACACATACACACACACACACAGGTACATGCACATGAACACAAATCCACAACCAGGAATCCATAGTCCTGGGGATGGAACCTAGAACTCACATGCCGGGCAAGGGCTCTACCAACTGAGCTACATCCCCAACCCTTTTTATTTTGAGATAAAGTCTCACAAAGTTGTCCAGGTTGGCTCTGAACTTTGATCCTCCTGCCTCAGCCTCCAGAGTACCTGGGATGACAGATTCGTGCCACCATGCTAGGGAACTCAGTGTACTTTTAAAACTTGATTTTATAGTACAATTTAAATATACATAACAATCACATTCAGCAGAGGGAATGTGTACCTGTACATGTTGTATCTTGTTTTTGTTGTGTTGTTGCTGGGTTTTTTTTTTTTTTTTTTTTTTTTTTTTTTTGGTATTAGGGATCAAACTCGGGACCTTACACTTGTGAGGCTGTGGCACTGAGCTAAATCCCTAGCCCCACTCCTTTTTGAATTATTAGTAAACAAATACTAATCTAAACAGTAAAAGATAAAAAGCAAGAAACTGGTTAAATTTTTAAATATTAAGCCAAAAAATTAAAATCTGAAGGTACTTAACAAAAAATTTTTAAATAAGACCAAATACATCTGTTATAGAAACAAATCTTATCTGGTTAAGACCCTCAACTTGTACCAAAGGAAGGAAATCTCACCCTGCTGTTCTTACCAGATTTGCACCTAACAAAAAGACATGGGAAAGTTAGAATACAAAGACTACACAAACCAAAGAATACAGGACGGCAATATTAAAATATAAAAAGTTGATGTCAAAGCAAAAAGTCTTCACTATGGTCATTTTATTGACAAAATAAATTTTTTCTGGACAAAAGATAAATTCACCTTGACAAAAGATAAAATCCACGATTCCACAATGAAAATATAACTGCCACAAATCTCTTTGTGATGAATAACATAGATTCAAACTTTACAGAAACAAAAACTACAGAACTACAAGTAAAAATGGGGAGAAAAACCAATCTCCCCGTTCATGTTTAGGAAGATCAAGAGACGAAAGGTAAAGACATAGAATACACAGTCTTTAAGTAATGCTATGGATAAAGCATCTTTACCTAAACTTCGGAAATATACCTGCCTTTTCAAATGAAGCATCTTCAAAATTATGAAACAGGGACTGCATGTCCTTTATCATTCAGTAAATTTAAAATTAATTATAGGCCGGGTGTGGTGGTGCACGCCTTTAATCCCAGCACTCGGGAGGCTGAGGCAGGAGGATCGCTGTGAGTTTGAGACCAGCCTGGGCTACACAGTGAGTTCCAGGTCAATCTTCACTACATGGTGAGACCCTGTCTCAAAAAACCAAAAATAAAAAATAAAATAAAATTAATTATAAAAACCTAAACACACAAGACAAAGCACAAGGAAATTTTTTAATGCTCTTCTCAATTATTCTTGGGTAAGTAACAAAACTTTTATTTTAGAAAAAATTTAATTGTAGAAAGTTTGGAAAATCATCCTGAAGAATCATCACATTTTCAAACCCCCAGTTCTGGCTAAACTGGTGCTCGCAAGCGCACTCCTAGCATTCAATGCGTTCGGTACTTCAATCATCAAAACAAAGTTTTCAACTTAAAAATTGAAAACTTAACAAACCTCAGAAAAGTAAGTCCAGAAAAGGGTGCATCAGAAAATGTAAACGGACAGAACTGCTCACTCGCGGACAGAGAGGGGTGGTCAGAGCCAGGAACCGCCCAGCGCCCAGCGTCCAGGTCTGGGCACCACCCTTGAGCCGCGCCTGCGCACAGAGAAACTCTGCGACCTGCTCCGCGTCGGGCTTCGCGCTCTCTCTGCAAGATCCAGAAACCAATTTCCACCCTGTATCACCCTCAGCAGCCAGACCAATCCTGAGGGAAGGAAATTGACCAGAGAGAGGCTTTTACTTTTAATCCTAAGAAAGTGCTGTGATAAATTGTATGCAAATAAGGCTCAAAACTCTTGATTTAAAAATGATTTTTCTAAGCAAGCACAACTTACTAAAACTAACTCGAGAAGTAGGAACTGATGGCACCAGCCACGGAAGACAACCTCTGCATAGACGCTGCCTCCTTCCTCCAGGACTCTGTGTCCGTCCCTCCTGGTCACTGAGGGCTCAGCCAGCTCCAAAGTCACTCTGTCAAAGAAGTTTCCAGAACGTTCTATCACACGCTCCACCCTCGAGAGCTAACTGCAGACCACACACTGAAGTCCATGTGGGTCGCTGATTTACCTTTTACCAGGCTCACTGAGCATCCCAGAGCCGGGCTGCTGTGGTTTGGACCTCGGTGTCCCTCACAGGCTCCTGTGCTAAAGCCTGGCCGAGGGAGCAGTATTACAGGCAGGGTGTGGCAGGTGACTGATCAGAAGCGCTCCGACCTCACTGGTGACCAATCCATTCACGGACTCCAAGCTGACTGGGCCTCGGGTCAGGGCTTCCTGCTGCCTTGCTGTGAGCAGCTTTACTCACTTCACGCTTGGCCTCAACACTGGCCCCAGACAATGGGTCCAAGCAACCATGAGCCAATACATCTTTCTTCTTTTTAAGTGGTTCCTCTCAGGCATTTTGTCACAGTGGTGAGAAGCTAACTAACACTAGCAGAAGAGCTGGCACAAAGTAGGTGCTCAATGAATACGATGAATGACTGAAGACCAAAAGAATACCAAAAAATCCTCCCAAATAATTTCTTATTACTAAATAGGACAAATCTTTAAAGAGGAAAATGACTATGCTGGAAGGTACTTTAGGGTCAGAACAACACCGCCACCGGGTCCAAGTTCATACATGGGAAGGTGAGCGTGTTCTCAAAATGTCACTCTAACGCTACGGGGGGGGGTGTAAAACAACCCTGAAAAGGCACAAGGCTGCTCCTGGCTTATGCCACCCACAGAAAAGAGAGAGAGCAAGAGGAGAGTGCAGAAAGAAGGGCAGACACGTGTGTGCACACGTGTGTGCTCGTACTCGTCCCTGTCCCCCATCTGTCCCGTCGCTCTCTCCTTCCGAATCTGACCCTCTCTCTCACCCTCACGTCGGGTCCCAGCTTCACCACGGCACAGAGGCCACATGGCTTCTGTTCGGCTCCCACACTGGCTTCGAGGGGGAGACACAGACCAGCAGCAGGCACAGAGGTGGATGCAGGAGCAGCTGAGAGCAGGAGAGGCTGCAGCTAGAGGCCTGGGGCTCGGTTTCCCGGACAGAGGAGGGGTCCTGGGAAGGCCCAGCAGGTGGAAGGGATACAGACTGGGGTGAGGCCCCTCAGGGAGGCGAGAGCAGCCCATGGTGGGACCGGGAGGGGCCAGGGACATGCAAGACCCACCCCGCCCGGAAGGTGCTGGACAGGTGAGCACAGCTCCTGCCATCCTTGAACCCCAAGTGGGAGGTGGAAGAGCATATGGCCTGCCCAGAAAGCTGCCTTTTAGCTTTTCTTCCCCCCACTTCTGGAAACTGAACCCAGGGCCTTCACCCCCATCCCTCTATATTTTTATTTTGAGACAAAGTCTCACTAAATTACTAAGTCGCTGAGGCTGGACTCAAACTTGCGATCCTCCTGCCTCAGCCTCCCAGAGTGCTGGGATTCCCTGCTCCCTCTATTCACACCCAGGGTCCTATCTGTTCCTGTTCACCCAGGGCCCAGTCAGCGTCCCCATCCTGGCCATGCAGGCAGCAGAGGCTGAAGGCACAGCTTCCTCATGGGATGCAGGATGCCCACTCCGCCCTGAGCCCTGCAGTGGGTGAGGCACAGTGGGCATCACGGGTGCTGTGCAGGGCAGGTGCCGAGCCTCACCCCACGATGCCCTCCCTTGGGCACCCAGCTGCCATCAGTCCCTGCCAGGAGATGGAGAGGATGGAGCCCTGCGAGCCCCACAGCAGGCGAGGCGTGGGACTGGAACCAGGAAAGCCCGGGCCTGCAGTCTTCTCCTTCCATGCAGACGCACCCCAAACGCTACATCCCCCACCCCAGGGGAAGGGGCGCCGCTGTCCATGGCCCTCAGCAGACTGCATTGAGCCCAGACTGAACCTGGGCCTCACGACGCCCCAGGCGGTGCTCTTCTCAGCTGGGCTACTTGGAGGAGCCCAGGGCAGCTGGAGACACCGGGCTGAGGTGCAGGGCGGCACAGCAGGCAAGAGCCAGGTGCCTCACTTCGCCTCTCTGTGCCTCAGTTTCCTCAGCTCTGAGATGGATGTGACCACAGTGTGAGAGGAAATAATACATCTGTCGAGGACTTAGAGCAACAACCAGCACCGCTCAGTCCTCAGAGACATGTGTAGCACCTACTGTGTGCCCATTCTAGGCACTGGGGAGCCCACGGGAAACCATGAAGATAAAACCCCACCACGAACCATGGCGCTGACACAGGCTCAACGGCAGTAAGAGAAGACAAATTAAGTAGGGGCCACTCTGGGAGACCCATTCAGAGTCAGGCAGTCAGAGCCGAGCACAGACATGGAAAAGTCATGGGAAATGGCCTCAAGTGGAACTGGAGGAAAAGCATTCCGGACACAGGGAACCGCCAGTGCAAAGGCCTTGTGGCCAGAGGGTACCCTGTATGCTGGAGGCCTGAGTAGCAGGAGTGCAGGGACCAGGGGGAGGTGGGCGAGATCAGAGGCAGCAACTAGGAGAGGACCTTGCCTCTGAATGTGAGGAGGCCACAGGCGGCACGTCAGGGGGAGAGTACAGGAGAATCTACAAGGTGTGCAGAGGAGGGCCAGGGCAGAGGCAAGGAGGCCGCCACAGGTGACCCCCGGAGAGGCCAGGCGGCCGTCCAGTGTGGCAGGAGCATGGGCCGCACTCATGGCCCGCGACTCCCTGAGCCCTGGAGCCCTGCCGTGGTGGGCTCTGGTCCCGGTGAGCTTCCTGCCTGAAGCCACAGCTCCGTAAGGCAGGCTCAGGCCTAGGACACTTGTCCCCCACTGTGGAAAGCCCCAGACCCGCCTCCCAGGGCCCCCCCATCTTCTCACCCGTTCCTGAGACCCCTCCGTGTCCCCACGCTGCCCCGACCTCAGGTTCATGCCGGAGTCACACACACCCTGGCCAGGCCTGAGCACAGCCTGCTCCCAGCCCAGGAGCCAGGACCCCAGCACACAGCCTCGGCCCACCCGAGCGTCCCCACGGGGTGCAGGGGGCCCGAGAGCTCTGCCACCG
Source organism: Fukomys damarensis (assembly GCF_012274545.1). NCBI lineage: Eukaryota > Metazoa > Chordata > Mammalia > Rodentia > Bathyergidae > Fukomys > Fukomys damarensis. Next base: position 1,930,098 of record NW_022900946.1, on the reverse strand, counting down.
TGCTGTCCCGGAGAAGAAAAGGGTTCTTTGTGCCAGGCTGGTGAAAGTGTGTGTGTCTGGGAAGGAAGGCTGCACCGGCTGGGCATGCGGGGAGAGGGGCTTCGGATTCCCAAGCTGGGGGTCGGTGCGCAGAGGCCTCTCTGGACGCAGTGAGGTAACAGCAAGAGGGCAGGGTCCCCGCTCCAGGTCTCCCCAGGATGTGTGTGGAGTGCGGGGTTTTGCCCACTCTGGTGCAGGCCAGGGAGGAAGAGGGGGCAAGGTTTCTTCACAGTGTCATTGGGATGGTTTTTCCTCTCGGAGTGAAAAAACCAAAATGGTCACAGCACCCAGAAGACAGGTTGTCATGGCAATAAAAGTTTGAGGCCAGGTACATCCTGACACCCTTTCCGGACCCATCCATGGGGAAGGCAGGATTTGGGGGCGGCGATCAGCCGTGCTGGCTGCAGTCTCCTAAATTTCTCACCAGCCACGACAAGCTGATCACTGTTTTCCAAGTTCCCAGGGAGGAAAAATATGATTTTCTAGGAGAGGCGATCTGTAGAACGCTGCGGTTTGTTTTGCTCATCCAGTAAGCTGACAGGACCCAGGGGAGGGGTCTCCTGCCAGCCCCTCCAAGCTGGCTTCTCCCACCCCAGCTGCACCCTCCTCTCCCTGGGCTTCACTCTGGTTCCTTTCTGCCTCTCAGAAGCCAAATGAGACCCCCTCACCCTTTCGAGTTCCCTTTGAAAAGTAGATGCCCTCCCGGCACTGCCTCCGAGGTGGTGGCCAGGACCTGACAGGATTCCACAGGTGACGCTGAACAGGGCCTCGTGCTGGGAAAGGGCTCCCACACTCATCAGCTGAGGTTGTTCAGAAATACTTTTCAATCGGGGATTTTCTAAAAAACAGGCACTCAGCCTTCAATTCCCACTGCAAGCCCTGGGTGAGCCACGGGGCAATGGCTGCACTGACCTTCAGCAAGCAGCCAGGAAGGACCTCAACAGCTAAGAGGCCCCTGCAGGCCCGCGTGGGTCGGCCCTCGGACCGGACAGCCTGTGCTCCAGCATGATCCTGAGAGGCGAGGCCCGGCCTCCGAACCGCGGAGAGTCTTGCGCTTGGAGGAAGATCTACTGGACCTCTGGTGTCCTGAGGCCCCTGAGGGTTGAGGGGGCATTTTTAGCCATGCGAGCTTTGAGTTTCATTTTTGTTTTTAAAAGTACAGGACGCAGTAACAACTCAAGTCCCAAGAGCACGGCAGAGTCAACGTGCTGGGGTGGCCAGGCAGGATCTCCCAGACACCTGCATCCGACTCAGGTGAAGTCACAGGAAAGTTTGGCCTGGCACCCCCAGAAGCCAGGCAGAGCCCTCCACACCCCGAGAAATCTCCAGCCTGTCATCCCAAGGCCCTGGCCAACATTTCTGTTTTGCCTATTAACATTTTCAGACTGTACGTATTTACTGGAGACGCACGACACCCTAGACACCACCGAGGGGAGCGGTGGGCAGGCCTCAGAGCGGCATCCTCGGGGACAGGGGAACCAAGGATGGGCCCGGGAAATTTCCAGTCCGCTCAAGTGTGACGAAGGGGATAGGAGCAATGGTGAGTTTCAGGGAACTGGGGATCTGGCCTCCAAGGTGGGGCTCAGGGCTGGGGCTGGCGGGCGCCACACGGCCACGTCCACACCGCGCTCTGCGCTCGCACTCGGAAGTGGGCAGGCCAGAGCGGCATCCTCGGGGACAGGGGAACCAAGGATGGGCCCGGGAAATTTCCAGTCCGCTCAAGTGTGACGAAGGGGATAGGAGCAATGGTGAGTTTCAGGGAACTGGGGATCTGGCCTCCAAGGTGGGGGGCAGGGGG
>NW_022900946.1:1908010-1926862 GCF_012274545.1 Fukomys damarensis | reverse complement strand
GCAAGGCGCCCTGGAGAGGGTCCCCGGGGGGACCCGGGCAGCACAACCTTCCGGAAGGGGTGTCTTCGCCCAGCCCGGACAAAGGGCAGAGCCTGTGGAGCTTCCCCGGGGCCGGGGCCAGCACGACCCTCCCTCCTACAGGAGCCCGGCCAGACCCAAGAAAGGCTCTCCCCAAAAGGGTTGGACCAGCGGGAACTGCGGGCGTCCCACAACCGGAATTGCAGGACCGAAAGGACTGTGACGGCAGGCAGACTGACGGGACCTGGCAAAGGGCCGCCCTGCCAAGAGTGCGGGTCCCAGACTTGAAAGGCTGGACCAGCCCCGAGGCCACCTGCCCTGTCTGGGGACAGCCCCCTTCTAGGATGAAGGAACTGTGAGAAGGCTGGTAGAGACAGGGTCCTGTCCTGGGGTGGCCACCACCACCCATCCAGGCAGGTGGGCCCTGTTGGGCTGCCCTCTGGGGTCCTCCCGGCCGGCTGGGGCAGGCTCAGCATCCCGCACACCGGTGGGCTCAGGCACACTGCGCCTGACAGCTGCGTGGCTTCCAGGGTGTCACCTGCTCTGGCTGAGCCCAGTGTCCTATCTGTAAGAAAGAGGCCCGTGACCTCGGCTGGTGTCCCGAAACCGTGCCTGCGAGAGGCGTGTGGCACAGCGGGCACTCGATGGACGTCAGCTGCTGTCCTTAACCCCTGAACCCGGGTGACTCTAGGGCTCACTCGTGCAGACGGATCCCCGGCTGTGAGCGCCGCCGTCCCACCTCCGCCTTACGATGCCCACAGACCTAGACGCCCTCCGCACAGTGCACGCCGCCCTGCTGCCTGGGGTGTGCAACAATTAATTGCATGTTGATTGCAGGAGCTAATTTGAATTCTGCCCAAGCTGAGAAAGGCTCCAGCCACCCCCAGCCTGTGAGCAGCAGGCTTTGCAGAATTCAAGGTTAACCAATTGCAAATCGCGCTGCTCCTGTGGGTGAGCCCAGCTCACTGGTGGCCGCTGCCACCTGCCTGGGAGAAGTGAGAGGAGAGCACAGCAGCACGGCACATCCCTGGCAGGAACCACACAACGGATGGCCAGGTCTCTTCCCTTCGGGCCCCGGGCAACAGGTTCCCAACTGCATCGCTCTGAGTGTCCTCACTCTGTGTGTGAGGACAGTGGCGCCGGGGTTTCTGGCTGACAGAGAAGCTACATCAGGGCCAAACAGCCACCCGGAGCCCAGCAGCACTTCCACGACGGTGTGCAGAATTTATCACATGGGAGTCTGCACACATTTGAAAGCCAGGCCCTCGGGGAGGTGCTCGGTGTGGGCCTTCTTCAGCCCTGAGACTGGCTGGTGCCCCCTAGGCTGAGAACCTGTCCTGGGGGTCCAGAGGCAAGAGAGCCCAGGCAGAATCAGTCTCAGGGATCTGACTTTGTTCAGTAATCTCCAGAAGAGCACACAGGGGCCTGGCTCCCACCTCGGCCCACTCTCCCACCGTGCAGTGCTGGGGAGTGGACCACTGCAGAGTGGGCAGGGGCTGGGGCCCGGGAAAAGATAAAGCAGAGCAGATGCTCTTGGGAGGAGCTTTGCAAAGACCTCACTGATAAGGTGACTTTGAAGCAAAGACTTGAAGGAGGTGTAGGAAGGGCTTACGTATTTGTCAGGGAAAGAATATTCCAGGCAGGGCCAGCCAGTGCAAAAGTCCTGAGGTCAGGGCTGCCTGGCTTTGAGGGATAAACTGAGGCAGACCAGAAGGAGGAGGTCAGAGAGCTGATGGCGGAGGGGGCAGTCACGGAGGCCTGTGTAGGATGAGGACTCTACACTTACTGAGCAGAATATGAGTCTGCTGAGGGGACCCACGTCCCACTTAGGGTGCTGTGAAGAGGAAGGGTGGGAGCAGAGACCATCAGGGTCTGGTGAGTGCCGCCAGAGGCGATGTCCAGGAGTGGCAGTGGCCTTGGAGGTTCCAGGTGTGGTGTTGTCTTTTGTGGTACTGGAGTGGAACCTGTGCATTCCAGGCAAGGGCCCTGCCACTGAGCTGCACCCCAGTCCTGGCTTGGTGGAGAGGCAGGGCCAGCAGGAGCTATTGGAGCAGAAGCCTGGGCTGTGGGCAGTGTGGGCTCCAGCGGGAACGGACACAGATCTCAAGGTACAGGGAGAACTCAGATCTGACTGATCCTGTGCTGGGCCCAAGGCCCAGGGAGCTCTCGCCAATGGCGGGGCAGCCGTGTGTCTGCAACCCCTCCTGAAAAGAATCCAAAAGTGCCAGCGCGGCCCTGGACAGGATAAACGTAAGATGAGGGGGTGGCTGCAGTGACCCTGGGTGTGGACGGGCGCTGGTGGGTATGGGCTGGTGTAGGAGGCCAGCAGTTCGGGAAGTCCTGGCTCTGTCTTCCTACTGCTGCAGGCCAAGGCCTTTGAACAGCCCCCCGTCACCCTACTGTTCCTGACACCCCAATGTCCCTGCCCTGCGCCACTGTCCAGAGTGGCCGCACACACTCTGCTTAGCCTGCGAGCACCTGGTCACCCGGCCTGCAGGTCACCCAGCCCCTGCCCGCCCCTCCAGGTCACGCCGCGGGAACCGGCAGCTGCTCCAAGCCACCTGGGATGTCTGGTGAGCGAACCGTGCCTAATCCTGACGTCTGCTTTCGCACCCGTGCGCCCCTCCTGAGGCCCAGATTCGGCCCGCACATGCGTGCATTCTGCCTGGCCTGGGCGCAGCTGGCCTCCGCCGTGTGTGGAATGTACCTGAGTAGCCGACGGTGAAGAGTCACGAGCCATCACCGGGAAGTGGAACTTCGGCTTCTCTTGCCATGAGTTACTGCCAGCCCCGGGCCTGCATTTTTGACCGGCAAAGACCTGGCAAATGTCGCTGTGCAGGGGCACCAGGGCCCCCCAGTCCATCTGGGGCCCTTGAATCCCAGAACCCAGACTCCAGACCCAACAACTCTTCACACGAAGCCACTTTCTGATGCCAGGGTCAGCTGTTTACCTCGCAGAGTAGCGGCTGGGAGGCGCCTGGTCGGCCCCACAGCTGTGTGTGATTCTCGGAAACCCGTGCAGCTGTACAGCATTCACCAGAAAACTGTTGCTATTAATAATGAAACACACACTTTTCAGGAAACGCAGATATGCTTGGAAGAGTGAGGTCCCAAGCACACTTTTGACTTCTCCTAGGAGCCACCGCAGCCTAGACACTCGGCTGCCTGGGGCTCGGCAGTCACTTCCTGTTTTCCAAAACTTCACACTCAGGCCTGGGAAAGCAGAGCATCCCAGCCGCAGGCCTCCTAATTAGAGCGGGAAATTAGCCAATTTCCATTTATCAGGAGGCCTTTTAAACACTGACTCCCAATGTACCTACACCTAATGCCCACTTCGTTACCCCTGATGACGCCACCTGGTGGTGCTTTTCTGGGGTTTTGCTTGCTGCTCCAAGCCCAGACCCCAGAGGCAGGAGGGACCCAGTGCTCTGTGCAATTGCAGGAGTCCCAAGGGGGAGATTCTCAGAGGAGAAGGGGACCCACTTCCTTAGAAAGTGATGGGCTGTAAAACATCCAGCTATTCATCCCCCACCCCAGGGCCTTTGCACATGCTAGGCCAGTGCATTGCCACTGACTGACACCCCCTGCCCCTTAGCTTGTCCTCTAAAACCATCTGAGCATTTCAGGCTCTTCAGGAAGTTTTTCCCAGCTCTTCCCTGGCTCTGCCCAGGCTCTGCCTTCAGGTCATTTATGATCAGAAGGGAAGACAGCAATTCACACAGGGCAGCCGAGACATCCCAGAGATGCAGGACCATGCCTTGTGCAGGCAGAGGCAGGAAAGGGACACAAGAGGGAGTGGTCAGAGCCTCCCTGAGGGGATAGTAGAACTGAGAAGAGGAAAAGAGCCCCTGCTCGCACATACAAAGGGCTGCATTTTGATCATGGCTTCCCCTGTACCTTGGCCACGAGTCGTGGATGGCTCCATCCTGAACCTCCCAAGCCTCAGTTTCTTCATCTGTAAAACGGTGGGGAAGGGGCCTCAGCCCATGCTGAGCTTCTGCACTGCTCCCACCTCTGTCTCCCTCCTTGGGGCTCGTGGCTCAGGCCAGTGAGCTGAGAAGCCAGCTGGCAGCACAGGCAGGTGAGGGCAGCAGCCCGGGGCGGGGGCTCTGGGCGAGGAGGGACCCCGTGGAGGCTGAGGACACAGCCTGCACCCTGCACAGCCGCACAAAGGGTGCTGAGAGGCCGGTGCCCCCAACTCAGACACAGGGCAGGGTGTGGGGACGTTGATTTGGGCACGCTGGCTGAGGGGCACAGTTGACTCTTCGTAGAATTCTCCGAGGATCTCTGGCACTTCTCAACTGGGGGGAACTGAGGCTCAAGAAGGAACAGGGGCTGGGTGTGATGACACAATACTGTGCTCACAGCACTCTGGGAGGCTGAGGCTGGAGGGTCACAAGTTCCAGTGCAGCCTGGGCAACTTAGCGAGACCGTATCTCAACAAATAAAAACGGTGGCATTGCAGTTCAGTGCAAAGGCCGTGGATTCAATCTCCAGAGAGAGAGGGAGGGACAGAGGGAGGGAGGGGAGGGGCAAGGGTCAGCGTCCAGGACCACCCTGGTCCCCTTGACCTCTGCAGCCCATCTCTCTGCTGTCTTCAGAAGAAGCCCACAGCTCAGAACGAGCCCTGTGGGCCCCTTGCCCCCTACTCAGGGCCCAGTCCTCAGTCCGGGCCTCCCTACCTCAGCCCAGTCCTGAGGAGGAGAGGCTGGAGGGGTCCTGGGCAGCCCCTCCTGGGATGGGTTTTCTGAAGGCTTCCAAACTGTCATTTGCGTCCCTCTGCTGCCCTCTAGGGGCCACAAACAGGGCGGCCGGCCAAGCTCGCGGGACCAGTGAGCAGCGGCCCCTAGCGCTGTCCATGGGAGGAGCGAGGGCGTCGGAGAGGGACCCGGCCCGTGAGGTGCCTGCAGTGGAGGTCTGGGCTGGAGAAGTGTCTGCGCGTGACACGGTGATGCACAAGCAGGAGCAGTGGGCAAAGTGTGCACAAAAGCGGGGAATTTGTAGAGATCGTCAGTAGATTAAAGCCTTCTTTCCAATGGTTTTAGTTCATTTACAAACTCCCGGTGTGTCATTTAAGCATCTTAATGTTTTACTGACAGCTGCCCGACAGGAGCAGCTGTTTCCTCTTTTGAAGGACGTGGGCTGCATTGCGTGGCACAGCAACGTGGACAACGGTAGCTGTCAGGACCCAAAACAGCATCCAGCCAGGCTCCATGACTCCAAAGGTGGCCGTGTCTCAGGGCGATGCTTTCTACTTACGGTCGCTCACATTTCCACCCTAGTGACACACGGGGAGCTGCTGTGGGGCAGCTGGGGAGCACACACCCCTCTTCCCGGGAACCCACCCGTCACTCCATCAGGCAAACCTGGCTACTGCCAGGTGCATGTGCTTAACAAATGAACTCAAAACCCTTAAACGTTTTCCTGTGGAACGGTTTGAAGTCAGTTGATTTTTCTATTTTCCAGTTCTTTGTACAGACTGGGAGAATTTTCATGAGGAGACATAATTTCATTGCTTTGGGGCAAAATACAAAAAGAAAACCTCCTAATAGTGGACGCATTTCTAAACATCTTCATTGCAAATGCCGTTTCCAAAGTGTGAGTTTCAGAGGTGATCTCAATCCTGTCATAGTTTGGATCTAACGTCCCCAGAGCCCCATGCACTGGGACTTGCCCCCAGCTGGTGGGACCTCAGGACCATGAACCCAGGTGTCCTTGGGCTGCCGGGCCAAGAGCCCAAAGGGGCCATGGGACTGGGACTCCCTCCCTCCTCACTGCCCAGGCCTGAGTTGAGGGCTTTGCTCTCCACACACCCCTGCTAAGCTGCTCTGCCCCGCCACAGATTCAAGAGAAAAGGTTCAATGTGTCACCAACGGAAACTCCAGAACTGCGGGTCCAAACCAGCCTCTCCTTGTAAACTGATCTTACAGCACAGGGAAAAACTGGCACAGTTCTCATTCCCTGCTTAATCACCTTCGATGAGGTGCTCTGTTCAGGGAGAGAGAAACAGCTGAGTCGCAGCAGAGGTCACAGACGTGGGCCCCAGCCTTTCTCACAGACGAACAGCCTCAGTTTTCAAGGCCAAGCGGCTGCTCTGAGTCCCCCTGACCCAGATCACTCCCCACAGGATGACAAGGGATCCTAGGAGTCTTCAGGGAAAGGCCTTGCTCCCGCAGGGACGGTCTAAATAAGAACAACACATACATAGCACGCACAAGGCCCTGGGTTTGATCCTCGGCACCAACAAAGCAAATAACAGCAATAATAATAAGAGCTTCACAGGAAGCACCGCTCCATGTGACACACACTCACGGCCTTCGCTCATTTCACCCACACACAGGCACTGGCGGCAGGCGTGAGTCTGATCCTCTGACGGATGAGACCACAGTCACAGAATGCAGGACTAGAGCCGGGCACTGTGCTGCACACCTGTGATCCCAGCACTCTGTGAGGCTAGGCAGGAGGATCGAAAGTTGGAGCCGAGGCCCCGGAAACTTAGCAACGTAGCCAAACCCTGACTCAAAATTTTAAAAGGGCTGGGATGCAGCTCAGTGCAAAGGCCCTGGGTTCCATCTCCGGGGGAAAGGTGGGGGGAGGGAAAGGGAGGGGGGAGAGAGGGAGGGGAGGAAGGAGAGGGAGAGAGAGGAGGAGGAAGGGAGGAGGAGGAAGAGGAGGGAAGGGAGGAGGAGGAAGAGCAGTCAGAAGTGGGAGAGGTTAACTGGAAATTGACCAGGATGTCCTTCTGGCTGTAACCAGTGGTGCCACCAAACAGGAGATTGTGCCAAGGCCCGGGGTGGCGCGGGACCTCCTCCCGGGAGCCGCGCTTCCTCCACCGCCAGCGGCTCCCCTGGAGTGGGGGACTTCGAGCCTCCCCGGGACTGCGACCACTTCTCCCCCTCCTCACAGAGGGGACTCGCGTGACCCGTCCCAGGTGAGAGACAGGCCCGGACTCCTCCAGAGGGGTCTCCCCGGAACCCTGCGGGTCGGCAGCCCGTTTTGAGTTGGCGGCTTTTGACAAGAAAGTAAATCCAGCGAGTTACAAGAGGGTTCCATTGAGATGGGGCGGTCAGGGCTTCGGGCCAGAGAGGGCCACGCGGCGGTGTGGCGCCCCCTTGTGGCTGAGCTCCTGACGCGGTTCTCAGGAGAAATCGGGGCTGGGGTGGAGCTCAGGGGTGCGCTGCTTAGCACCCACAGGGCACTACTGCAAACTAAATAAATCGATGAGTGAGTCCGACCCACTGGGGCCCCTCCTGTCCACCGGCTGCCGATGTGCCAGCCTCACCAGGTTGACCACCTCCTAGCAGGTGAGTAGTGTCTGGGCGGGCTGTGGAGGCGCAGACCTGGGGACCCCTGCGCTCCCTCACACACCCCCCGGGGGCGCTGCTCCCTGGCCTGCTCTGTCTGCCATGAACTGAGCAGCTCCGCTCTGCTGCAGCCTTCGCCGTGCTGTGCCTGCCTTGGAGCCAGACGCCGCTTCTGGAACCATGAGCCAAAGTAAACCTTTGCTCTTTGTCTATGGTAGGTACTTTTGTCCCAGTGATGAAAAGCTAAGGACACAGAGAGTTGCAGAGGAGGCAAAGGCCGAAGCTTGGTCTGCTCTCTGTGCTACACCGGAACCCCTGACACTGGGAAATTTATCAACAAAAGAACTAGCTCTTGGTTGTGGAGGATGGGAAGTCCAGATCAGGCAGCCGCATCCGGAGAGGGCCCCGTGCTCCACCAGTGTGGCAGATGGCATCACGACGGAGAGCCTCTGAAAGCAGAGAGCAGGGCGTGAGGAGAGCAGGAGGGGTTGAAGGCTGCGATAGCTACCTCACTCCTACAAGAAAAGCGCTCATCTCTTCGTGGAGGCCCCACCCAGCTCCGCACACGGGGGCCTGGAATGGTCGGGGTCCACAGTGTCTCCCACAGGCCCGGTGTGCAGGCTCTGACACCGCAGTGGATCACACATCGCTGAGGTCGTGGCCCAGCCGAAGGGAGTGTCTCCTGGAGACGTGGACGTGGGGACTCCATCTGGCGCCTGGCCTCTTCTTCTATGGCTTTCCAGGTCTCTGCTTTCCAGCTGCCATGAGGTGAGCGGCTTTTCTCCACCAGGCCCTTTCTGCCATCCCGTTTCTGCCTTGGAGCCGGCTGACGGTGGGCTGAAACCTTGAGCCAGAATAACACTTTCCCCTCTAAGCGGGCTTCCTCAGGGTTTGGTCACAGCAACAGAAAGCACACCCAAGGACCAAGCCTCAACTAGAGCTTCAGTGGACACAGATCCCACACAGAGTATGCAGGCGGCGTCTCGGACGGGATGGCTGTGCGCTGGCATCAGTGGCCTCAGGCCCATCCCCTCCCCTCCCTCCGTCTGTGCTACGCCCTTTGTGGGACGCCCACTGCGGCTGGCCCACTCCCCTGCCTCCCGGCAGTCATGGGCCAGGGATCGGTCCCCAGTCTAGGACTCGAGGGACTTTTATTGTTCTGCTACTGTGGCCATGCCAAAAGCATGCCTGGGTGTTTCACAGCCCCGGAATGAAGACTTTGCTGGACGCCCCTCCAGGGGACACCCGACTACGTGGCTGAGCCAGCCAAGACTACCAGGGCTGTCTGACAGGTGCAGCAGAGTCGGTCCACAGCCAGCCCACCTGCCGTGAGGGGACTTGCGGGGCAGTTCGTGATAGAGCACTGTGGAGCAAAGGCTAACTGATCAGTGGGGATCTGAGCTCCAGCCAGCATCCTCTTCCTCAGACCTGTGCAGGGTGTGACCTGAAAGAGGAGAGAGCCAGGTGGGAATTGTGGTGAACTCAGGCAGTCAGCCCAGCAAGAGCAGGGCCCAAAGATGGGAAGAGGAGAACCAGAGGCAAACCGGAGAAATTCCAAAGCTTTTGTAGTCACTCGTTTTCTTTTGCTGTAACAAAGTGCCTGAGGTAGGTGATTTATAAAGAAATGAGGTTTCTTTTGGCTCACAATCTATCTGCTCGGCTAGAACCACATGCTGCTCCATGCAAGAAAGAAAAGCAGGAGGACAAGTGGGCAGGTGTGGAAGAGAAGCACAGAGACGACAGGAGGCTTGTTCTGACAACCCGCTCCCAAAAGAACTAACCCAGCCTCCTGAGAAAGACCTGAAGCTCAAAGCCCCGCGACAAAGGCCCTGCCTCCTAACGCCCTGCACACAGGAACCAGATTTGGATCTCGGTGGAGAGAAACCCCAGCCAAACCACAGCGACTCCTTGAAAACAAAGGACACAGGGTCAGGAGAACCGGGAAAGGGTGTTGTAAGCACAAGTGGTCAACTTACACCCCTACCACGCTCTGGGCCACGGGGACTCAGAGGATGCGTGGCAGCCTTGGGGCTCGGGGTCAGGTCGCGTCCGGATCCTGTGCTTCCCACGGCCACAGCAGCGTGGTTGGTCCCCCACCTGGAGATGACAGCACGCTGCTGGGCTCCCCAGGGTGCTTACCTCCGGGCTGGGACACAGGACGGCACCTCGGTGTCCAGCAGGAGCTCGATGGCCCCACTGGGTTAGGACAGGGCCCCAGCAGGGACTGCACCGTGGGGACCTGACGGGCGTCCAGTCCCCACCCACCGGCCTCACAGGGCTGCCTGTATCACCGCCTCAGCTCAGAGAGGGTGAGGCAGTCCCCCCAGGAGGGAGGGGGACCACTCGGGGTGACACAGGGGTCAGCTGGCCACCGGGCCCACGCCGGCCCCAGAGCGCCTCCCCTCCTTCTTTCTCTGTCTTTTCCCACCTTTCCTTCTCTCTCCTTTCCTTTTTGACATTTTTTTTTCTTTTGAGCATAAAGCATTAAGGTGTAGAAAATGTGGAAGATACCAAAAAAGTATGAATAATTTTAAGTTGCTTGCAATTGCACAATTTAATATTCATTTCACTGGCTAATTCCATGTTTTCATGAAAATCGCATGTGTATTTTATAACATTTTGATTACAGTGCATAGCCAGTTTTATATTTAAAGTCATGCCACGATCACTGCCTGGTCTCTTCGACGCTCATCACAGGAACCTTACTCAAACACGTGGGATGCACCAAGGTTAAATTTCATAAAATATCCTGTGAGTGGACACCAGGGTTGGAACCGTTTTACAGAAAAAGAAACTGAGGCTCAGAGACGCTACACAGCAAGCCTAGGGCCCCGCAGGAAATAAGTGACACAGTCAAGACTTCAGGGGTGGGGATTTAGCTCAGTGGCACCGTGCCTGCCTTGCAAGCACAAGGTCCTGAGTTCAATCCCAGGTACTGGAAGAAAAAAAATGACTCCAGATCTGGTGACGCCTGTCATATCCCAGGGACTGCAGAGTGTCTCACCATGTGGGTATCTGGAAATTTACTTTTAGAATTTCCTGTTGTTGGGAAACTAGGTTATTTCTAGTTGTTGTTGTTGTTGTTGTTGTTGTTGTTTAATTTTTTAAAAAGTGGCCTAACATATTTGTCTACACAGCCCTCAAGTTATTTTCTTCTAAACTAAACAAAAATAGAGCAAAGTATGTCATTTAGGGTAGGCATAAGCATTGCAGTTTATACTGGTTTATTTTCTTGAAAAGCTGAGAAGGTTACCTTGCTTTGGGGGCAGCTTGATCCAGCAGCTCAAAGTCATCAAGGGCTTGGATCTTTTCCAGCTTTCTGCTTTTCTTTCTTCACTGACACCTGTATCCTTTCCTCTTTTGGCTTCACATGGAAATCCACGTGAAACAGTGGCTGCCTTAATTCCTGACACCACATGCTCATCCCACAAGACAGCAGGGAAGTTTCTCTTTCTCAGAAGTCTCAGAAAATGAGTCTAAAAGTCTCACAGTGGACATGGAGAAAGGGAAGCTCTGATTGGCTTACACCAGTCAAGACCTGTCCCAAATGTCATGGCCAGGACTGAGGCAAGGGAGGCTATACCAGTCTTCTATTGCTGTCTAACAAACTTCCAAACCTTACCGGCCTTTTAAAACATCAACTATCCCACCCGGGATGCTGTGGGCTGGGACCTGGGCAGTCCTGCTCCTGTCTCTTTATTGCTCCTGGGCCACAGGGCTCAAGGCCAGTGACGTCCAGCAGTGCACAAGCCAGCCAGGGGACAGTGTGGAGGCCACGGTGGCTGCACTCAGGTCCTTTCCTCCCTGTGCCCCTGGACACAGCCTCCCGGGTGGGGGTGGCACAGGCCAGGCCAGACAGGAGGCACGGCAGGCTGAGCCCAAAACACCTCCAGGGTGGGTGTGGCAGTACACACCTGTAAGCCCCAGCACGCTGGAAGGCTGAGGCAGGAGGATCGCACAGGCTGTAACTCTTACTCAGCAATACCCATCTCAAAAAGTGGGGATGCAGCTCAGTGTGAAGGCTCTGGGTTCAATCTACAGCTCCCCACACTTGTGCACGCACACACACAAACTGAACTGTGTCCACCCAGGAATATCTTGGGAACTGGAAGTGATCTTTGAGCTCAGCAGAAGGGGCCAGGTTACCTTTCTCCCACACTAATTGAGTGGTGGGATGTAGCTTGTCATCACCCGGGCTCATTAAAAGCAAAGCCTGGGGCCACACTGTGGGTGGGCCAAGGAGCCCCGCAGCCTTGTCCCCTGGGCCAAGTGTCACCTCCTACTGCATGGCAGTGCCCGCTGTCCCCTTGCCCCAGGGGTGGACACCGGCAGGCACTGTCTGTCCTGGGCGAGGGAGGGGGCCGCATCCTAGAGCCAAGCCGGCGCCATGCAGATGGCTCCTTCCATCCCCGGGGCTGACAGAGTCTCGCCTGTCACCGCCAAGTGCCCAGGACGCTGTTGGACACAGCTGGGTGGGATCCCGGTCTTCGGCCGGGCCTCCAGGCCATGGTGGCTCTGTGGCTCCACTCACCTGCCAGCCACCTCACCAGGCCCAGAGCTGCAGGGCCATGGGCCCGACCTCCTTCAGGGTGGTCGCCTGAGGTGTTTTGTTATCGTAATGGGCAGCTGACACACTGGCCCCCAGATCCCTTCTAAACATCAGTGTTTTTCAAGCAGCCGACAAGAAGAATTTCTCAGGTCTTCACAGGGTGCACTGTACCCTAGACGCTAACAAAGCCTCTGAAATAACACTCGTGTGGCGGGGACGGGCCAGGTGCAGGTTCCAAATATGGACGGGGACTGGAATCCGGCTGCAGAAAGCCCCGAGCCACTCCCCTTAGTTCTGGGCACTGAAAACCACCGCTTGGAAGACAGAGGGGGACCCCACGCCCACTTTGGCCACCTCATAGCTGTGTGCTGTTGACAGGGGACCTGGCCCCTCTGCACCACCTGCAGGACAAAACAGTACCCACTCACCAGGTTTGCTTTCTCTTTGTTTATGCCAAGATGTTTACTTACTTTTGTGTGTACGATGCTGAGGGTCAAACCCAAGGCCTGTACCTGCTCACCACAGGCTCTACCGCTGACCTCTACCTCCCCAGCCTGCCAAGGCTTTTAAATCAGACATCGTATAAACGGGAGTCTCCAGCTTCTTGGGAACAATCTAAGGAGGATCTGCCCTCACGGGCCTGGTTCCCAGCCTGCAGAACTGGCAGGAGCTGAGCAGTGGCTGTGGACAGGAGACGGTCTCCCGAGCTGACCAAGTACTGTACTACTTCAGACCAACCTTGACCACTGACAGTCCGACAGGTCCTGGCACCGCCGGAGTCTGCCACCTCGGCACGGGAGCTCCCCGCTGCTCCTGACCCACAGCTCACCACTGCCGGTTATCTACAGGACATGCCTCGGCCTCGGGTCTCCTTCATCCACCACTTAGTGCCATGGTGCTGAGCAGCACTGGAGACCAGCATCCCTGGCCAGGTACCCGAGTGACCACCAGCCCTAAATGCACCCCCCACCCCGTGGGACTGAAGATCTGGGGGAGGCACCTCCTGAGGCCCTTGCAGCCCCAGCATCCAGCCTGTTGTCTTTCTCAGGGGCTCGGTTTGCAAACGGCTGCTCTGCATCTCTGAGCTACTCAACTGCGGCCTTGAATGTTTCTTCACCCTTTCAACAAATACTCGCACAGCATCTGCTACGGGAGCCAGAAAGCACAGCCCATGGCCAGGTGCCGCCTACCTCCCAGCTTTGTTCGGCCCACAAGCTAAGAATGGCTTTTACGTTCTTCAGTGGTCGCAGAAGAGTCAGAATAAGAATCATGTTTTGTGTCACGTGAAAATGATATGAAATTCAAATTTCAGTGATCATAAAAAAAGTTTTATTTGAACGTGGCCAGGCATCAGATCAGCAGTGGGGTGTTCGTGCTGTAGGAGCAGAGCTGAGTGCTCGTGACTGAGACGTATGGGCCACAAAGCCGCGAGTATTTTCCAGCGGGCTCCTTCCAGGGAAGGTTGCTGTCCTGGGCTCGGCCTCTTCCTGGCCTCACCTAGATGTGGGCACATTGGTGACTTTGCTTACGCGGGCTGCTGCAGTGACTAAGAACAACAGAACCTGATTCTCTCACACTTCCAAGGCCAGAAGTCAATGTCACACCCACAGGTCTTGCTCGTCAGCAGCAACACTCCTGCCTGCCTCTTCCAGTGGCTGCGTCCCTCCAGCCTCTGCCTCCATCTTCTCCGTAAGTCCTCCCTCTGTGTGCCTCTCGAAAGGACTCTTCTGACTAGATTTAAGTCCCACTGGATAGTCCAGGGTGGTCTTCTCTCAAGATTCCTTTTGCCAAATAAGATCACACCACAGGTTCTGGGAAG
Organism: Fukomys damarensis; assembly: GCF_012274545.1. Lineage (NCBI taxonomy): Eukaryota > Metazoa > Chordata > Mammalia > Rodentia > Bathyergidae > Fukomys > Fukomys damarensis. The sequence continues at coordinate 1,913,172 of NW_022900946.1, read as the reverse complement.
GGGACATATCTCTGGGGACGGGACGGAGCTATTCAACCCAAAATAAGTGTGTTCTAGAAGATTCCATTCTTTTGAAGGAAGACGTGATGAACCCTTCCTGAAGTTAGGCTCACACGCTCAAGGCTTGGTCTCCAGTCCCAGGAAATCCTGGGATTTGGGGACCCTGGCCCCTTTCTCTCTCTGCTTGTAGGCCATCGGGAGCTGAACAGACTTCCTCTTTCACATACCCTGCCATGAGGCAATGTCCTTCCACAGGCCCAAAGCACCCTGATACCTCATCTCAGGGATTTTGTCACAGTGGTGGAAAGCTAACGCATCCATCGGTAAAATAACAACAGACCAGGTGTTTATGAAAGCTATGAAGAAATCTAAAGCAGAGAGGGGAGGGGAGGGCAGGGCGGGAGCTGCCATTTGCAAGGCCCAGCAGAGGTCCCAGAAGTAAGGCGTATGGTGAGCCATGCTGGGGAAGGGAGGGACCCTGGTGGGGTGCGGAGGCCGCACGGGATCACATGCGCACGTGCAAGGAGCAGCTGGGGGCGGCAGTGAGGGGACAAGTGTGGTCACCAACCAGGCTGGGCTGGTGGGGAGCACTGGGCGCCAGCTCCATCACCCCGAAACAGGAAGGGCTGCCCCGCCGGCACTGACAACCCGAACTTGAAACCCTCATGAGTCAGCCCATTAGGAAAACGGGGGTGTGTGATGTTGTGACATAACAGGAAAACACCGCCTTTGGTCTTTGAACCCCCAGATCGGAATCGCTTGGAATACCCAGGCATCTCTGCTCTACAGCGAACCTTTCAGGGTGGGGTCAGTTGCCAGGGAAACAGCCTCCGATCAGAGGGTGCCGCTTTCTGTCCCCTCCCTCTGGACCTTTGGGCAGGGCCGGAGGTTAAGCTGACCACCCCCTGGCCAGCATTGTGATTTTTAAGCCTACATAATAAAGCCTCCGTAAAAATCACCACAGCTCAGGGTGCACGAGTCATGGACATCTGGCAAGTGTTGTGTGCCAGCGTGTTGTGGTGGTGCAGGCCCGCATCCCTGACACTCTGGGAGGCTGAGACAGGAGGATCACAAGTTTGAGTTCTGCCTGTCTCAAAGTTGAAAAAAAACAAGGGCTGGGGACGTTAACAGTATAAAACGCCCAGTCCATGCCAGGTGGGCCAGCCCTGGCACAGCCCTCCAGCCCTGCCCTGCTGCTGCTCCCTTGTGGGCGTGAGGAACTGGCAGGGCAGGCTTGCGAGCTGCCTGAACCCAGGGCCAGAGAGTCTGAAGCCCCCAGAGTGTGCTGAAGGGAAGGGCTGAGGTCGACTTCCAGCAAGGAACCAGCCCCGTCTCTGGGGAGCAGTGAATACTCCTCTGTACTCCTACTGTCCAGTTCCTATCAAATCACTACCCATACAAATTTAAACAATGAAAGAAATCTGACCCCCCCACACACACATACTCTAGCTACGCTGGCCTTTCGCTCCCAAATACACCCAGCTGAGCCCTGGCCCAGGGCCTTTGCCCGGTCAGACCTATGGCCTCAACAGCTCGTCCAGGTCTCAATCCTCCTCCTCGGCAGCGGCTCCCCGTTGCTGTGACCTCCCATCACCACCATGGCCAGGACCCCACACTCAGCCGTTCAGTGTTTATTGCCAAGGTCTCTCCACAGGCCCATGTGTGGGGACCTGGTGTGGTGGAGCGAGGGGTGAGGTGGGGCCTAGCAGAAGTAACGTGGTCATTGGAGGTACCACCCAGAGTCGTCAGTGCCAGTCCTTGGGAGCGGGTGCTTCAGAAGCTGGGCTGACCTGCACCCAGTCCCGCTCTGGTTCTGCCTGGGGATGGGGCCCCTCTCTTGGGAGTCTGCTCGGTCCTCCTGCCTCAGCCTGCCGAGTCCTGGGGCTACAGGTGTGCCCCACCACACCACCGTGTCTGGCTGCCTGCTATTCTCTAATAACATTCCAAGCCAGAAAGAATCCTGCCAGTTGGTACCAAAGGCTGAGAGATTGTATTTTTTGAACAAATTTTATATTTATATTTCTTGTGTCCTACGCTGAAAATCTTGCTAATTATTTTTATAGTGTTTCAAAATAAAAAAAGTGATTTGCCAAAAAAAGTGATTTGCCAAAGTATGAACAACCCTTTCATAGTTTTCAGTACTTTGGCCTTTGTTTATCCCTTGTATTTTGGAGTGACATGAAGTTTTCCTAGGAGTGCTGACAAGCCATCACGCTGACAGCTCATCAAACTATTTTCCTTTCACTTTCCTCTTTTCCAGGGTGGAGGGCAACACAGGGGATTGAAGCCCAGGGTCCTTACACTGAGCTACACTGAGACATCCCCAGCCTTTTTCAAAATTGTGAGACAGTGTTTTGCTAAGTTGCCAAGGCTGGATGCCAACTTTCAATTTTCCTGCTTCAGCCTCCCAGAGTACTGGGATGAGTTTATGAATCCTGACACTGAATAATAGTTAGCAGTTATGTTATAGGAGTTAGAGGGTAAAAGCCTGGACGGTAGGCCACCCGTCCCAAAATGCCAATCAAGGAGAAAGTGCACATACACGCACACACAGCTCAGAACGTGAGGTAATGGATGTGTCAATTAGTTTGATTCCCTCGTCTCTCACCAGGAATTCATAGAGCAAAACAGTACGCTATATGCCTTATATACAAATTTTGCTATTTTACTTTTTTTTTTTTTTTTTTTTTGGTACCAGGGATCAAACTTAGGTCCTTGCACTTGCAGAGGCAGGCAGGGGAACCACTGAGCTAAATCCCTGGCCCTAATTGTTTTGTTTGGTTTGGTACTGGGATTGAACTCAGGATTTCACACTTGCCAGGCAGGCACAGTGCCACTGAGCTACATATTCCTGGACCCATTTTTTTAACCTTTATTCTTTAAAAACAGTTTTTCCCCCCGGTACCAGGGATCAAACTCAGGACCTTGTGCTTGCCAGGCAGGCGTGGTGCCACGGAGCTACATCCCCAGACCTGTTAATTATATCTCAATAAAGATGAAAATCTAAAAATAAAAAAGGAGGGGCCAGGTGCAAGGCAGAAGGAACTCTGTCAGTCGGCCCTGCTGGGATGCACAGGGGCTGGAGGTCTGCCTTCCTGGGCGACAGAGCTTTCAGGCGCACAGAAAAGGAGGAGGGAACCCGGGTCTCCCAGCCTGGTCCCGCTCGGAGGCTCCTCGTGGGGCCCGAGGTCAGGGCAGACTTGGGACACCCTGGAGACTTGGAGGTATCACTCCAGGGGTCTGGAGCAGCACCTGCACAAGGGTGATCAGATGCCCGCAGACCTCCAGATGCAGGGTGGACAGCTCAGAGGAGTCAGAGGCTCTGCTGGCTAACGGGTGGAGGCTTTCAGAGACACTGCGTACGCAGTGCTGCACAGGCTGCTGACCCAAGGGAGACTGATACAAAACAGGCAGGGGCCAGCTGCACCCAGGGTGGTTGCAGGCCCCATTTTTAGGCCCCTGTGGGCTATGGAAAGTCCTACTGGGAAAGCCGACTGTCACTACTACCCAGAAACTGCTCCATCTCTGCCAACTGTTGATTCCCCTCTACTTTCACTTACTGATAAAAATCTGGGCAAAATGAGTTCTGTTTAACCACAAATTCTTATTCGATAAAGTATCTTTCCCACCACTGATTTCTCCAAAGCAGGATGAGATCAGTTACAGAAACAGGTGTGCTCTGTGCCATCTGGAGCTTTCAGTCCACGTGCACAAGCATGCACACACACGCACACACACGCACACACACGCACACACACGCACACACACACAGCGCTTTCCTTCTTCTCGTGAGAGAGGAGCCACATTACCGGTTCAGTGCATCGGGAACAGAGCCTCAGGACAGAGGTGTCTGCGGAAGAACCCAGGGTAAGGTGGAGCCTGTGCCCACCGCTGAGGTAAGGGGCCAAAGTCACCCAGCCACCTCCAAAGGGAACCAACAGCCTAGCTACAGAAAAGCCCGAGCCTCTCTCCATGCGGGTCCTCCTGCCCTGGAACCCACTGTGTGCCCCAGAGGCCAAGAGGGGGACAGGGCCTGGGAAGGCAAGGGACACGGCAGATGTGGCCAAGTTGGGGGACAAGGGGACTTGGGCCCTGTGCCCTCAGCTTGCCAGGCCCAGCTCCAGAGCTCCTGCCGCAGTGCCCTGGCTCTGGCCTCTGCTGCCAGGGAGAAGAGCCAGGCAGCACCCCACGCCTGTCTGAGAACAGAGGGCAGTCTCCATGCCGCTCCAGATCAGTGCCAATTCCTGCTCCACCGTCCTAGCTGCGTGACTGTGGGCAGGTCCCTCACCCCTGGGCCCCACCGTCCTGGCTCAACGGGAACACAGACCGGGTCAATCAGAACATAAGCAGAGCCGTGTCCAGGAGCGCGCGGTGGCCTTGGACCCCGGGTCTAAGGCAGAGCTGGGAGCACAGACTGACCCTAGGACGGACTCCAGCTCCACCAGCCTGGCTGTGTGGCCTTGGGTGAGTCTCTCCTTGCCCTCTGAGCTACAGTTTTCGTTTGATCTGCAAGCAGGGATCCTAAGGGGGGATGAAGCCTGTGCGGCATGGAGGGCCTGTCCTCGGAGCACTGGCTAAAGGCAGCCCCAGGCCCCCTGCCCTCCTGGGAGATGAAGATGCCACATGCCCACTCCAGAAACAATCGCTTCTCCTGCACACCCTCCCAAGGCCGGAAGCAAGGTCACCACTCACCGAGCCCAGAAACCCTCCACCCAGCACAGCACAGGCTCTGGGTGGGAGAGGTGGTGTGGGCAGGCTGCAGCCTTGCTGAAGAACACAGGTCAGCGCCAGAGCCTGGTACCCGGTCACTCCCTTGACGGTCCACAGAACCCACCCTACCCACCAGCCTCAGGGCATCAGGGCTCCCAGGGCCGGCCCCAGGGCGGCAGGACCCATCACGCATGGAGCATGAGCTGCTTCCCAGATAGAGATCTACACGGACAGCCCAGGAGGGTCCCGCAGCTCCCCACTGAGGCGACACTCAACAGTGGAGGACGCACTTCCTTCTTTTTCATGGTCTACAAAGAACTTGTAGGTGTTATTTCCATGCAAAAAGAAGGGTGGGATGGGGCTGGGGATTTAGCTCAGCGGTTGGGTGGCTGCCTTGCAAGCGCAAGGATCCGAGTTCAATCCCCGGTACAAAAAAAAAAAAAAAAAAAAAA
>NW_022900946.1:1900746-1907894 GCF_012274545.1 Fukomys damarensis | reverse complement strand
AAAAGGGGCTGTACACTTATCAACTCCCCACAATGAAGGTAATCATCGTGCACTGCAATCATGTGCAATTAAACAATAAATAAAGATTTCTGCTGCCAGAAAGCCCACCCACACGGAGGCTTGGGTGTTGCATTTCAATCACTAATTTCCCACCCCCTGTGCCGGACTCGGACCCCTCACGGCTGCTGCCACCCTGCCACTGGCAAGTCAGAGGGAGGCCCTGTGGCAGCTAATTAACGAGGCTTTTAAAGGACACATCTAAGGGATACAGAAGGGGAGAGCGGAGGGCCTGAGCTAGAGAACCCTTCACTGAAGAGCCTGCGCTCAAGTGCTGCGCCCAAGGGGCCCTTGGGAGCCAAGACCAAGGCAGGCTGAGCAGGCGGGCAGCAGAGCCCGGCCCTGTCACACCGAGGGTCAGCCCGTGGGGTGAATGCACAAGTCCTCACATGCTCAGCATGGGGACAGAGTGCAGGGCACACAGACCCTTCCCTGCCTTCAGGGACCAGAGCCAAGAGGGGACGGGGAGGGGAGTAGGCAGAAGGGGTGCTCAGGAGACACCAGAGAAGTTGGAGGTAGCACCTTTGGGTGTGGGGAAGTGAGCAGGGCAGCCAGGCAGCAAGGAGCCAGGACAACACCAGGCATCCCTGAGGGAAGCCTGGAGGCCAGCAGGGCAGGCAAGCGGCATTCAACCAACGCCTGGTGGAGAAGGTGGCTGGCCAGGCTCCGTGCGCTCACAGTCAGGGACAGCGCCAGGGTGAGCAGGGAGACACAAAGGGCACCTCTGTGCACCTGCATCCCAGCATCGAAGAGGGACAGCCACGCTCCCACCAGCCTGGGGATGCTCACTCCCTCCGAGACCAGCCCGCCACTAGGGAGCTCTGCTGCGCTGTCACCTTCAGTTGCAGCCCTTCTTAGTCCCCACCTCAATGCAATGCTGAGACCCGCTGCTGTCCCAGGTGCTCAGTAAATTCTGGGGGACACAGGCAGCGTGCTCACCCCGTCCTTACGCAGCCAGCGCCCAGCTTGTAGGAGCCTCTGACAGATGTGACAGGTGGGGAGGGCCCCAGGCTAAGGAGGTGCTGAGTGACCAAGGCCTTGCCACTCACCATGGGGGTTCCGAGGCCCCATCAAGCAGGGCGTTGTGGACAAACCTGCAACTTCAGAGCCGGTAACTTTTGCCCTTTAGAAGAGAAATCAGGCCCCAACAATAGCCACGAGTGGCCAAAACACTGGACTTCGCAGTTACAGGGGAAGGAATTCAGCTTACGGGAAGAGGAAGACAAGCATGCGGATTTGTGCACATGGGTGTTCACCGCAGCGTCACTGATGACACAGGAAAACCACAGGCAAAGGCACATCCGTGATGAGACGCCACCTGCCGACACCACACGTGTTCTACAGGGTACAGTGACCAGGACATGCTCACAACATGTTAAATCGTAAGGAGACTGCACAGCAGCCAGGAGCTCAGTGCTACAAAAAGAACAAGGAGAACGCAAAACCATATATGCACATATACAGGAAAATGAAAGAAAACACCAAAACATCAACAGTCCCTTTCTCCAGGAAACAGGGTGAGATAAATTTATTTTTTAAGAGCTCTGCATATTTCACAGATTCTACAAACAGTTAACAGGAGAAAGTCAAATGTTGTTGTAGAAAATTCCCTCTCACACTGCTTGAGAATAAAGGTAGGCAGCAGAGGAAACTGCTGGCCCATGTGAGGAGCAGGGTCTCATCGGCTCTTCTTCCGAGACCAGAAGCTGGCCTTGGGCAGACGTAAATGACACAGGGCAAGGACAGGGCAACCTCCTGGGAGAGTCACGCCTGCAAGGGGCACTCTGAGGCCACAGGAAAGCGCTCCCGGTGACATCCCTGCTCTTCCCACCCAAAGGGCCGAAGGCTCACTGTCCTGCCCGCCCTCACTGTCAGAACACGAAGGTAGTTTCCAGCGTGGTGCAGGGCCCATGGGTGCGTGGCCCCTAAGGAGACCCAGACCAGAGACCGGGGAGGAGCCCAGACCCCCAAGAGCGGGGCACCCCCAGCACTGCTAAACAAGAGCCCCCATCTCAGCCCACTTCTCCCGGCCCTCCCTCTACCACCCCAACTGCTGCCTGTGTTCCAGTCCCAGGCTGACAAGCTCTAGCCCTGGGCCTCTGCCTCCAGCTCCCCAGCAGGAACAATCAGATGCTAATTCCTTTCTCTGGAAGAGCAGTCAGCAACCCTCTCCTTCCAGAACTCCAACCACTCGCCCTGCACAAGCCGGTCCCACCCACGCAGGTCATCGGCCCATGGATCCTTTCTTCCTCAGCTCCAGCAAAAGGCAGTGCCCACCCTTCTCAGGTCCACACCTTTACTTTTAGGTAAGCAACTCTCCCCCAGCCAGGTCCACATCAGAATCTACCTTAGTTCTGCCTGTTTGGCCACTGTGACATTTTTGTTACTCTGCAAAGCTCAAGGACAAGGACCCTTTCCACTCACGCCTGGCTCACATACCCTCTCCTCCTTCCTCCCCTACCTATTTCTGTTCTCTGGGCCAACTACACTCTGGTCCGGCAGACGGCTCCTGGGGGTCACCCTGGGAAGGCACAGAAGGTGGGGAGTGGGAGCCCACGCCTGCAACGCAGAGCAGCAGGGTGGGGACGGCTTCCAGGCAGGCGGGTACAGGTGTCACCATGAAGCACTGCTGCCAGGATCGGCGCCTATGCCTCCTCCGAATGCAAGAAATGGAGCCCCGGTCCTCACCTCACTCCAGAGGTGTCCTCTAGATGACACTGGGCACAGAGGCCGCACACCAGTGAGCCTGCCCCGTCAGGCGCCCCTCACTTGCCTCACAGGGCTCTGGTCAGAAAGGAGCTCCTTCAGCAGGTTTATATAACAACAAGGAAAGCATTTATTTTTCATTAAGCTTCACTTCTTAGTATCACAATGGAATGATGAGAAAACAAGAACAAAAACAAAGTCTTTGCAAATCCCTGGCAGAGCAGAGACTCCAAGGCAACCAGGAGGATGGGGAGGGAGGCTCGGCCAAAAACAGTCCCGGCATCGCTTCTGGCCAGCCGGTGGGGAGGCGGAATGGTGAGAAGATGGCACTGTCTCGAGCTGTCCCTGGTGCTCCCGCCCCAGGCCTGCACTGCACAGGTAGCCCCGCGGATCTCCGGTGTACCTGGCCCCATGACTCCGCCTGCTCCAAATGCCCTGGGAACCAACCAGAGCGCGATGGACCTGAAGCCACTCCGCTGGGCAGTGGCAGGACGGTCAGTGCAGGGCGCAGGCCAGCCTCACCGCTCAGGGCAGAGGCTCGCCTGGCGACACCTATGGCAGAAGTGGAGGCGGAGGCGGTGCGGCGACCAGGCAGCAGTCCGTGTCCCTTGGCAGCAGCTAGAGCTTCACAGTGCCGGGGGGCAGGCTGTCATTGCAGAGTCGGTAGTAGCGCAGGTCGTTGACCAGCCTGTGCACATTCTGGGTGAACGAGGGCAGGTCCTAGAAGGCAGGGGCACAGCTGAAGCCCTGCCCCACAGGCCCTTCCACACCGCGGGTCACCCACTATTCGGTGCCCCACCCCCAGGGTGTCATCTGCAGTGCAAACCTGACAGGGACAGAGTAAGGGCAAACCTCCTCCGGGGCCGAGTGAAAGGCAGTGGAGCCAGCAGTTAACAAGCACCAGACCACGGCACTCTTCAGGACCCCTTCACGGCCCCGCCCCAGGCCGCACAGACAGGAGGAGCCCAGCCTGGGCTTGGCCGACCTCCAGCCCTCTGTCACCATGGCCGACGGCATGATGTCACTCGCACCCCACAGTGCCTGCAGAACCCTTCCCACTGCACTGGGTACAGCACGCACTGCGGGGAGCACCCAGACCGGGAGGGAAGGGAGCCCCTCAGCTGGAACCCTGAGCGCTCTCCTGGCGCTCTGTGAGACTCCGGGCTGTAGCGCAGAACTATGGGTAGCCTGTGTGAAAGTCACGCGAGGAACACGGCAAAGCACTGTCAAAGAACAAGCGGGTCGCCCACCCTGGCCGGTGGTGCCAAGGTGATTCCTTCCTCAAACCTGAGTGAGAAGACTGGGCTGGGAAGCAACGGAAGGCACTTCCCACCCACCCCCACTCCACCTCACCACTTCCCCTGCTCACAGGCCGCCTCCGCCCAGGAGGCTGCTTGGAGACCTCGCGGCCCTGGCCCTAGCCGGCTAGGCAGGGCCTCTGCTGGGCTCTATGTGCCCTGGGCTCACCCCGGCCTGAATCCTGCTCCCTGGCTCCACTGTTTCCAGGCGCTGTAACTGCCAGCAAGCCGCTGGCCTCTGGTTCCCTGTGAAGTGGTCAGCAGCAGCACCTGCACAGCCAAGGGCTGCAGAAGGCCAAGCCAGGACAGGATGCGGAACTGCTCTGCGAGGTATGGCCCACAGGGCGCACTGAGTGGCCTGTGTCTGCACAATACTGGCTAAAGGCTGGAGCTGGGACCCCAGATGGGGAACTGACCAGAGAGAAAGCCAGCTCCAAACACAGAGAGAACAAATGAACTTTAAATCAATGGCTCTCAAACACCAAATCAGAATTTCTTAGTGGAATACAACAAGTCTGTTTCTCTGTCTTTAATAAGCCTGGGGGCTTTTGATATATAAGTAGATTTGGAAGCACTGCTTTAAATCAAGAAGTTAACTGAAACAGATGTCATTAGAAACTTGTCATTAAATATTAGATTTAGTAGGCCCTAAGAAAAGGAAGAAAAAATATCAAAGTAGATGAAGTGAACTTCAAACTTAAGAGAGTAAGGTAGACCTCAAGACTAAAGAAAACAGGGTCTGGGTCTACAAAAAAACTTTCCTGATGCATATTTTGAGAGAAGCAGGAAGTCACGTCTACCCCAAGAACCAAGACAAAATCCACATCTGGCAGGGAGCCAGGGATGGGCTGCTGAGAAAAGAAGTCAGGAGCATCAGGAAAACACTCGAGAGCCCAAAGATTTCTTCTCTTAATGTCACCTCGGCTGTGTGAGGCGGTCAAGGGAGAACATGACTTGTTCTGTGGAGAGGTTCCAGGGGGAGGCCTACTGGGCAAAACACAGAGATTCTAACACCAGCATAGAAAGAAGCCAGGTGAGCTCAGGAAGGAGGCCCAGGACAGGAGCAGCTGGGCAATGCGGGTCCAGACACCCCAGGAGTGACGGCACCGTGTGCATTCAGAACCATCAGCGCCCCATTTCCCCCGCCACAGGGCAGGACAGAGGGTGCCACAAGGATACCCCACAGGCCTTGCACTGGTCAGCCCACCCTGGGCTAGGGCCGCTCCGGAAGGATGGGCAACCCAGGCCCATCTCTAACCCAGAGGCCCAGAGCCGAAGCTCCTCAGCACTTGTCTTTGCAGCCAGTGTGCAAGGATGGGCACATCCGGGCCAGGGTGACTTCTACACCTAACAGTGCTGGGCCCACAGGGGCGTGTCATCCCTGGGAAGCCTCTGGGCCGTGCTGAGGTGTGCTCTGGTGAGACAGGGTAAATAGGTACAGAAAATAGGAGGCAGATTCCCCATCCTCCCAGACAAAGGAGATGGACTGCTGCAACCAGAAGCCAAGGCTAGGGGAAGGAAGGGAAGACTAGGGGGAGGGAGGAGGGAGGGATTTCCAGAGAATGTTTCCGCAGCCCAGCCTGGCACTAGCCATCTGAGCGTCACACAAGCTGTCACCACATGACCAAGGAGGGAGCAGACCACGCCCACAGGCGCCACTGTGCCCTGGGGCAGCCTGCCCCTCACTGGACAGGTCCAGGATCCACAGCCTCCTCACTTGCCCTTTTAGCCTGGCCTTGCTCTTCCTCACCCGATCCATCTTGAAGTTCCGCCCCAGCACATTTTTCTGGTTGGCATCCACACCATCACAGCTGGTCAGGAACTCTGGAAGGAAGGCTGCAAAAAAGCCATCGAAGTCGACGGAGGCCATGTTGTAAATGGCAATGCCAATCTCCTCTTGCAGGAGGTCGTGGGACTTGTGAACCAGGACCTGGAGCAGCACATTCACGAACTGGAAGAGCATGGTGGTCCGGAAGATCTTCTGAAGGCAGAGGTGTGGGGAGGGCAGAGCATGAAGCTGACTCTGCCCTGGGGCTGCCCTGGTCCCAGGGTGCTGGCTGCAGGTGTCTTTCCAAGAGATGGGCACTTACCTTGTGGTACAGCTTCTGCTTGGTGTTGAGAGTCTCTAAGTAGAATAGATTTTGCTTGAAAAGGTGGATGTCCGGCTGGAGAAAGGACTGTCCAAAAGCCTGGGAACGAGACCACCGTTTTATAAGCCAGCTGCTCTGGGGCTTTCACCCTGTACCCCAGCATGGACACACCCTGAGTGGCTTCTCCCTTGAGCTATGCATGAGGCGCCCATCCTGAGCTTCATGCCCCACCCGCCAGGCGTCTGCAACACTCCTGAGTCTGAACACCTCCATCTCCCCAAAGCCTCCCTTCCAAGTTTGGTCCTGTACCTGACAACCACTAGAACCCTTTCACTGGACCTTTCAAACAAGAAGGTCACGACTCCGGCCAGATCCCTCGGCAATCCTAGCAAATGCTGAGGCCTGCCTGCGTGCCTCCCCTAAGCCGACCAGCCCTGCAGAAGCAGCCTTTCCCTTGGCATCCTGGGTCTCATGGGCCACAGATCCTGAAGCTCCTTCTCAACCTTTGTCTTGGGGTTAAGCAAGAGGAGCACCAGCCACCCTGCTCCAAGAGAAAGTGACCGGAGGAAGAGCGGGAGAGGCTGGTGGTCTGCAGAAAGCCTCCCTGTGTAAGTGCAACTGCTCTACCATTCTGTCCCCGGCCAGTAAGCTATGAAAGGCACCTTTTAATCCCTGCTTCAAGGACGGAGTCCCCATGCTGACCAAGGTTTCCATTTATTTAAAGTAAGGCTCACTGAAGTAAAACACATGGTCAAACTTTTGAAATTTACCACTATGAGATTCAGAGCAACACAATCACTTGTGCCACCACCTTAACAATCAAGGCGCATTCCGATCACCCCGCAATACTCCCTCAGCCTCCTTTGTGACAACCCTCTCTCCCTACCCTGAGCAACCACTGCTCATTCTCTGTCCTTGGGGTTTTGCTTCTTCTAGAACGTCAGCACAGTGGCACACGCCTATATCCCAGCACTCTGGGAGGCTGAGGCAAGAGGAT
>NW_022900946.1:1894528-1900556 GCF_012274545.1 Fukomys damarensis | reverse complement strand
AACAAGTTCAAACCCAGTCTGGGAAATGTAGTGAGGCTCTGCCTCAAAATAGAAAAATAAAAAGAGGTGAGGATGTTACTAAGTGTGAAGGTTCTGGGTTCAATCTCTAGTACCGTGATTTTAAAAAAAAAAGACTGCTGGACCCCTTCCTGGGGGACCCCTCTTCAGCTGCCTCCTGGTAAGGACAGCCCTGGGTGGCTTGGATTCACCAAGGAAGAGAAGTGACAACTTGCATCTCTAGTGGTATGCGTTTCATGTATGTTACTTCAGTTATCTCACAACAAACCGTGAGATAGGCACTGCAGCCCCAGGAACCGACTAACTACATAGGAACTAACAGGTGGAGCTGAGCTTCAGACCCAAAACCGTGGGTCTTCAAAGCCAGGACCTGCTGCCGTGGCCAGGCTGGAGGAAGCAGACCACACACCAGGGACGGGGGGCCAGCAGACCCAGTCAGCACGCGGAAGGCCATCTCCGTACTTGGTTCACACGGCAGCCTTACCAGCTCTCCCACTCACCTGCATGATGGCACTGAACTGGGGCTCATTCTCCATCTGCTCCTCGGCGAGTCCCCTCTGCACACTGGCCAGCACAGTGGACTTGAAGAAGTAGCGCCAGTTGTGATGGAGCGTCCGGAAAAGCAGCTCAAACAGCTCAGCCTTCACATCAGGGGAAGGACGCTGTGGAAATACACACACACCAACACAGGTACACATCTGCACCTTCCCTCTGTGCAGTGCAGGCAGCCACCCATGGGCGCAGGCAGCACAGAAGCCCGAGAGATGCCTGCGGATGGAACGCAGTGTGCCAGCATCCACCTACACTCCCGTCACGTCCGAGAGGAGGGCCTGCCCTTGAGACACAGCAGATGGATGAGCACTCCCCCAAGGCAGTACTCAGCTTTGTATGCCAGGGAAAAGGGCCGCTAAGTGGGAAACAATAAGGATGTGCACTTTCTGTTGAGAAAACAGCCCATCCGATGTCGTATCTGCCTGGTTGTATTTCCTTTCCCAGGATGAAAATGCTGCCCCAGTGAACCTGCCGGCCTTACACAATCTCTGAGCCTAAAGACAGTAAAATGCCTTAAAAGCAGTTCTGTCCTTCACAGAAAGAGTTTAAAGAGCACTTAGAAACCACAGACGGAGACACTGAAGAGGATGTCCTGGTGGAGGCAGCACGCTGTGCTAATTGTTGTCTGCCCGCTGCCTCCTTACCAGGCTTCTCAGAGAAGAGGGCAGGCTCAGTATATTTTCTACCTTAACCAAAATCTCCATTATCACTGGAGAACATCACACTATTCCTGATGTCTCTGTAGAATTCAAAATTATAAGGCACATCTAAGTAATCCAGTGTTGTTTGCTTAGAATTCAACTGACAATGAGGTGCCAAGTTCCACGGCAGGAAGCAGAACAGGGCCCAAGTACATTTCAGGATGCAAAGCATTTGGACTTGTTTCAGTCTCAGTTTAGGCTGAAAAGGTTAGCATCTGTTTATGTAACTATTACCATAAAATTCAACGTTTTTGAATTTTGTCAGGCTGAGTGTATGTTTTCCAAGAAGGACAAAGTGCTCTCCTTTAACACTGAAAGGCTTGTCTGCATGCTTCCAAGAATGTGCCTTGCATCCTTGAGATCATGAACGCTTTCACAGGAAAGCGTATTTATAATATTCGCTGCAGAAAACCATACATTCACTAAAGGAGGCTGACCTTACTTACCTAGCAGTATTGTAATGATACACTAGACTAGTTCTGATTAACAAGACCACACCAAGCTAAAGGCATTTTTTCTTAGGGGGAATTTTATAAGAATATTAAAGTAACACAGTGACATTTTAAAACATTTTTTTCCTTGGCACGTAATTCCTCCCCAATGCCAAACAGGGGGCAGCACTGGGGACCCTGGCCTCACCTACCTCAGCAATGATGGGGTACACCTGCTCCATGCACAGGGCAATGATGCTGGGGAGGAAGGGCTTGAACACCTGGCCAGGCTCCTGCACCACCACCTGCAGGATCTTCAGGAACTTCTCCACCACCCGGCAGCCAGTGCTGCCTTCATGGAGAATGCTTTCAGCCAACTGTTCTCTGCAGACAAGAGAACACCACACGGTAACCGAACAACTTTCTCAGGGAGCAGCATGGAACCGATGTTTATGGCAAGCAAAGAAAAGCAGCAGAAAGTCCCCTGCTGCATGGCCAGGCTGGTGACAGGTGTGTGGCTTACCTGGTAAACATATTGAGGAAAGTCTGGATGATCTGTTCAGTGAAAGGCACACCCATCTGTACTCTAAGGCCACGGAACAGAGTGAGGAAGAAGCTCAACATCTCGTCAGTCACATCTAAATAAAGGAAGCGGTCAAAGTCACGCCATGGGGACCAGGGCAGTCCTCGGCTCGACCAGCTCTTGTGCAATCTGCACTGTCACCTCTCTCTAACGCTTTCTGCTGGAAGAAATTACCCCAATACCAGCAGGGCCAATGACAGAAAGCAGAAAATGATTAAGGACCTGCTGAGAAACAGCTCTGGAACAGGGAACCTCAGCCTGGCGGATCGACAGGAAATGGAGGCCGCCTCAAAGCCTCACTCAGCGCCCAGTGCCCAGCCGTGCTCAGAGCTTTCACTGCAGCAGGTCATTTTGTGCTTAACCAGGGCACCACCCCTGAGCGACTCGGCCACTCCGCTCCGTGACCAATCGTCCCTGCAGTCGGGTCAGCGGTTAAGTGGCTAAGTGTGCACAATGAGGGTGTGCTCAGGCTGTGTGGCCCTACTCAGTAAGTGGACTAATTGCAGAAAACACAGCTACAGTCTGTGTGGTTCCACTTCCAGATCCCAACAATTATCCTGCATGGTATATTTGACTTCATCCCCACACAGTCTGCTGCAAGCAACAATCAAGGAACATATGCTGCGAAGTGCCCGGGTCGATTGTATGTGCTTTGAGGACAGCCAGGCCAGCACATCCCTCAGAGCCAGAGAGCCTCGTCAGTGACCACGAGTGACAGGGTGGGTGAGGAAGCAACCTCAGCCAGACTCACCTTTCAGGTAAGTAAGCAGCACTAACCTGAGACACTCCACCCACCCACGACTCTCTGTTTACCTTGCTTACTGAGAGAAGGCAAAGATAGGCAGGAGGCTACAAATGACTCTGCAAGGTGACAGGTACCAGGGTCCACACTGAGGGCTCTGCTTACTTTTTCACGGAGACTTAACCCAGAATTCCAAAAAGAACAGCACTGCCTTCTGCTGCCAGCACTGGTTTTCCTTCACGGAACAAGCCAAGGCCCGCACTGCACGCCCTACAGATCTAAGGCAGGCACTGGGGCTCTCTCTGCTTAGCACCACCCACCCATGAGGCCTGTGGGCCAGCTCCTACCTGACTGGTGGATAAACGCCGGAAAGAGGGCCAGGGAGACCTGAACGGATTCCTGCAGCGATTGGTAGCAGATCTGTCGGGACTTGGTAGACTCCCCAGAGATATTCTCCACGATATCTTCTAAGACACTGAGTGTCTGGTGGATAATAACTTTGGCTGCAAATCAAGATGCACTGCAGGTTACGAGTTGTTTGAGGATAAAGCACAGCATGAGGGGACACAAGGAAAGAGGGAGACATCCACAAAGGGGTCAGGAGGACATCACACAGGTTTGTCAACGGAAGAGTCTGCCTTGGTTCCACTCTACACATTTCGTTCTCTTTCTCCTCTCTACTGCCAGAGCTCCAGTCCTCTGTCTGTCCTCTCGCTCAGGGTTGTGCCTGTTTTGCCTCTACCCACCATGAACAAGTCCACAAAGAAAAACAATGAAATTTACCCCCATGTGAGTTGTCTTGGACTTACGCAAAATTATAAGATGAAGGATGTGGCTCAGAGGCAGAGCACTCACCTAGCATGCCTGAGGATCTGGGTTCAGGACCCAGCACAAGCAAGAAAACCGAAAAGATGATGAACACACCAGTGAGAAAATTAAGCGTCGGCAGGCAATTACCACAACGAGAATGGACACATGCAGGTCAAAGTTTCTGCTGCAACCACAGACGCCGCCCAGTGCACCAACTCACACAAACACCTGCGATGCACATGTAAAAGTGCTGGGTTCAGGAATAAGTTGCCTGATCCTCCTTGACCTATTATGTCTGCAGCCTGAGAATATGTACACTACTGTTATGATATGCTATCAACAATATATGTAACTAACAATACCTGCCGTGAGCTCACCTGATTCCATAAAGCACACTGAGAAAAAAAGGCAGGGGCCAACCCGCAGGGGCAGTGAGTCCTGGGTGAAAACCAAGGTGGCTGTGGAACTTGGCAGGATCCTCACTAGTGCTCTGGGGTCAGCTCAAAGCCTGAGACAAGGTTCAAGCTGTTCTGGCAAGGGCCCTGGTATATAAGAGAGCCCAGGACAGGGAAAATGGCACCATTTCCTAGCATGGGAGGAGGCTCCATGGCTCCCAGACCTTCCACCTCACTCTGGTCCTCTCACCAGCCTTGTGACTGAGAGAAGACATGCTCAGAAAGTGCACAGAATCAGACCCCTGACTGCCAGCTGCTGGGTCTTGGCTTCCTCCTCTGACCGCGTGGGTAGATAACATCACCTCACTCGTGGAACTGAGGAAGGAAGGAGACCACAGTTCACAGTTCACAAAGGCCTGACCCACAGTCCCAGTGGTGCTAAGAATGAGTGAAAGGCATTGCCACACTACTGCAAGCCTACAGGGTCTGACCAAGCCAGGAACTCAGCCACACAGATACTTCCCCTAGGAGGACACGAGGCTCCCAGGAAGCAGTTCAGACAGCAGAACCAACGCAGGCAAGAGACCAAAATCCGACCTGTGACTTTTAATGAAATTAAAGCAGGGACTAAGGTTTATCTGTAAAAATATAAATGTAAAAAATTGAAAGATCCTTGCAAACTCAAGGCCCTGAGTTCAATCCCCAGTACCCGCCCCCAAAAAAAACAAACTCCAACTGAAAGCACTGTGAATAAATACATAATACGAGGATGGGTAAGAAAGTTATTGTACTTCCACATGGACAGGATATTGTAAACCCATCCAAAAGTATGTTTTCAACAAGAAAGAAGCAACTTTAGCAAAGCAGTACACAGCCCAGGATCCCAAGCCATTCAGACCCAAACTCCTGACCCCACCCCTTCATCTGGGGCCTTGGGGAAAAAGATGCCTTTCCAGGGGACACTGGAAGACACTACCAGAAAACAGTGGAAGAGAAGTGATGTAACAGGAAGTACATGACTACACAAATTTGCTGGGAATAGTTAGACAAAACAAAATAACAAGCCTGGACCTTCTAAAAAATGCCAATGTCATAAGAGACAAAAATGGGATGCTTTTCTCTGTTAAAGATTAAATATAATACACAATCCCCAACTTTTTAAAAAAGCAAAAGGGACATTTTGGTAACAACTGGAGAAATTTTGTTTTGTTTTTTGGTACTGGGGATCGAATGCAGGACCTTGCACTTATGGGGCAGGTGGCAGCACTGAACTAAATCCCTGGCCCAAGAAATTTTTAATGTAGTCCAAATGTTAAAACATTATAACATATTATTTTGATTGTGTTAGTGGTGTTTTAGTTATAAAAGAATATATTTTTCTATATAAAGGTTAGGTAGTCAGCAAAGCAATTTACTTCACATGACATTTAAAAAAAAAAGTGTTCAGGTTCAACAGTACATGCCTGTAATTTCTAGTTACTCGGGAAGCTGAAGCAGGAGAAACTCAAGTTCAAGGCCCACTTAGGTAACTTAGCAATACCCCATTTCAAAATAAAATTTAAGAACAGGCTGGGGATATAACAGTGGTAGAGCACGTATCTAGCACACCAAACTGCCACAGGTTAAATCCTCTGAACCAAACACACAGATGCGCACACATAGCACACGTGTATTAGGGAGAGGAAACACAAAGGTTAACAAAACGTTAACAACTGGTGGATCTGCATCAAAGTCTGAAGAGTGCCTCATCATTCAACTTCCATTTTTCTTTTTTTTTTTTTTTTTTTTTTTTTTTT
>NW_022900946.1:1885903-1894298 GCF_012274545.1 Fukomys damarensis | reverse complement strand
TTTTTTTTTTTTTTTTTTTTTTTTTTTTTTTGGTTTTTTGAGACAGGGTTTCACTATGTAGTTGAGACTGCTCTGGAACTCACTGTGTAGCCCAGGCTCCTCTCGAACTCACAAAGATTCTCCTGCCTCAGCCTCCCAAGTGCTGAGATTACAGGCGTGCACGCACCACCACGCCCGGCTTTCAACTTCATTTTCTTATCCTTTCAGTTTCTCTGTAGGTTTGAAATTTTTTCAAAGCACAAAGCTGAGAGAAAAAAGAAACTTTCCAAATGCATTTCATCACTGAGGAATGAGGACAGTAAGATATACCTCACAAGGTTATAAAGAAGACTAAATGAAATAAAGGACCCCATGTTTCCAGCCCAGCACCTGGAACATAGTAAACACTCAAAAACTATTAATCACACTCTCAGCTATGCTCAGAGGGAACCATAAACACTACTCAGCAAGTATTTCTAGCACATGGAGGTGCCCACTGGCCCCCTCTGAGGTAAAGTCATGCCCATGCTGCTTGCCGCAGTCAAAGCAATGTTTACAGAAGTGATTCGTGTCATCTCCCGTGTCAATCCCCTGTCCGCCACCTGCCCTTCCCAGTGTGACCACGGACTACAATGGACTCATCAGCCGGTGAACTGAAGCGACCTGCCCAGCCCCCTGACCCAAGCTGAACACACAGTGTAACACATTTCCCACCCCGTATGAAGCCACCCACCTGCTCTGGTTGTCTGTGACAGCGCAGCACACCCAACGAATGACTGATAGAATTACCATGTAGGATGAAGTGAGGAAAATGGACCGTTAAACCTTGTAATACTCCAGAACAGTGGTCTGTAACCCCCCAGGAAAGTTACTTTATCTTCCTGTACCTTAGTTTCCTTATGGTTAAAACCAAGAAAATTAATAGCACCTAACTCAAAACTAATGTAAGAATTAAATGAATTATTCCATTTTGGAAAACATTTAGAACAAGGATCAGAAAAACATCAGACTTTGAAGCTATGTGCTAGAAGAACCAGAGCTCTGACGATGGATATAAAATCACTCCAGTAAGAGCCTGTGCACAGTCTGCCTTTAATGTGTCAGCGAGCGTTACCCAACTATGTAGCTATAAACATGTGCCAAAGTAGAAAAAGGAAGCCGGCCGTGAGGCAGGAGGACTACAAGATTGGCCTGGGCTACACAGTGAGACCGTCTCCCAAAAAAAAAGGATTTGGGAAAACGAAGAGGACAACGAGGATGAGGAGAAGAAAAAGAAGATGACAACAATAACATAGCACAACTAAAATTACTACTTTCTAAAATATTAAAACTGCAGTAGAATAAGGCAGGAAGATTTTGAGTTCAAAGCCTGTGGACTACACAGCAAGACCCTCTCTCAAAAAGCCAATACTCACACAAATAAAAATAAACTGGTTAGATTTAGGCATTTCCTTTTCCTTTACACTATTCTAATATTTTTGTACAAAGAGCGTATGTTAAATCTTTTGATCATAAAAAACGATGTTTTATGCTAAGTAAAACAATTATGCTGAGTACATAATATTATTTATGATCTTTCATAAGGCATTTTTCTTGACATTCTACAAATGACACCATCTAATTTTGTTTCACTATTTTCTTATTTCAAAAATAGAATGTAGTCTTAAAACTATTTCTAATATTTGTTATGTCAGGAAGATTTTTTTGGCAAAATCTGATACCTTATAATTGAATTAAGAGTATTTCTGATTTCATTTTTCCCCCCTCCCACTATGAGAAAAATCAAACTGTAAGTGCCATTCTGAAGATACCAAGCTTTTTCAAAACTCCTGAGATATATGTACTTGGAAAGGTTAAAACCAATCTCACAAGACAGTTCTTAAATCCCTCGTCCCAGTATGAAGGGGAACTCCCTTATTTGCTAATTCAAGTATCTGAAATGCATCAATGATCACTCTGGGGTTGGTTTTATCAATGGCAGGGACCGAGGACAGTGTCTTCCCCAGGCACTTTCTTTAGGTCTCCAGCAGCTTTTACATTTTACCTCACAGAAGGAGCAGCCTACATCCAGGAAATATGTCCCACTGCTATGTTAACCAGTCCCACAGACAGCAGGATTCTACTGCTCACTTTGCAGCTGTGTGGCTAAGGACAGTCGAATTCATGTGAGCACCAGGTGCAAATCTCACCTGCCACAAAGGAAGAGCAATCCTTCCCTAACCATGGCCTGGGCTGTCCCTGTCCAGAGGTCACTTACTGTCATCCAGTGGCATCTTCCTCTGTGGGTCGACAGTGTCGGGCTTCAGGCTGCGATAGTCCCTGCAGAGTGCAGAGATGAGACTGGCATGGTTGAGTGAGCGCACGGGCCACTGCTGCTCATTCTCAGGAAGGTTTGGCCATGGAAGCAGCAAGATGTTCGAGAGCGCTCGGCATACCAGCACCTGTGCCTGCAAGAGACACAAAGGCCCCCATCAGAAGTCAAAGAGAACCAACAGCAGCAGGTGGCGGTGCTGGACACAGCCTTGGACTCCTGGCCTCTTTGAGCTCAGGTCTCCAAGTTCCTTCCTAATAACCTGGCTCAGGCCTGCAGTCAAAGGCAACCTACACAGGAAAAAGAAGTGCAGCAGTGACCCCAAGTCTGAGTCTGGCACACCCGAGGGCCGTCCTCAGAATCCCTGCTGGTGCCCACACTTCCCTTCCGGTATCTGAACCATTACAGAGGGAGAGAGCCCACTGCACACACTGAATCTAGCATGGCCCTCAGCTGCTGCCTCTGACATCCACCGAGAAGCCACCCGGAACAGGGTCCCTCGGAGACTCTCATCACACATTTAGTCCAGGTGCTCTGGGAAGGACCTGCTTCCAGCCCTTCTACCCATTCCTGTTCTGCTCTCCAGTACCTGGCCTGGGCCTCCAGGGAGGCTTCTTGGAGAAGAGACTTGCCTGAAGCCTCCTGACCCTAGAGAACACTACAAACCAGCCTAGCTTGAACTAGAAAGAACACAAGGAACTATCTCGGCACTGGCCACACTACCAGAGTGTCAGGAGGAGTTTTCAGCACTGTTTGCCTTAGAAAGGGCAGCACAAGAAAAGTACCACTGAGGCTGTGTAGTGCCACACACATAAGCAAGTCCGGCCAGCACGGTGTGGCCTGGACTACAAGTTTAAAAACAAAGCCAGTCTCTCTGCTTCCTCAGCGTCCCCAGATCAGAGCCATGTGGCTCTGAGGATCCCAGGGCCACCCTGGGGCTCACCTTATCGACAAGTCGCTGAGCAGAAGCGTCAGTGATCCTATTGAACACCTTCTGCACCGCAGGGATGCTAATTAGAAAGACGGGCCGCACCGTGGTGGCCAGGGAGACCAGTAAGTGGCACGCAGACAGCAGTAACTTGTCTTGGACCTGGAAACAAAAGAGAACAAGTTGGCTCACTATGTCCACTGCATGAATGAATGCCACTGAAAAGGAAAGCTTTGCAAAATAGCCAGCAGCTAAACTTGTCTGTGACGCCACGTTATACCCTCTAGGCTCTCTCTCCACAACTACTCATGATGATTCTCAAAAGTTCCCACCTTTTTTTCTACATCCATAGCTCCTGTCAGTTATCACTTCTCTCACCCAGCTGCACATCACCCCTACCCTCGGGACTGAGCACTGAACCCAGGGCCTTCCCACTGAGACACATCCCCAGCTCTTTTAGAGACAGGGCATTACTAAGTTGCACAAGATAGGCTCAAACCTGGATTCCTCCTGCCTCAGCCTCCCAGAATGCTGGGATTATAGGCATGCAATGCAATGCCACACCTGGCTCAATATCACTTCTGGTCCCTTCTTCACAGTCACTAGCATCTTTCAAGAGTCTACAGCAGCTCCCTCTGAGATGTCCTATCACGTGGCACACTCCCTGGCATGTCACCCATCTTTCCCTCCAAACAGTGTAGAATTCTTCATCTCACTCTTTTGGTTCCAACCAAGCCAAGATCTCTCAGTGTTTCCTTTCTACACTTCATCAATCACATCCATCTCTCCTACTTCTTTCACCTCAAATGCCTATCAAAAACTTGACTCACTGCCACCTGCCTCACAAGCGCAAGGTCGCATTTGATCCCCAGCACTCCACCCCAAAAAACAACTTGATTCAAATATTACTGCCACTTTTAAATCAGCAAAAAAGAAAACTTTTTTTAGGGAGGGGGTGGCAGGGAGTCCGGGACAGAACCCAATGCCTTGTATGCGCAGCACGTGCCCTGGTTAGGCGGGCTGTGCACACCTGTATCCAGCACACGAGGAGGCTGAGTGAGGAGCAGAAACTGGAGCCCACCTGGGCAACTTAGTGAGACTCTGTCAGAAAAGAAAAAAAGAAAAGGGCTGGGGGTGTACCTCAGTGCAAAAGTCCTAGATTTAATTTCCAGGATTACTTAAAAAAAATAAAAAGGCACATGTTATACTGACTACCCCCAGCCCTATAAATAGGACCAAATGTTGCTAAGAATGTGGTGAAAATGGCACACCAGAGAGTCAGGATATCCAGAATTACTTAGAAAGAATTACTTAGAAAGGAAAGGTCACCATAATTTCCTAGAACCACAAAATATTCGTAAACTTTCACTCTATAATCTCTACTTCTACTAAAGAAATTACCTAAAAAGAAGTTACATTCGTGAATACGTGCAATTCAGAATTGCTTATAATTAGTTTTTTAAATAGAGATAGTCTAAAAGTCCAGCAAAAGTTAAGTACAGACCACACTCCTTAGGGTACATAAGTAACTCGTTTACCAATTATAATGATAAACATAACTTAAATTTATGGAAAATAATACACTGTCAAAAGTGGTACAAATGCTATCTACACATGATCAAAACTGTAAAAGAAAAACCAGCATTTAGATGGTCTATTAATATAAATGGGTGGTCTTCCTGGAGGACAACCTAGTAGAATCTGTCCATTTTACACAGACACAGCTCTGGCTCAGTGACATCCCACAAACGTGTGCAGCAAGAGACACAGCGACCCCACTTCCACCCTTGGGGAACCCTGATCCATCGCTACAGAAGAACAGCACCAGGCAACAGGAAACACCAAAGCTGCTCCACAAACATAGCACTGAGGCATGCTGTTAGTTAGGCAAAGCAGCTATTATCTCCAGCTATCTACAAATTTTCATTTATCTATGAAAAAAGTCCAAAAGTATATACCACCAAGCACTGACAGCACTTACCCAGGGAAGGAAAATGTTTCAAAGACTAAAAACAACTTTTTGGTCTGTAAACTTCAGCAGTATTTTGCTTCCTCACATGAGCATGTATTTATGTGGGACCCAGAGAACTAGAAAAGCCCTATGTGAATGTGGCCTATGCTGCTGGATCACAGCGGTGACGTGAGGGCCTGGCCATGTGGAATGTGGATGTCAGGCAAACATGGGTGTGAAAAGACAGAGCGCGAGACCTTGGTGCTGATGAGCGGCGTGACTGCGTCCATGGCGGTGGAGATGAGCGTCACAAACTGCTGTGTGTTCTGACGGTGCGCTTCGCCGCAATACTGCGCCAGCCAGTGGGCGTAGGCCTGGAGCGCGGCCAGGGACTGTGCGTGCCTGCGGAGAGGAGGCCACAGGAGCCAAAGTCAGGCAGATGCTTGTTAGCATGAACTTTTGTCAGCACGGGACAAGATTCTATCCACTGTGCTACAGGTTCCAGGACATGATGACAGCCTAAAAACCACTTGCCTGCTCATGCAAGACCTGAAAACCGAAGTACTCAGCAGTGGCATGTGGCCAGTCAAGAACACAGGTGGTAGTTAGTAAAGCTGTCTATCGGGTCTTAATTTTCCTGTGAGACACAAGTTCATCTGAGAGGATGGTAAATTATAAAAACGGCAGGCACCAACAAATCTGAATGATAATGTGTCAGTTTTAGGCACTAGTAAAAACTTAACATCCACTGCTGCAGGCCAAGATGAAGATGAGTTACCAGACACTACAGCTTTGTGAACGAAGGCTTCACACAAGGGTCTGCAAGTTTAAGCTTCCATCTCACTGTGCATCAGGCTAGAGACAACGGAAGGGGCAAAGACTATGCCTGCTTTCTGCAAAGGTTGCACTGCATCACACAAACAATAAGATATATTTCAAAAAAGTTCACCATTCATCAAAGATGAAAAATAAGAATTCTTAAGGTTAGGAAGTTGTCTAAAAGCTTCGAAACACCAGAGTCTGTAATATCCCTCAAAGTAATTTCTCTTCTCTCTGTAGCAATTACTAACTAATCTGTGGGGTGACACTTGGGATGACAGAAATACACTGTTCCCTTGGTGCTGACACCCAGAGGATCCCTGCCTAACTCATTACTATACTAGTGGTTGCAAAATGGTCATTTTTCTAATTCTGTCTTTCCTTTTCAATTTGTTTGCTAGCATTCTTTTCTGTAAGAAGACTGTTCTCATCCCTCCTCTTGCTTCTTTTTAAAAATCAATATGGATGTCAGGATTCTTATTAGTCAACATGGTGTAGCCCATTATTCTCCTTAGTTTTTGATTATCCAGACCCTGTGCGTCCTTCAAGTACTTGCTCTTTTTTAAAAAAAATAAATCAAGTAACTACAATTTAATTTATTTACAGGTTTAAAAACTTTAATTCCGCTCTATTAAGCACCTTTGTGATAACATGCATGAAAAGTGCTATTCCTACAATGCACATTAATGCAGGGAGTGTCTCCAGTTCCTGTAACAGTCTGTACACCTACCCTGAATGCACTCACCTCGGAAGACCATCCAGAATGAGTGCAGAATGTGCCACAGAAAGGAATTCTTTAACACACTAGGGAGAAGTACACATGGTTCCAATATTCAGAAGAGGGAAGACTACACATCATCGTCTTCCATGCCCTTTTCTGAGCCCCTCTGCTCATACATTTCACAGGAAAGCCCCCAAATAACTTTTCATGAAGTTTGCTTTCCATGCTTCTAAGGTTTTAATCCAACTCCACATTTTAGGAAATTATCAACAAATCGAAGTATTTTAGTTTTAGCATTACTGAACATATTTAGTTTTCAACACATATACACAGCTAATCAAAATGTTCCTGGATTTGTAAAAGATGATCATGTGGTAACCTGCTCACTTCTAACTCAATTAGACTGGCCAGAAACTCCCTAACCTACCCTCTGAACTGTTCTCCAAGGAGTGCTGGCTTCACGTAACAGAGGAAGCACTGGAGCCTCGACCTGGGTAGGAGAGGTAGCACTGCTGCTGCAATGTCACATTGCCCCTGCTTCTAGTCAGTGCACAGAACCACGGTATACACAGGTAGCTCCACTTTAAAATCAAACTTAGCATCAACTATTATAGGGCTCCTGATAAGAAGTAAAAGGAAAGAGATACCACACTTATGTGGTGGTCCTGCCAAAAAACGCTTAGTCTCCAAATCAAGAGCAGAAACCAGCCAGCCCCAGACTACAGACAGAGTGTTCATTTTTTTAAAACTAAGATCTGAATCTCCAAAAGTCTCTCAAACACACACTTATACTCGGGAGGCACAATGGAGGAATGGCCTAGATTATACAAGATGCACCAATATGTGGCTCATGATTAACTAGGCCCTGGATCCAAAAGATACATATGTAACGGACATTCCTAAAACAACTGGGAAAGCCTGAATATGAATTGTATGCCAACAATGGTATTATAGTTATGTAGGAGAATGACTTTATTACTAGGAGATAAAGTCTAAAGAATTTATGGGTGAACTGGTACGTCTATCATTTATTTTCAAATGGCTCAGTAAAATAAATTATAGAAAGATGCACATACACAGAAAGCAAGCATCAAAAGCAGAAGGATATGAGAGCCTTTATTCTATAGTTTTCCTCAGTCTACAGACTTAACTTTTTAAAATAACAGTTACTAAGTGGCCTACGTTCATAGTGGACTGGCAATTCAGAATTCATCAATTAAAAACTGAGGAAGAAGGACATACAAGTCAGCCTGTAGGACCTAACAATTTTAGTTTATCTAACACAAAGAGCTCCTCATGGCTAAAATCAGAGGCTCTCAAAGTCCCTGAAACGTGTGAAAGTTGCGGCATTCGTGAGCAAACTGGCATCTGAGCAGACATCTCACAAATTTTCAAAGAGGAAAGCAGTATTTTTAAAAGTTTAAAAACACAGTAAATAAGATTCTTTCCATCCTTTATTTCATTGGCAATTCAAGAAAGCTCTACAGCTGGGCACGGTGGCACATGTCTGGAAGTCCAGCACTCGGGAAGGTTAGGCAGGAAGATTGCTAGTTCAAGCCCACTCTGGGAAATGTGAGATGATGTCTCACAAAAAGAAGCAGTAGGTGAAATTCTGGGAGTGTAGCTCTATGTGAAGGTCTTGGATTTGAGCCCCAGGTACCAAAAAAAAAAAAAAAAAAAAAAAAC
>NW_022900946.1:1836362-1885864 GCF_012274545.1 Fukomys damarensis | reverse complement strand
AAAATCAAAATAGGAATCAGTACTTTTTTGGGGGGGAAAGGGTACTGGCAATTGAACCAATGGTCTCACTGAGCTATATCCTTAGCCTACTCCCCCCTTTTTAAGACAAGGTCTCACTAAATTGCCAGGGGTGGCCTTGAATTTTTAAGCCTCCTGCCTCAGCCTTCCAGAGTGCTGAGATTTCAAATGTACATAACCAAACCTGCTTGACTTTTTCTGCAAAACCCACCATTTAGGTGCTTTCAGATTTTGTAGGCCATACATTCTCTGGGACAACATTCACCTTCGCTGCTGTAAAAACAGCCAGAGGTGATCTATGAATGAATGGGCATGGCTGCTGTCCAGTAAGGCTAGATCCTGAAGGCTGCTGTCTTGGCTAAGCTCCTGCACCTACCCGAGAGACCACAGGCTAAAGCCACGTGTTGTTACTCAACCTTGAGTTCCACAGAAACTAAGCTGCTTACCAGAGGCTCCTAAATCCAGCATGAGAGATAACAGCCGAATTTCCCAAACCACATGCTAATGTAATTCCCTCTGCCTCAACCCTTACACAAAGGGTAACCTGAAGAAACCTGATGTTAACCAAGCACTTATTTTCACAATGTTCTGTTTCCTCGTCTCTACTTTACAGGGGAAACAACTTTTTGGAATAATTTCCTTTTCATTTTTTCCTTTCTTGTCTACAAAACTAATGTCCTCTGCTCACCTGATTTAGCCCAAGCTGTATTTGCTAATCCTGACTCTGGGCTAAAGCAAGCCTTTCGTTTTTTTTGTTTTGTTTTTTGAGACTGGGTCTCACTATCCAGTTCAGGTTGGCCTTGAACTCACTCTGTAGCCCAGCCTGGCCTCAAACTCACAGTGATCCTCCTGCCTCAGCCTCCTGAGAGCTGGGATTACAGGTGTGCACCACCATGCCCAGCTAAGCAAGCCTTCTGGGCAATGTAATCTCTGGAATAAGGCCCCATCTCCCAGTATGCACCCCTCCATCCCTTCCACATGTCATTCTACTTCCTATATCTACAGAGTTTCTCAAAAAAGTGTTGTCCCTAGATGCCTTGCATCAAAATAATCTGAGCTTCTTATATAATACACAAATACTTAGGCTTTATGCCATCCTACCAAAGCTCAAATCTCTTCCCAAGAATTCTTCTGTGCCCCGCTGTGGCCCTCAGGTACAGGACCTGGGCTATCAGGCCAGAAGTGGGCTATGGTTCCCATAATTCTTATAATACCCTACATGTCTAAGCTTTAATAAGGTCATCTTTTGTTTCTAAATATTGACCTTTTGTCCTTGGTTCCTCCAAGAGTTTCAGAGCAGTGGGATGGAGGTGCTTCTGCGTAACACATGGGTCCGTGGAGGGCACCTCACCTGCAGAGGCATGGGAGCCCGCTTCACTCACACCTGCTCTACCCATCTCCGCTGGTGTGCATCCTTTGTAATAAGCAGGAAACGTGTTGCCCTGAGATCTGTGACCCACTCTAGCAAATCCAACTCGAGGAGGGCATTGGAGGAACCCCAACTTACAGCCCCATAGTCGGAAGCACAGGAAATCAAGCTGGGGCTTGTGACTGACACTGGAAAGGGGGGGTGGCAGAGACAGTCTCGGGGACTGACGTGATCTCCAGGCAGGGTCAGAACCACACTGAATTCAAGGACACCCAACTGGTTTCTGATGCCTGATTAACAGTTGGCAGAGAAACCCCCTCCGTAGCCCCAATTTGGTGTCACAGCAACTTGTGACTGTGAGATTTCCCTACAGTTTCAGCAAATGGCCACATACAGGATAAAACTCATGGCACCGCAGGTGACCTGTATCAGTTCCCTTTCACAGGCAGCACGCTAGCCACGCTCCCTCTCAGGCCGCATTGTTCCTTCCTCCTGCGGCACCGGCTCTGTAGCCTCCTCGGCTACACCACTCTCCTGGCTGACGAATCCCCTCACAGAGCCACCCCAGCCCACGGATACCCAACAGTCTCTCCTCCTAGGTCAGAGTCTGAGGGATTCCTCCTTTGCCTTATGAAGCACCTGGAAGTGGGGGACAAGGGCTTTGCCCAGCAGGCACTTACACGTCAATAAGGTCGGGTTTCAGCACCGATGGCACAGCCGTTTCGATGTTGTACAGTCTGATCTGAGATCCGTACAGAGTGACTTTGACCAACCTGTTGGCAGAGAAGCAGGGGAGAAAGAGCACTCAGCTTAACGACTCGAGTGCCAGCTACCAACAATGGCGCGCCCCAGGCAGACTGTTCTTTTTCCATGCAGTAAATCCCTGGCGTAACAACATTCGAGTTGCAAACCTTCACAGGTAGACTGTGGAAGACTCACTTTAGCAGTTTGCAAATGAATCCAACTTATGAACAACTTTCCCAACATAGAACTCATTCTTAAATCCAGGACTTACTGTACAAAAAAAAGGGGCCTTCTACTTTTTCCTAAGAAAATAATATGAAGATTTATATAAAATTTATGGACAATGAAGAATTATATACACTGACACTTACTGAAGCTTTATTTACACTGTCACAAAGTTTTAAAAGTACTGGGGCTGGGTGTGGTAGTGCACACCTATAATCCCAGCACTCAGGTAGCTGAGGCAGGAGGATCACTGCAAGGTTGAAATCAGACTGGGCTACACAGTGAGTTCAAGGCCAGCCTGAACTACAGTTAGACCTGTCTCAAAAAACAAAAGTGTTAAAGTATTATAAATGTTCAAGAATGTAATACAATGGATTATAATATATTCAATAAAAACTATGCTTAAAATATTTAATAACAAATATTCAAGACATGAAATATAAAAAGGCTATAACTATTATATAATATACTGATTTTATTTTAAAATTGTGTTAGCTGGGCATAGGGGCACACATCCGTAATCCTAGCACTTACGAGGCTGAGGCAGGAGAAGACAAGCTCAAGGTTAGCCTGGACTACATAGCAAGACACTATCTCTTAAAAAAAAAAGTTTTTTTAATCTATCAATCAAATAAGTAAATCTATCTATCAAATAAATAAATATATAAATGCTGGAAGAAGTTTTTACCAGAATATGCTGCTGGCAACCTTTGCTTTAGGGGTAGGATGAAGTGAGTAATATGGATATTTTTCCCTTACTCTTCTGTACTTCAAAACTGTCTACAATGAATATATAATACCTTTCCAGGTGAGAATTTTACAAAATACTTTCATAAAGTAGCCCTGCCCTTCTGACAGTTCATCTGAGTAGATTGACAAGATCTTTCCATAAAATGTGCAATATTAAAACCAACTTAGGCTGGGGATTTAGCTTAGTGGTTCCACTGCATGCCTTGTTGCTTTTCAAGTGCAAGGACCTGAGTTCAATCCCCGGAACAAAAAAATAAAAAATAAATAAAAATAAAACCAACTTGGAGCTGGGAATGGGATACTCACCTGTAATCCTATGTAACACTCAGGAAGCTAAGGCAGGATGATCCTCAGTTCAAGTCCATCCTGGACTACGTAGTGAGACCTTGTCTCAAAAGCACCAATTCAAACAAAAATATCCCCCAATGTAGGCCAGGTGCAGTACCTCAGAGGTAGAACACTTGCCTGACATGCGTGAGGCCCTGGGCTGGATCCCAAGTACTTCGAAAATAAAAACAAACACCACAAAAACAAACTGACCTGACTTTTACTTGAGGGGTGGGGTTAGGGACTGAACTCAGGGCCTCACACTGAGCTACATCCCTAATTTTGAATTCTGAAACAAGGTCTCCCCAAGTTGTTGGGGTGGCCTTGAACCTACGATCCTCCTGTCTCTGCTCTGCCTCTGGAATAGCTGAGCCTGCAGAGACACGCTCCATGTCAGATTTAAAAGTCATTTTTAAAAGGCAACGTTTCAGACGAATTGATACTTAATTAAAAAAAAAAAACAAAAAACAGAAAAATGTGCATTGTCAAATCTAGGTGGTAGGTATATATGTGTTTTGCCAATAGAATTCTCTCAACTTTTCTGAAAATTTGAAAATGTATATGATGATAAAACACTCCTGGAAGAGCAAGGTGGGAAGAAGAAATGTTTCTGAAATAAAGTGAGGTGTTTTAAAGGCCACATATAATTCTTTCCGAAACAAGGTATACAAATGATATTAATATGGTAACCAGTTCCATTAGGACATGGGAAATACCTCTCTCCTTTCTGAGGGAAAGGAGAAGTCCTTGACCTGGCTTCTGGGCCCAGCCGAACTGGGAGCATGTCAAGCCACTGGGAACCCGCTGCAGATGCAGGCTGCGTGGGCCAAGCCCACAGGTAGATTCTGTTAGGTGTGAAGAGGGGTTTGGAAATCTGCATCTCTGAAAAGCACCCAGGAGTGAAGTCTATACCCTGAGAAACGTTCTCCTCAGAAAGGGCGAAAGCAGAACTTTATTCCAAACACAAAACCAACACCATTCAGAGTGCAACAGTCAGATTTAACATTTCCAGTGTAACAAATGTAACATTTCCAGTGAATCAAAGAAGTGAAGGAAAAAAGTCAAGTTCTTAACTTGGCTAGGAAGTGCTGGTGCTAACTAGGAATCACAACAGTAAGCCTCAGTAAGCACCATAACATAACACGATGCACCTAGTGTTCCACTCTAAGTTCTCTTCCACACTCAAGTATGGACGGCTAGGCATATCTTAATACATTTGTGCAGTCTTAACTTTAGGTTTGTTTTATGTAATACCTAAGTGAAAACAATGCTAATCAGGCTGGCTAGTAAGACCATGTAGCCACAGGAAAAGCCTGCTCTTGTACTCTAGTCTAAATGCCGGCAGACAGCAGGCATCACTAATTACAAAACTTGCAGACCCGAGCAGTACAGAAGGTACAGAAGGCGTATATACAGGGTGTAGAAAACAATGACTCAGCATCTCCAATGGATCATTTCACTACAGTCAGGATGACTGAGACACATCTCTACACTGTTATCAGCAAATTCAAAAAATGGAAATCTATGGACCTCACACAGAAAGACGTGCCCTATAGCTGCAAAACTAAACCTCAGCACAAATGGACCTAGCATGAAATAAAGAGGAAAAACAGATTCTGAAAGCAGAAATTCTGTAGTTTGCAATGAGCCTAGCACTTGGACTCAGGAAACCAGTGAACACCCATAGGCTCAAAAGAAAAAAATATGAGAAAAGGGAAAAATGGAAACAAAGTCTTTGTAAATAGGGAAAGGTGGAGGGGGTGAAGGGAGGGCAGGGGAATGGGGAAAAAAAAAGAACTAAGATGCACCATGTAAAGGTACAAGATTGCCAGGGATTTAGCTGAGTGGTTCTGCTGCCTGCCTGGCAAGCACAAGGACCTGAGTTCAATCCCCGGTACCAAAAAAAAAAAAAACAAGTACAAGATCCCAATGATGATTGCAACTGTATGTATACCTAAAAAGTATCAATAACTTAGTGGAAAAAAATAAATAAAATAAAACAAAACCCAGAGGCTCCTTGTCACAAGCCATGCAAACTCAGTGTGTACTTACTATCTCTGAGGTAAAATGCCAATACTAGTCTCTCAAAGTATGGAATGAATTGGGATAAAAATGTGCAAAAACACTTTTGAAAATTTCTTACTATTATATGTTGCTTTTTATTAATATTAATCTTGCTTTTAAGGGATTACAAATTATTGGGCTGGAGGTGCAGCTCGGTGGTAGAGCACTTGTACTACACGTACAAGGCCCGGGGTTCAATCTCCAGTGTCACCAAAAAAAAAAAAAAACAAAAAAAACTTAGTTCTCTCCACTTTTCAGCTAACATGTAATAACTGAAGAGAAATCTAGTATGCATGTAACTGAACTCTTTGGGTTCAATTTCCCTGTGTTACCAGTGATAAGGCTACTGTGCCAATGAAGTATCAGGTTGTCTGGGCTTCAAGCAGGATTCACATCCAATCTGTTTACCAGCTACTCTGAAATTGGCTAAATCTCCTGGCACTTACACCTGGCTCCAGGGTACCGTGGGGAGGAGGGAAGCCTGGTAGAACAGATGCCCCCCGACAAATGCAGCTGGAGATGTGTCGGGCAGCATTTCACTGGCAGGAGAAGAGGGAGAGCAGTTGTAAAAGGAGCCTGGTAGGGAAAGGATGGAACCACCTCCCCGAAGCTGGAGCAGCCTGATATGGCCTCCTTCGGGCCATAATGGGACTGGGCACAAACCACAAAAGGCCCCACACCTCTGGCACTTGGCTGCTAGTTGATTAGTGATGTTGCATTCTTATTAGTGGGCCGTTCCTAATGCAGCTTTATCCTAAGAGGAAAACACATACAGATCCACTTCACTTCATTTCTCCCTAGTTCAATACTGTCTCTGTATCTATAATACAAGATCATGAATGAAATAACAGCTTATATCCATTCATAGTTTTGTAATGTGAGAGTACTGTGCTGAGTGCCTCACCTATATAATTCCACCGTAAACCTACAAAGACATGACTCCCATGCCATTCAACAGATGAGGGACCTGAAATTCAGAGAGGTTAGCAGTAATCTGGTCCGTGTTACTCAGACAAAGCAGAGCTGTAAATATGCTGTTCCTCTTACGAGAAGATGCACAGGCGCTCTGAAGAAGGAAGGGATTCACTGCACGACAGCCAGCCTACCTCTCCACGACTACGAGGGCATCACTGAACCTCGCGGCAAACACATCCCCGATGAAATACTCAGCTAGGCGACCCACGGCCTGGAGCAGGGAGCTCAAGTCTCTCAGGGAGCAGTGCAAGCGTCGGCAGTCATTCTCTGCAGTGATGTTCAGCCTGTGCCCTGGAACACAACACCCAGACAGTTTCTCACCGAACATGCTTCAGCTACTGCAAGGAAAACCTGGTTCTCCAAACAGAGGATGCATGGGGTGCTTCTCAAGTACCAAGTAGGGAAATGGGTGCAGCCCGCACCCACAGATATGCCCACACATGCTCTGGGGCCCAGGCAGGGAACAGTCAGCCAGGACAGTGCGAATGTGGGTGAGCCCCTGATCTGAGTTCTCCTGATCCTGGTAAGGTACTGACACCACCAACTGCACACTCAGATGGGCACCCATGGAGGCCCAGGAACCTGCCAACGCAGCTCCTACCTCCAGGGCAGAGCTGGTATTCTAAGCTAGGTCTCTGACTCCCAGCCTGCTGCTAGCACAGGGGTGTGTCTCACACTACTCCCTAGGTTTCGGAGTGGCACAGGACAAAATAAAGGGTGAGGACTGTGATTCAGAGACACAGTCCCTGCCGCTACCCAGCTCTGTGACTCTCTGAATCCTTCCAAGACATCATCCTGAGAGTGGGATGGGGAAGGTGGTGCTGCTTTAAAGGCTAAATTAGAATGCATTAAAAACTCTATAAACCATAAGGCAGTCTACAGAGCTAGTTTCCAAGGCCCTAAACTTTCTTAATTTTTAGCCTATCTCCAAACTTAGCAAGGAGGAGGCTAAGATGACAGAAGCATCTTTAATTCAGTCTTCACTTCCTTGTCCTCTGGATCCCTCTCCTCACAAATGTCCACAAGAGCAGAAGACAGCTCAACTCCCAGGCCAGGCGCCTCTGAGCTGACCAGTGCCCCTCACTCCCACAGGTCTCGCTCGGGCTGGGGCAAGGACACCTGCCATCCCACCACTCCCTCAGCACTTTCCAAATCTGTCCCTCCCAGTTAGCCCTTTACCATCTGTCATCAGCAACCCTCCTCCCCTGGTGCTGCTCAGCCATGGACCAGCCATCTTCCCTTGGACTGATGTCCGGGCAGGGACGAGACCCAGTTACAAGCACGGCACCTGGGACACAGTGAGACACCATCCAGGGGTGCAATTTCAACACAACAGAACAGAGGGCCACCTAGAGCAGGACAGGAAGCTCCAGGAGCTCGATGTCCTGGAACAGCAGCACTTCTGGAGAGGAGCCCAGCAAGGTAAACCCCGCAGAGAAAAGTGGGAGGTGATGCACAAGCTGATGCCTGGGATCCCACACTGGTGATAAGGCCAGTGGAGGTGCCTGTGGTGGCACCAAGACAAGAGCCCAAAAAGGGGGGCACTTTGGCCAGATGTGGCTGTAAGGGTTCACATTCCAAGAAAAAGAGAACAAAACTAGGGGCAAATCAAGGAAAGACCTTGCAAGGACAGCCAGTCCTACCCCAAATCACCTACCACCACCTCCTCCACACCGCAGGAACAGCAGTGTCTTGGTGCATACCAACAGACAGCTCTTCAAAGGCTGTGAGTGGGCAGCTGAAGAGAGCAAGCCCTTCCGCCAGCCACAGGAGAGCCCAGAGGACAGAGAGGACCAACAGGGATTTCTGGTCATGCTTTCTCATGCACAGGGCCTTTGTGGAGCAAACAAATGAGATGGCCCTAATTTCCCAGTTAACAAAAACACCACAATTATACATGACCTGAAAGCCAATGGGATTCAACTTCTAAAACCTGCTGATCCTTTCAACCCTAGGGCTCTGTGGCAAACAAAACCTTAAGGAAAAGATATTTCAGATTGGGCACGTGGGTAGTAATGGCCCAAAAGAGATGCCAGCTTGTGTTTCAAAGAGCAACTCAGGAGCTTCCAGACAGCTGCAGGCGCCCAGTCTCCCTGCACATGTCATCTTCAGCTCGGGTCAGCTCTGTGCTGGTCACCAGTTTTCCCCTTACTAACTGTACTTAAAAGTCCTCAACTAGGTATGGGTAGGAATATTTAGTTTTAGGCAGGCACAGAAAACATTCTGTGTCTAACAACACTACACCCAAAGTCCAGTCTCCACCTGAGCGCAGTCCTCAGCAGCCAGTTACAGGACAGCTCCAACCTTACACCTCAGTCTCTCACCCAACGTCCCTGGCACCTGGTCTGTCAGTCTCCTCCAGGACACCTCACACCAGCAGCTCAGTGTCTCGAGGGACAACCTGTTCAAAAGCACGGGGAAGGTACGTCTCCCCATCATTCCTCATTAGCCCTGGGTCACCCCTGGAGGGCAGACCACAAAACAAGTCAGAGCTAACACACAACATGGAGGCAAGCACATTATTCCAAGCCTCTCTTGGCTTAAACAAAGTCCTGGGTCCCTCCCTCCATGTCCCATTAACCTCGTTCCAAGAATCCTTCCCATCTTGATCAGCCCCTCTAAACTCGCCCTTATCTGTCTAGCAAAGCATAGCAGCTAGACAGGATAAACTCAGCAGTGTGGCATGTGTGTTTTCACCTGTTAGCTGAAACCATGTGAGACTGCTGATATCTGACCACTTCTGAATAAGCTAAACCATGACTCCAAACAGTGCAACTCGTACAAGTGAGCCATGGCAAGATCAAGTGGATCAACACTGCAGATGGCTCTTTCCTGTTCTGTCTGAAAGGCAGAAAAATACACAGGCAGGGTACCCCAAATCAAAAGCTCCTATGCCCTTC
This sequence comes from Fukomys damarensis, assembly GCF_012274545.1. Classification (NCBI taxonomy): domain Eukaryota; kingdom Metazoa; phylum Chordata; class Mammalia; order Rodentia; family Bathyergidae; genus Fukomys; species Fukomys damarensis. The sequence goes on along the minus strand of NW_022900946.1, from coordinate 1,876,492 downwards.
AACCTAGATACCCACTTCTCCCACCACAAAACCATACAAAGCACCAACTAAACGAAGGGGGAGGTGAAAAGCTGTCCATATCCACCCATATTTTCCTCTCTTTGGCTAAGGCTTAGATTCCCCCCTCCAAAGCACAGAACATTCATAAAGTAGGACCTTTCAGATGAAAACTGCTAATGTATAGGCTCAGAGAAGCTCTGAAAGTAACCCATCTCCCATAAATGTGCTCTAAGCCACATTCAGAGAGCACCTCTCTGGAAAATCCCTGTTGGGGGAGGAGGGGAAGGTAGAAGTATGAAAACTCACATTTGAGGCATTCTACACTGAGATAAAAATAAATTATGTATGAATCCAAGCAAGAAAACAAAGGATAAAAGCCTTAAAATCTTATATATTATAGATAAAATAATCTTGTAGGCGAGAAAGCTTGTGCAGCTAACCAAAAAAGTTAACGGGGTTACTTTGCATTGAGGAAAGACTGCAGTGAAGAGCAGCAAAAGGCAAACACAAAAAGAACATGAGGAGAAAAACCTATGAGAGGATTTCTTTATCCTCACACAGGAAAGACAGTGAGAGCAAAGGATGACCTGCTGGGGGCACCAGAGGCTCAGAGCAACTGATGCACAATACTGCCACAACATGTCTTGTGTGGGCCTTTCTGAGGAAGTGGCAGCAAGATCCGTGGTAGCAGAGGAAACAGCAAGCACACCAACTCTTCTGAATTTGAATGCTCGAACAAAATTTCGGGATAAGAGGGAGGTCCCACCAAGCTGGGTAACAGCCCTGTGGTTTTCTGCTGTCGAGATGCACACCAGAGCACTGTAGATGATCGCATACGGCAGAAGGAGAAGTGCGGCTGGCTGCCAGCTACAGCTCACAGAGGAGACCCAGGTCTAGGTGAATGCAAATGAAGGGAGAGGACAAATCACCTAGCAGAAGAGAAGATGACAGGACTTCTGCCGAGGCATAAGGCTGACCACGGTAACAAGGGGCAAATGGCCATGGGCACCAGGGAACAAACTACACTCCGTGGTACCTACTTTCTAGTAACCTCTGCATTGGAAACTTGGCTTTTGAGCCACTAAGACATGGGGGAGTGCTTCGCCATGGATAACTAAGTCATTTTAAAACAAAAAGTAAGTATTTCTCTGGCATGAGATGTTTTGCTACCCGAGTGTGCACCAAGGATCAGCACTGATAAAGCAATTTATAAACGATCTGGAAGAGTCAAGTGCTCTGTGAAACCGCCAGTAAATGCTCTTCAATGAGGTAAGACATGTGATTTAGGGAAAAATAAGTCAGATTATCCCTCTAAGAGAGAAACTTTGAGTTATCTATCAGTTGTCTCAGAGAAAGGTTTCAGACTTCATGCAAAATTTTATCTAAAAACAGACTCTATTAATGTTTAACAACAACAACCACCACCACCACAGCAAAAACCAAAAAACCCTACAACACCAAATAGGAAACTTAAAACAGTAAATTTCAGGCTAGATTCCCCCGCACACACACACATACTGCTGGGCCAGGACTGAAGCCAGGGCTTTTGCACCAAGCTACATCCCCAGCCCCTTTTTTGTTGTCGTTGGTTGGGGGGGGTCCTATTTTATTTTTTATTTGAGACAGGGTCTTACTAAGTCACTAAGTTGCTCAGGCTGGGTTCAAACTTAGGATCTTTCTGCCTCAGCTTGCCAGAGTGCCAGATATGCTGCCATGACAGGCTTTGAAAAAAAAAAAAAACAGATCAAGAATAATGCCTTCAGGGTCTATAGTACATTCTAATTTGAAAACTGGCCCAAAGAAAGGGACCACTGGGACGCGATTACTCCAAAGCATGGATTCTAGGAACATCTGTAGCATTTGTACACAGTACAGATGCAGCATCGGTACAGATGCCGAAACGATTTTCATTAGTGTTGATAACATATTTTATAGGCATGTTTGCTGTGAAAATTGCCTTTTAAAGTTTCTCTGTAAACTGTTCTTATACTGTCTACAAAGTGAGGGCCTGGACTTGGGGGGTTGCCAAGTCCATCGACCTCCTGGGCCCCTGGATTGATAAGAGGCTTATACAGTAACAGAAACAAGCCACCAGGAGCCACCACGAAGGGTAACTTCAAGGAGAGCCTCCCATGGAAGCCCTGCCATGAATAACAAGTGGTGCCAGGCTAAATAACAGTGATCCAGCAGAGGGGCTGCAGGCCAGGCCTGGGTGCAACTTCTGAAAAAGTGAAATGGCACAGAGATGGTGGGGCAGGGAGAACATGTGGAACTTTAAGACACTGGTGTTTTTAGCTGGCAAAAATCAATGGCAGTTACAACAATCTTCTTTAATCACTCTCCTCATTTCACTATTGTGGGAACTAACCAGCTCTGTGATCCTGGCTAGACAGACTAACATTTCTCAACATCAATGTCCTCTTCCATAAAACAGGGTAATGAATAATAGTACAGCGCCAGGAGAGCTAAGCAGCAACAATAATAGCACAATGCCTGGCATGCAGTGAGTACCATCCAAAGGAGGCTACAGTCACTGAATAACAAAGTGCTGAGCCACACCCTGGCAGATGAAGCCTGCCAACAGCCGCTAGGAGCCTTTCTAGCTAGCGGCAGGTGGAGCCTCCTAAAGCCATCCGCCGTAGGAGAGGCAGGGGCCATCGAGTTCTTGGTAGACCATCCAGCTCCTACTCTGGAGCTGCTCCTTTGTCCTGCTTCTGTATCACAGGAGAGCCCAAGGCCAGTCCCTTCTTGCAGATCTGCCATTTAAGGACATAAGGAAATAGTCCAGAGCTTTGAGTAAGCCTTACCTCTTTGGTCCAAATTAACTTTTGTTTTCAAACATTTCTCTGGAAGACAATTGTCCTAACTTCATGTTTTAACCTCCTTCACAACTACTCTGAATCATGACTTTTTTAAAATTTTCTGTTTAAAAGTGGAAGAGAGAGGCATGGTGGCACATACTTGTAATCCCAGCACTCAGGAGGCTGAGGCAGGAGGATTGCTGTGAGTTTGAGTCCATCTTGGGCTACACAGTGAGTTGAAGGACAGCCTGAACTACACAGTGAGACCCTGTCTCAAATTATAATAATAATTTAAAAATAAATAAATAGAGGCAAGAGACTAGGAAGAGGGAGACTGCAGAGTAGAAATCACATTATGACAGCAAAGTTAGCAGGAGTTAACTCTCAGTCTGACTTTTTTTTTTAATGTTTGGTTAATAGAAAAAAAAAAAAAAATGAGTTTACCTGACCCTGAAGTAACTATAAACTGCTGTAATCCCAAATAAACTTCTAAATTGTCTTGAAGAACTGGGAACTGAAAACAAAGAAACAACGTTTTTAAAAAAATCACAGATGTGAGTTTTAACAGCATTTTAACTTTAGAACTAAGTACCTATGGGGAGAGGAGCAGAATTAAAATTTTTTTCTCCAGGAACCTTTACATGCTGCTAAGAAATAGCAACTCTTTAGTGTCCCCCACCAAAAATTTCTACAGTTGAAACCACCAATTAAAATACAGAACAGATGGGGCCAGGGATTTAGCTCAGTGGTTCCTCCACCTGCTTTGCAAGCACAAGGGCCCGAGTTCGATCCCCGGTACAAAAAAAATAAAGAAAGAAAGAACAAGAAAGAAAACAACATTATCAGTTTGATTTTTTTTTTTTTTTTAAAGCAAAGCAAAAGATACTAAAGTGTGATTTACACTCCTAGAAAGAAATACCAGGTCACCACCAATTGATCTGCACCTTCCAGAGCTCTGGGATGGGCCCGTATCTCCCCTCAAGTGTTAAAAAAGCCCTGTCCTTAAGAGAAGTATCAGGAATGCCTCAGCAAAGCACATGATAAAGTAAAAAGATGGGCCAGATTCTGTGGAAATCAGTTTCCCATGTCCATGTAGCAGATAGGACTGTATAGCCAGAGCAGGATTGTTCCTTGTAAAGGTGCTACGCTGATTGTTAAGATAAAAAGAAAACTCAGTGGGGCATGGTGGCACAGGCCTCTAATCCCAGCACTCTGGGAGGCTGAGGCAGGAAGATCAAAAGTCCCAAGCCAGCCTGGGCAACTTTGCAAGAACCTGTCTCAAAATTTAAAACAAAAAAAAATAAAACAAAACAAAAATGTTAAAGGGGCTGAAGCTGTAGCTCAGTGTGATGGCCCCAGGTTCAATCACCAGCATCAGAAACAGAAGGAGGGGGAAACCTCTATGTGTCCCCTTACATAAGGCAAAGTAAAATGGTGCTTTTAAAATTTCAACTTTTACCATATTTTAAACAAGGTTTCCAAAATTGACTTAAAATAGTCCGCGAAAACATTAACATTTGTTAAATATGAATTGAGGGTCAGTTATGAGAATTACTCTTCTTCGTAAAAAAATACATTTTTAAAGGAGAGGGGGTGGTAACAGAGCAGTGAAAAAGCCATGCTGCAGGTACAAGGAACCAATTCCAATTCAGATGCTTCAACCCCCCAAATAGCGAGTTACCAGAGTTGAGAAGGCGTGCGTAGGAAGGAGCTCCATCACTTTGGCCACTACCTCCAAGCTCTGGCGTAAGTACCGCTGCCATTCTGTCTGCTGCTGTGAGAAAACAAAGGGATCAGCTCTCCCACACAGGCAGGAGCCGCCCGTCATCTTGCCTGTCCGTTTCCCCAGTGCCTCCAGTCCACTCTCAGATACAAAAGTTTGAAGAAATGCAAAATGATGGAACCAGGTCATTTGCTACTTTTAAAAGCCAAGCCAAGCCCAGAGATTTAGCTCAGTGGTTCTGCCACTTGCCTCCCAAGCACAAGGTATCCGAGTTCGATCCCTGCTACCAAAAAGAAGAAAAAGCCAAGCCAGAAACACTTTTTAATCCAATAATTAATGTCATAACAGTCTATTTCCTCAGAAGGCAAACAATCCACAAAGACCAGCTCATTTTCCTCCTGGGGTCACAGGCGTGCAAAGATCAAGGAGCACCTTTGCATCCTCCCATCTACAGGACTCGGTCAGTGACCATCATCTGACACAGCCCATTACCAAGTGTCTGCACATACACCTCATTAAATCAGTGACACAGAAGGTGTGGGCCACAGACAGGCAGTGTCGGTGTCAGCATCCCTTGGGGGCCTGCAGCCATCCTCCCCTATCAGATCTGCCCACCCCCCACCCCATACTGGAAACTGAACTCAGAACCTTGTGCTTGCCAGGCAGGTGCAATGCCACTGAGCTACATCCCCAGCCCTTTTTCTTTTTTTCTTTTTTTTTAATCAGCATCTGTCTTAACAAGCTATTGAAGTGATTCTTACCCAACCTAGAGGTTAAGAAGCACTGACCTAAATTAGAGTTAGCAAGAAGTAAAACCGAGTTTACCAACATCTACACTGTGTCTCCAGCTTGCACCCAGACCTTCTCTGTGGGAGTCTCATGTACCCACCAATACAAGGCAGTAAGATGCGTCATGCTTCTTTAGGCAGATGAGGGAATTAAGGCTCAGAGAAACTCAAGGCCAGATCCTCAACTCCTCAGTGCCCAAGGCTGCAACCATTCAAGTCCAGGACATCTGGTTCCAAGTACCCCCCCACCCCGGCCAACACAGCCATCTTCATGGTCTTGACCACACCACGTCACTGCAGCTGCCAAGAACAGCAGCAGTCACTTGACAACTAAGAAAAAGGGACACTAGAGCTGTGAACAACAAAACACTTTCCTTATTGACCACTTACCAGTCTATTTAAATATAGGATGGCCAAAAACTGCATATTCTAAATTTTTATAGCATAATGTAGTAAAGAAGTATTAAAAACAACACTTTTATCAAATGTATTCAATACAAGAACTGAGGGCTGAAATGACACCTGCCCGAGAGATGCTCGGGATTGTCAGTAGGTAAATAAATGCACCGCCCCAGTTGACATAAACTACTCAGTGGTTAATGCCGGATGCGTTATTGCTGGCACATGCAATATTCTAGTGGCACATGCGTGTAATCCCAACACTCTGGGAGGCTGGGGCAGGAGGACAATAAGTCTGGGCCAATGAATTCTGAAAAGGGGCTGGGGATGTAGCTCACTGTGAAGGTCCTTACAAAAATATCAGTTTAGGAGCCAGGGATTTAGCTCAGCAGTTCGGTGGCCTGCCTTGCAAGCAGAAGTACCTGAGTTCAATCCCTGGTACCAAAAAAATAAAATAAATCAGTTTAAAAAAATACAATCAAACAGACTTCCTCTCATTCTAGCCTTATCATTAAATATCTCTTCAACTACTTACCCCAAGATGCTCTTTGTTACCCAGGGTAGATAGCAGAGGTAGAGAGGTGCAAGGGAAAAGGAAGGGAAGGATGCAGAGTTCTACTAATCCACTTTTCACTGTACACCTGGCTTCTCTACTTATAGCTTAAGTCCATACAGATACATTTTTTCCAGTCAATGAGGCAGGAGAGAACAGAAGATTTTGTAAAAATTCTCAACATGCAGCTCAAACCCTTGAGACTGCTCTGGTTTAAGAAGCCTCCATTCTGATTCCTGCCACCTCATGACACCGACTGAGGGCTGGGCCGGCTGCTGCTTACATCATCGTCCAGAGTCTCGTCATCCAACTCCTCCAGCTGGGCTTGGTTGTATCTAAACTGGATTCGGCTCAACACCTCTGTGAGCAAGAGGACCAGGGCATCTTCGTACCTATGTGAAAGATATTCAACAGCAAGAGGAAGAAAGTGTTTAGCTGAGGATTTCAAAAAAGGCTCCCTAAACTACGAAGGGAATGGCGTCCAGGTTAGATTATCATGTGCAAGAAGCGTCAATCCCCAATGCTAAGTCTACGATTCAGCAAGGGTGTGTGTGAGCAGAATCGTAGCAGGGCTATGATTAAACTATATTCCAGGCATCACACATCTCTTTGAGGAACCCTTTTACCATTATATAATATCTGTCTTTGTCTCTTGTAACAATTATTTAAAGTCTATTTCATCTGATATTAGTATGCTAATCCAGCTCTTTTTTTTTAGTGTTTAAATTGAGCGTATTTTTCTATCCTTGCAATCTGTGTTTGAATCTAAAGTGAGTCTCCTTCTAGACAACATGTGACTGGATCATGGTTTTTTTAAATCCATCCTGCAACCTCTGCCTTTTACCTGGAGAACTTAATCCATTACATTGAATTACTAAGGAAGGATTTGTTTCTGCCATTTTGTTATTTGTTTTCTGTATGTCACATGTTCTTCAATTCTCCCATTCTTGCTTCTTCTATGTTAATTTTCTAGTGTAGCATTTTAAATGCTTATTTTTTTACCACATACAACTAAAAAAAGAGAATTACAGACCAATCTCTCTAATGAACACAGAAAAAGTACAAAAATCCTCAACAAGATACTCGTAAACAGAATCATCAAAAAGATCATAGTTTACAACCAACTAAGCTTCACCCTAGGAATCCAATGATGGTTCAACACATGTAAATCAATCGACCACTACCACTACCACCACCACCAAAAGACTGTTGGACTCAACAACAAAATTCAATAATGTAGCAGGATACAAAATCAATGGTGTTTCTGAATACCAATAATGAACCCACTGAGACATCAATTAGGGAAAAAAAGATACCTTTCACCAAAAAAAATTAAATATGTAAGAATTAATCTGGGCCGGGGATTTAGCTCAGTGGTTCTGCCACCTGCTTCGCAAGCATAAGGTCCCAAATTCAATCCCCGGTACCAAAAAAAAAAAAGGGGAGGGGGGATTAACCTAACTAGGGAAGTGAAAAACCTCTATGATGCAAACAACAGTACTTTGAAAAAGGAAACTGAAGAGGACATCAGAAAGTAGAAAGAGATGCCCTGTTCTTGGACAGGCAGAACCAATATAGTAAAAATAATCATAATTCCAAAATTGATATACAGATTGAATACAATAAAAATACCAACAGCATCGCTTCTCGGCCTTTTGGCTAAGATCAAGTGTAAAAATACCAACAGCATTCTTCACAGAACTGGAAAAATCAATCCTAAAATCCAAATTGAACCAGAAGAGATCCAGTACAGTAAAAGCAATCCTGGGTAATGAGCAAAGTGGGAGGCATCACAATCCCTAACTTAAAGATAAACTGCAAAGCTACAGTGATAAAAACAGCATGCAACTGGCACAAAAACAGGTGTGAGAATCCATGGAACGGAACAGAGGATGCTGAAACACATTTGACTCTGATCTTTGACAAAGGGACCAAAAAAAAAAAAAAAACACTGGAGGAAAGACAGCTTCTTTAATAAATGGTGCTGGAAACACTGGCTCTCCACATGCAGAATATTGAATCTAGACCCTTATCTCTCACCCTGTACTAAACTAAATTCAAACTGGATCAAAGAACTAAATGCTAAAACAGAAACACTTAACCTGCTGGAAGATAAAATAGAGAAAACTCTTAAAGGCGTAGGCAAGGACTCTCCGAAATGAGCCCCAGTTTCATAGGGAATAGTACCAAGAGTCAACAAATGGGATCATATCAAGTTAAAAAGCCTCTGCACAGCAAAAGAAACAACCAACAGACTGAAAAGAAAACCTACAGAATATGAAAATATTTTTGCCAGCTATTCCTGAGACAGAGGGCCAATATCTAAAGTAGTCAAAAAAAAAAAAATTAGACTCTCTCAAATAAACGACCCAAACAAAAAAATGAACAAATGAATAGACACTTCATAGAAGCAGCAGTTCAAATGGCCAATAAATACATGAAGAAATGTTCCACATCACTTGCCATTAGAAAAACACAAATTAAAACACCACTGAGATTCCATCTTACCCCAGAAAGAACGGTCATCAGCAAAAACTCTAGTAATAACAAATTCTGGTAAACCTGAAGGATAAAAAAGCAGCTTCCTCATTACTGGTGGGAATATAAACTAGTTCAACCACTATGGACATCAGTATGGAGATTCCTCAAAAAGCTAACACTAGGAATTCCATTGGACCCAGCTATTTCCCTTCTACATTTCTTTCTGAAAGAGTTAACTACAGTGACACATACATGCATTCCCATATTTATAGGTGCACAATTCATAATAGCTGAATCTTGGAAGTAGCCTATCTGTCCTATCAACAGATGAATGGAAAAAGAAAATGTGATATCAGCACAAAATAGTACTACTGTGTCATCTAGAAAGATAAACGAGTCATTTTCAGGAAAATGGTTGCACCTAAAATAAACCAGACACACAAGCTTAAATACCACAGTTTCTTGTATATGAGAAATGTGCATTATAAATAAAGAGCAAAGTAGAAGACAGATAACAGGAAGCAGGGAGATAGATCCTTCTCAAAGGGGAACAGGATTAAGAGATGGAGGGAGGAGGGAGGTAGGAAAGAGGATAAAAAGGAATTAAGGTGTGTTGTATGCATCGCTTCTGGCCTTTTGGCTAAGATCAAGTGTAGATGTGTTGTGTACATGGACCAACTCTATACAAGGAATATAAACATTATGTATTACAAACATGTTCTACTCAAAATAAACCAGCCTTATTTTTTATTGCAATCTGAGCTAATATTAAACAAATGATATTAGAAAGAAACAGGAAACTTCAAAAATAAAGGAAAAGCAAGAAATTGGCAGATGTCTGGGTAAATATAACAGACTTTTTTTCTGCACCTAAGATCTTTAAAATCTGGGCAGGGATAAAAGTGAAAAATTAGTTGTATGATGGGGTTTTCAAAGCATGTGAAACACGTAACAGTCACAATGTAAGGAAGAGGGTAACAAGTCTCCATCACTCCAGGGTAAAATATTAACATGCAAAATGAGTTTCTATATTAATACCCAGATCAATCACTAGAAATAAACCCACATAGAGTTAGAGTCAACCAGACATGGTCATGCACACCCAAAATCCCAGCATTCTGGGAGGCGGAAGGAGGGTCACAAGTTCACACAGCTTGGGTTACTTAGCCAGACTCATATGTCAAAATAAAAAAGGCTGGGATGTAGCTCTGAGCAAAAGCCCTGGGTACAGTCCCAGGGAGGGAAGACTAATGTGTGTACAACTAGTATCAGTCGCAAAACAAATTAAGTAAAGCTGATAGACCTAAAAGGAGACAGAGAGAAATCCATAATTACATTGGAGAATCCCCTTTTCTCTGAGTACCTCAGAGACAAGCAGGATAAAGAAGATAAGCACAATATTATTAACCAATCTAACCTGCACTCACAGAACACTCCTCCCAATAGTAGAATTGGTCATTTTTTCAAGTACCCACTAATCTATAAGAAGACTGGATTATGAAATAAACCATAACAAATTTAAAAGGACTGATATCGTATAGACTACACTCACAGTTCACAGTAAGTTGAACCAGAAATCAACAAAAAAACATGGAAAGTTCACAAATACTTGGAAATTAAGTATTTAAAGAAAAATGAGCAAATATTTTAAATCAAATAAAATGCAACATGTTAAAATCTGTTGAAAAAAATCTGGTGGATAAGCCAGGTGTGGTGACACACATCTGTAATCCTAATACTTGGGGAGGCTATAAGACAGGAATCCCTGTGAGTTTGAGGCCAGCATGGGCTATATAGCAAGACCCTGTCTCAAAATAAATAAAATCAAATCTGGTGGGTAAGGCTTAGGCAGTGTTTACAAGCAAATTTATAGTATTAGACGTTTATACACACAATAAAGATAAACCACTCAGACCTCACAAGTTATGAGTTAGATAAAATTACCCACACCGAGGCAAGTGCACAGTGGTGCCCAATAAATATATGATGAATAAGCAGACAGGCAATAAACAAAGTTCCAAGACAGGTAACCATGAAGGACTAAAGCGAATCCTGTGGAGCTTTTTCAACTCAATGAAATAAACACAGCCACTCACTGAGGCTCTGGGGTAGCCTGGGCCATGATGGCTAGCAGGATCTAGGCAGACACTAGAGCTTTAATCTCACCTTCATCAACACACTTTATTTTGGCCATGTCACATATCATGTGCAACAACAGTGCTTCCTCTGTTTCACAGAATGACCTATTCTAAAAAGAAAGATGTTTTTCCTCACACTTACCACATTTGTTTACAGAGCAATCTAAAGTCACTCACAGTCCTTGGTCAGGTCTGTAGCATTTTTGTGACAGGACATGACTCAAAGACTCTAGGTTGGTTCGCATACTCGGGTTTCCTCATCTTCCGGTACTAGGATGTTTCTACACAGGTGACTCGCGCTGACAAGCAACGAGAAGAAAGTGAGAGAAAATGGCCAGAGCACCAATACTGACTCAGTGAGCACCAACTAACTACCAGCCGAGGTACTACAGGCTCAGAGAAATGGCTCTTTCCATTTTCTCAGGACATGTGAGGAATACACGACCATCTCCTCAAAGTACAAATAAAGGAAAAGAGACTAAAGCCCAGGCCTTTCCACTGGGAGACACTATCCCACCAGCAACTGTTACAAAACAGTCATCCACCAATACTGGGTGCCACTCTCTGACATCCCCACAAGCTCTAATCAAGAACCTCTTGAACACTCCCCCTGTACAAGAAGAAACAGGCAGAGCAACGATTTCCAACTTCCTAAGACCAAAAATAAATTCACGAACATTTGTGCTTCTAAATTTGTAGCCAATAATACCCATCACTTTGATGTGATAAACGCTGTAAAACTTTGAAACCACAAGGGACAGGAACTGAGTGCTGCCTCTATGACTTAACCACACCTACGTTTCCCAGCTGAGACACACCAAGAAAGCATTTCTGACTACTTCCTGCACCATCATTTGCTTCTGAAATTCTGGCTTAGGCCACAAATGTGATTTCAAAAAAACACCAAGTACTTCATCAGTGAAAAACATTTGGCCACATTTACATGCTCTTAGTTAAAACAAATGTAGTAATCACCAGTAGCCAATCCAGCTGCTCCCACAAAATAGCACATCTTTATGTACTGGGGCTCTCATAACATGGAGCAGGAACAGCAAATTTTCAATGAGCAATGATTCAAAAGAAGACATAAGCCAAAGTTCTACTGCTTTCTTTGGGCATCGGTCTCCTTTGCAGGCTGCCTCACTGCACTAGATGGTGTCTGATAGGACAAGCAGTTCCCAGATAACCAACAGCTTAACATAAACCACAGACTAGTTCTGAGGGTTCTTTCATTTTTTTGTTTTGTTTTTAAGAAGCATAAGAAAGTGCTGTGCATGTGCACCTAGAAGATGAGGTCCTGAAAAATAAAGCTATATTTAGAATGATAATCAAATGACCAACGACAAAGACTGGACAGCTGTGCTGTCAGACAGCAAGTAGGCTGGAGCACTGGACCCACGCAGGGCTGTCCAAGCTCCGGGGTCACCACCATCAGTCAGGAGGCAGAAACGTTCTCTATTACCGTCGTCATGACCACTGTGACCACTGACTGAATGTGAGGTATAGCTAGATCCTTGGCCCAGTGTTTGATACACAGAATTCCCTTGAATCTTATCCCCCTTGCATGAGGAATGCTAATACTCCATGTCAGTCTTGGAAGAGGAAATGTGGTTAGCACATAACCTGACCGGAAGGAACTGCCACACAGCAGAACGGATTCCTGCTCTGCTCTCTACTGCGCCTCTGAGGTAAGGACACCCTGCATCCTAACACTCACAGTGTGTTGTCATGCAGTTTCTCAATGAAACCATATTCCTCCAATCTCTCATTTTTACTGTGCTTAAAAAGTATTTTTACAATAACCATTTTTCCACTTATTCTCTCAGTAAACCCCAGTGAGAAGCATGAAGGAATATACAAGTAGATACAAAAAAATCACACAATCCCAGAACCAACGGACACGGCAGGTCAGCATAAGAAAAAGACATTTGGCAGAAGTAGCTCTTCTTTGAGGAACTTCCTCCAAAAGCAGTTAAAGCTGACAACTTCACTAAAAACAGGACCCACGACTGTATAGTAAAGGTTGAGGCATGAATCTACTGTCTTCTCCATAACCACATCTGACCTGATACTACAGCAACACAGAAGCCACCCTACCATCAAAAAACCGATGTCTGTGAACAAAGGCCAGATGCGTAAACTTGGATGCCAATAATCAGTTTAGAATTTTAGAAACTCGGCAACAGAAAGGGTTTCCGGGATTCAGTAGATGCTCTCTCCCCTTCCATCTGTCTGGCTCGCGTCTTGGGAAGAGGCAGTTACTAGACTCCACTGCTACTCACTAGCGCCGTTTATGGAGCACTGACAATGTGCCAAGTGTCCTAAATATGTTCGTTCACTTAGCATCTCAACAGCTATTGCCATCATCTCCATTTTTCAAATGAGGGAACAGGAGCTTCCAGAAGCTGAGTGACTTAGCCAAGTACGGTCTCTGCAAGCAGAAACTGCAAAGCCAGTCCCCATCACGTGTCCACACAGTGGAACTGCCTTCATACTGGCCAGCTTCCACGCACAGTGACCAACTACTCTGGAACCACTCTTATCAATACTGTGCTAAGATGCAAGAGCTATAACTACCCAGTTACCCAGGAAGCTGAAGCAGGAGGATGCCAAGTTCAACACCAGCCTGGTTAATTTAGCAAGATCCTGTCTCAAATTAAAAAAAAAAAAAATTAAAAGGACTGACGATGTAGCTCAGTGATAACATGCTTGCCCAGCAGCCCTGGGTTCCAGGTAACACAGGTAACACAGACACACAAGCAGAGCCATAACTAAATGGAGTATAACCTGCAGGCACTCTCTTCAGGTGATGCAGTACCTACGGCCGATCACCAGTCTGAAGCCTCCTACCCTAACTGTATGCGTGCACTGGACATACAAGCATCAGGGTTAGTTCAACAGGAAACGATGCCACCTTGCTACAGCAGAGCTGGGTGGTACGTTTTAGCCTCCCACTGGCTCCGCTGTATATGACACCCTGACTGAAGCCTCCTATCGGGTTAGAAAATGTCCTGCGGCAAACGATATCTCTGCCTGCTCTTCTGGGAAAGCTGCTTTTCTCTCTCGCCCCCAGGAGGGGCAAGAAACCGTGAGTTGCTCTTTGGGGAAAAGATGCTTTTTGTATCCTAATAATTAGCCCCAGAACTAACTAGAAGGACATGGATAATAAGACTTCGAGTCACCAACTTTCTTCAGATTTATAAAGCCTGGGACATTTGTTGATCCCTCCTAAGAGCATACTGCCCAAAGTGTATAACTGCCCTGGGACTGGGGTTACCTGGCCACTGGCCCATCTGACACGTCACCCTGCAACTCTCTATTTAACCACCACTTACTACTTCAAATATTCAAATACAGTGTGACCAGAAATTGCACACTTTTTCATTAATTTTTGTTAAGATAATATAAAGGAAATATATAAACAATAATTTGTTGTTGTTGCTTTGGGTTTTTTTGGGGGGAGGGCTGTTGTCTTCCTTTTTTTCTTTTTTGAGACAGGGTCTCACTATGTAGTTGAGACTGACCTGGAACTCACTATGTAGCCCAGGCTGGTCTCGAACTCACAGCAATCCTCCTGCCTCACCCTCTAGAGTGCTGGGATTACAGGTGTGCACCACCATGCCCAGCTTATTGCTTTGTTTTCTGAGTCAGGGTCTTGCTACTGTAGTAGTCCACTATGAACTACTATGAACTCACTATGTTGCCCAGGCTGGCCTGGACCTCGCTGTGATCTCAAATGCTGGCATTACAGGTATGCGCCACGATATCTGACAAAAATGACATTTTCTTGTTTTGCTTTTGTTTTTTGAGACACGGTCTCATTATGTAGGCCAGGCTATCCTTGAACTCACTATGTAGCCCAGATTGGCCAATTCACAGCAATCCTCCTGCCTCAGGCTTCCCAGCACTGGGGTTACAGGTGTGTGCCACCACACCCGGCTAAAAATGACCATTTTATTAAATTTACTCAATAATTTTTCTATGTACGATATAACTCAAAACACTCAGTACATAATGCAATGTTACAATTTGAACAGTAGTATATAGTCTCTTTCCAAATTCTTTGTGTACTATTGTCTTTCTTTGAACAACACACTTCACACTGTTGTATTAGTCTTTCCTTTTTTTCTATGGGTGGTATTGTTTCAATAAAATGTTTACCCACTAAACATAACAGTGAAGATGTTGATGACGGACGTCCTGATTGGCATTTTGCTGTCCATATTTTTCAATTATTTGGTCTGTTAGACCTAATCTAAATTGTGAATGACTTTTTGAACCCTTGTTTTTTGTTTTTGTTTTTGTTTTGCGGTACTGGGGATCGAACTCAGAACCTTGCGCTTGCCAGGCAGGCGCAGTTCCACTAAGCTATATCCCCAGCCCCTCCTTGTATTAAATAACAAAAGAGTTCCATACTGCTTAGTCCTGAAGCTGCATAAATATTTTATAATAATATTTTTCCTCACTTTTGATTACAGGATAGCTTGTAGATACTGGTTAACTCTGCCAACACCACCCACAGAATTATTATAATCATTGACCGCTACTGAATTTTTTTAGTTTCATTTCTTCTTTCAAGTTCTATCATTTGTATATGTGAATAGTGAGTAGTCTATTTCATAACTCAGACTTTTCCTCTCTGTACGCTAACATCTCTTCCTTTTTCAGTGCTTTCTTTTGCAGATCTTTTGGCACTTCCTTCCTATTCAGTCTTGGTGCTCCAAACGTGTCTGTTTTACTTTGTAAAAGAGTATCACTGAGTTCTGCGGAAGTATAAACATTATATCTCATGTATTTACAGTAAGTTTTCATAGACTAGCACAAAATTATAGGTTATTTTTCACAAATAAAAGAAATATGAATTAGTAAAATAACCAGAACTTGTTAGATTTCACTAAGGCAAATACAATGTTTTAAATTAAAAAGTATGCAAAAAGTTGATATGAAACACATCAACAGATACTCAAGTGCATGCCGTGCAAATAAGAACTGGCTGGCCGAAGCGTGGCCTGCCCAAGCATCCAGGATGGTCAGTGTGTAAACAAACATGCCATCCAGTGACTCGGGCGAACTGTTACATGGTTAAGTCTTGCGCTGGCAACTCCTTAGCACGATGGCCTTGTTGGTAACAGTCTCTACCTTCTTTTGTTTGCTAGCTTTCCAAATAAATCTTTTTCTTTACCCCAACAACTTGTCCTCTAGAAACTGGCCTTCTTGAGCGGTAAACAACAAATATGCGGTCAAGATCATAATCCTACAATGTAAAACAGAGGGTTTTTGTCTTGTTGTAGTACTGGGGATTGAACTCAGGGCCACCCCACTCAACTACACCCCACATCTTTTGTTTTGTTTTTTGTTTTTGAGACAAAGCCTTGCTAAATCACTAAATTGCCCACGTTAAGCTCAAACTTCCAATCTTCCTGCCTCAGTCTTCCAAGTGCTGAAATTATGAGTCATCACACCCAGTTTCTTTTCTTTTTCGCCTGTATACAGCTGGAATACAGCCAAATATTACAAATACCATGGGTACATTTCTGCCAAGAAATGCCGTCATGTCGCTTTTTCCACATGTGGGTCCTGCATTATTCTCCTAGCATGCTGAGCCTCCAACCTCCCCTCCTCTCCCCCACCCAGTGGCACTAAAATTACTGTATATTGTACCTGAAAAGTATTTTCTGCCTGTAAGCAAAAAACATGGAAGGGGGCAGGGGATTTGGCTCAGTGGTTCCACCGCCTGCCTCAAAAGCACAAGGGCCCGAGTTCAATCCCCAATTTCAAAAAAAAGAAACATGGGAGGGAAACAAATGTTTCCCGATTTTCTGAATTAAAAAATACAATAAAAAGTACAAAAGTAACTGCCTCTGGAAAGTAGGATTATGGATAACTTATCCTACTTATGCTCTTCTATATTTTCCTAGTTTTAAAAATAAGTAATTTTTTGATAGGCATTTATTATTTAAGAAATTTGGGGGTACACACAAAAAAGTGTAAGAACCTAATGAGCCCCGGGTTCTCATCAATTGACTTCAGCATCAATCGCCAAAGCACAGCCAGCCCTGTGTCTTTATGCATTAAACCACTTCCCTTCGCCCCAAGGGGCTATTTTAAAGCAAACCTCAGATGTTGCAACATTTCATTCCATAAATGCTTGTTTGTATCTCTAAAACAAAGGCCTTTTAAAAAAAAAAACCCACAAAAGTATTACCATAACTAGAAAATTAACAATACATATTATATTTAAATCAGAAAAAAGCTTGCCTTAAGAAAATAAGTTATTTAAAGGAAGAAAATGCTCAATGGCACTGCCACCTGAGTGGCTTACATGTCTCAATTCCCCACAGGACGCAGCTGTGCAGCTGCCCCTTTAGGCCACAAGAGTAACTGGCACAAATGACGGCTTTTGTGTACAGTGTTCTTGGCTTTACCTGTTGAGAACTGCTTCCGTATCTCCCAGACGACTTTTAATTTTACTTGTCAGATAGTCCAAAAAGAGTGTCCAGATATCCAAACAAGAGAAGTAACCTTCATGAGTAGGCTATGGTGCAAAAGAAATCCAAACAATGAAATTACTTAATGCAGCTACTGCTTAGAAACCCACATACCAGTGTTTACTTCCACCGGAATGGTAAAACCACAGGCCTAGATACCCTAGCCATGGTAACCACCACCAGTGTTTTCAGTCAGGGTCTTCACCATTGGGCCCTACTGAACCTAACGACACCGGGCACCCTGGAGCACATTATTAAGGACATGTTATGGAAGTCTAGCTGAATTACAAACTACTCAGAGAAAAAGCCTATCTTAAAATCTGAGACAACTGTGGGGAGAGCTCTCACAGATCATCTGATTCAACTCTGTTTTAGAAAGAAAGCGAATGGGCTAGGGATTTAAGCTCAGTGGTTCCACCACCTGCCTCACAAGCACAAGGACCCGAGTTCAATCCCTGGTACAAAAGAAAGGAAGCAAGCAAGCAAGTGAGATTCTGAAATAGAAGCTATTCAAGATCAGGAAAAGGAAGTCCTTTTATCCCCAACCAATTCTCTTTCTACTAGAAACTATTACAAAACCAAAAATAAGTTAGAGTGGTTTCAAAGGTGACAGTTTTACACATGTGAAGGTAAGGAGTATAATATTCACACCTCTTCCTACACAACAAATTGAAAAGGAGCTGTTGAGTATCATCCTCAGAGAATTATGCATTTTGCAAAAGAAGAGGTGTCAAATAGGCTAGCAACAACCTCAAACAAGGTGCAGGTAGGGACAAACAGTAAGAAGAAAAGAGCAAGTCTTTGTAAGGTCTTAGGGCTTTACTGCTTGAATTCTATTTCATACAAAATCCAGCCCTCACACTCTCCAACACCTAGTCCTTTGGATACACATTTGGGCTCTAATGCACGACCCCAGTCTCTGACAGATCCTCTCAAATTCTGGTTACCACAAAGGCCCTTTCATTTCTCTGGTGACTGCCTCACTGAACCATATATTTGGGGAAAGGATGAGATATGGGAAGAAATAATACCATCATCTTCTTGGACGAGGTTCTTTCTATTTCTGATCTACAAGAAAATCCAGAAGTTTACAAGTGCACATAAAGAATTTGCTCAATGAACAACAAACACTGGGTGATAGGTAGTACATCTGAGTTCTACAACCAAGCTGAAAAGCTGTAATTTAGAGAACCAGGCAGATTTGAAAAACTGTCTTAAGTTTGTTGTTTAATGAAACCAACCTGCAAGGTTTATAGCCTTGAAGAAATCTTTGTGCTAAAAAGTTTTAGTACAACTCATAAACATAAAGGGACTGCCTGGAGTTTGGTTTCAGTCTCAGTGTCATGGAGGAAAAGGAGATGGTAGCTTTCTTTCTAAGCGATCTTCTATCTTCTATAGAAACTATTGGCCTAAAACAAGACTGTGACACTGTGGATAAATACAGAACAGAACTGGGAGTCTGCTTATTACAGTCCCAAATCTGACAAGATCATTATTTCTGCAGCAAAGTGAATGTTTAATGTTCCTTTCTGGGCTACTACCTTCTGGCATACATTTATACAAACATTTTCTCCTTCATCCTTGCGATGCTTATTCATCTGAGCCGTCTGTATGGTCCCAATTTGGTGTTTTTTGGTATCATAAAGCTTTTGTTTTTGGTCTTTTCATTTTGTACAGTTTTTGAAGCAAGGATAGTAATGTGCAAAGAGAAAACATCTAAAGCAGGTGAGCTTTAGTGAACAAATATATATTTTCTCTGAGTTTCAGTAGGGTATGTATGATTTTTCTGTTTCTTAATATGAAGACAGTAAGTCCAATTCTTACAATTAATCATTTTTTTAAATGCTATGGATTCTTGGAAAGGTGCAAATATAAAATTTAGTAAAATAGGGTAGGCCTTAGAACCATAAGAAAAACATTTACCAACAGGTCCATTTATTATTTTGAATTTTTTTTGTAATAGCGACAAGAATGGGTACAGTGCTAGGAAAGTTCTGGGAGATGTGGTCAATTTTCCTTTAAAATAAATATCTGGTGTTTCTGTATTTTTTCATTTTCAATAAAACTTAAGTGTTGGGGGCAGGGGGAAGGGGAGACCAGGCAGGCTCTAGCCTCACAATCCAAGGAGTAGCCCTGGAAGTAGATGTCTACAGCTCCATCAGGACACAGCAGGACCAACCTCAGGAAACAAAGTGACCAAGTCCTGTCCTTACTCCAACAACCCAGGATGCCCAGGACATGAAACTAACCAGAATGACCAGAAAAAACAATTAAGGAGCCAAGGGAAAAATTATAGATGCAGTCAGCAGACAGGCCACTACACCTGTATACTAAAGGGGAGTGGTCTTGCTTGGCTTTACTTGCTGAGGCTCCCCGAAGTTAAGTCACCCCATCATCCTCTCTTGATTTTAAAATACCCTCAAAACTCTCAAAAGAACCTGACTCATCTGGTCCCTGTGGAAATGCTTTGGAGAAAAGCTATCACATACATTCACAATTACATTCATTCTCAAGCCTTTTAACTGAGACTTAGTATATGGCTTAAGGCTGGGGGTGTGGGGGTTAAAAAAAAAGGGGTACCAAGTATGCCACTATGTGACCTGAAGCACCACCATTCTCATCCATAGAGTGAGGCCTGTGTGCTGCCCCAGGCTACCCATGATCTGGCCAGATGAGAACTAGATGCTCTTTTTTGAAAACACTTAACTTATGTGCACCCATGTTTATAGCAGCGCAGTTTGTAATAGCTAAATCTTGGAAACAGCCTATTTGCCCATCCGTTGGAAACTGGATAAAGAAGTTGTGGTTTTTCTATAAAATGGAATATTACTCAGCCATAAAGAACAAGAAAATAGATTCATTCATAGAAAAATGGATACATATTGAAGATATACTCCTAAGTGAAATAAATAAGTCACACATGTGTAAATACCGAATAGTTTCCCTGGTGTAAATAATCTGCAACAATGCATAAGATTATAATAAGATTACTGACATTTAGAAATGGGAAGAAAGGAGCTAAAGGTGTAGGGAAGGTGGGATGGGTAGGGGAAGAGTAAAAAGGGAAAAGAAAAAAATGTGAGAGGATGAAAATAAAGTGTTTGTAGATGGGGAGGGGAGGAGGGGGTGAAGGGAGGCCAGAGGTAAGGGGAAAAAATGAGAATCAAGACTTGTCATGTAGAGGTACAACATCCCAACAATGAATGTAACTGTACTGTATCCCTAAAATGTACCAATAAACTCAATTAAAACTGAAAACAAATAAAAATAAAAATAAATTAAAAAAAAATAAAACCTACCCGAAAGAACTCAAGAGCCAGGCCCCAATCCTAGAGGGTGTTGTGCCACCTTTCTTAAGACTGACTATGCTATGGTGAGAACCTTCTAGGTTCCTGTGGACACCCACACTGGGAAAGGAGTGTTCTCATGCAAGAGGCAAGGAGAACAGAGGGAGCTCAGCTGTTAATGACCTCCAGGTAAAGGGAAGAAGAAAGAAGCTTTCTGTTTTCTTCTTGGTCACTTGTCTCTTTCTTTCCCCCATATATAAATTTGAGAAACCATCACTTTCAGTTCAATACGAAACCAATGCACAGAAGTCTAGCGAAAGAATCTTAAGAAAAACACTGGGAAAGACCTTGAAGACTACATCCACAGCAGCCCACCTTCTTAGATAAGCAAGATGTAAACTAAGAAAATAAAAATATCTTACCAAGGACACAGACCAAATACAAACAAGCAGAGCCCAAACACAAAACTTGTAGCTCCAAGTATAAAGAAGGCATGTGTACTAGAAAATACTTGGTGGGGTAGAGTTCCTGGCAATAAAATCCAGGGCCTCCTGCATGCCAGACAAGTGATCTGCCTGGAAACATACCCCCAACCTGAAAATATTTTCCTAGCTTGCTCACTATTATATATACTAAAAAAGCCCATTTATTTTTTGTGCTTATTGGTATGTTTTCTGTATACAATTACATTCATCATGCAGAGCGTCTTAAGCATTTTTACCTCACCTTGCCCTCCTTCCATCTTGAAAGAACCCACTGTATATAGGGAGCAGATTTTAAGCCTTTCCCACAAACAAGCCCCTTCTTTCTGATCTCAGCACTGACTCTTCACCCTTTATTTCAGTCCCACTTAGCCTAAGATACCTACCAACACTCACTCGCCCTCTCTCAGTCCTCTTTTCCTGGTCTCCTTTATGAGTTTTCTGGCTCTGTCACAAAACTTTCCCATCTCTGCTGTTTGTCATCCACATCCGAACCCTCCCACAATCTCATCACCTCTTCTTCTCTCTTCACCCCCAGATCTGCAAGCCCATACTCTCCTCCTCCCTGCTCTGCACTCACTGCCCTGCTACGAGGCATCCAGACACTTCAGGCTTGGGCCTCCTCACGCAACCCCAGGGGCAGCTCGCCCTTCGCACTGAGGGCTCTTGGTTTTGGACACCAGTTCCTATGAGAAAGGTTGGCTTTCACCCCAAAGCCTGGCTCCAATTCCCCAATCACATACACACAGGTTTCCCAGCCCAGACTCCTGTCTCCTCTAGGAAGACAGGCAGGCAGGCAGGCCAGATGTAGTGGTGCACACCTGTAATCCTAACACTCAGGAAGCTAAGGAAGGAGGATCCCAAGTTCAAGGCCAGCCTGGTCTATGAAACAAAACCCTGTCTCAAAAAATCCAACAAATAAAAAGGACAAACTTTAAAAACTGATGCCATCACTGACCCAGCAGTCTCATCCCTACTATACACACCAACAGGAAAGCACTACCAGTGTACCTCAAAGCCATGATCAAAATGTCACTGCAGCATGACTCATGATTACAAAGAAATACAAGTAGCCAAATGAGCAGTGCAATGGACTCTGATGATTTACCGCTGCAACACAATGAACACAAACTATTGCCACAGAAAACATGGCTGCGTTTCACAAACAAAATGTCAAACAAAAAAAGCCAGACAAAACACATACACATTATATGCTTCCATTCAGAGAAGTTAACAGGCAAGACTAACCCGTGGCATGAAGGTCAGGACTGGAGTCACTTGTGGGAAAAAGGTGGGGAAGTGACTCAGGGAAGGGGCAGGAGTGGATTTCTGGGGTGCAAATAATGTTTGAGTCCTCAACTCAAGAGTAGGTCCATGCATGGTCACTTGGGGAAACTCATCAGGCTATCCATGCATGATTCATGTATTTTTTTATGTACATCATACTTTTATAAAAAGCCTTTGGGGGAGGCACCAGTGATTGAACTTGGGTCCTTGCACTTGTGAAGCAGGCAGCAGAACCACTGAGCTAAATCCCCAGCTAAAAAGCATATTTTAAAACACACACACGAGGCAAAGGGGGGGTGTGTGTGTGATGAAAATGTTAAAAACAGACTAGGGTGACAAATGCACAACTATATCAATTCTCTGAGCTCTTAAATTACACTGAGTGGGGGCCGGGGATTTAGCTCAGTGGCACCACGCCTACCACACAAGCACAAGGTCCGGAGTTTGATCCTCAGTACCAAATAAACAAATAAATAAAAATAAAAAACCAAAGTTCCTTGGGAAAAAAAAATTTTTTTCCATTACACTGAGTTAGCTGGGCATGGTGCATGCCTGTAATCCCAGAACTTGGGAGACTGAGGCAGGAGGATCACTGTGAGTTCAAGACCAGACTGGGCTACGTAGTGAGTTCCAGGTCAGTCTCAACTACACAGTGCGACCCTGGTCTCTAAAGAAAAAAAAAATTACACTGAGTAGATTTCATGATATATCATACCACAATAAACTTTGAAGCACCACACATACACACACACACACACACACACACACATATGTATGTATAAAATAGAGGGATACTGGGATGCAAGCTAGATGAAGGTAAGGAATTCATGTGGAAAGACCATACTGCCCCACTCCTAAAACAGAAAAGGAGCTCAAAAAAATGTTATATGGGGGGAAAAAACTGCACACCCCCAAAAGTTAACTCTTCACAGGTTCACTGTATCACTTCTGGTGGGGAGTTCTAGTGACAGTTACAGAACAGGATTAAAGGCCCTAACTTCCTGCTGTTTCTGTCCTCTGCTTCTCTGCCAGGAGAATGGGTAAGAGCACAGACTCTGTGTGAGGCTGAGCAGGTTGCTCCTTGTGCCTTAGTCTCTTTATCTGCAAAACGGATAATAACCGTACCTATAGGTTCACCAAGAAGATCAAATGCAGTAATCTTTACACATTAAGTACTACATAAATGTTTCAGAAATAAAATAAAGCTCTCTCTTCTGGAAAAAATAAGGAAGACCTCCTTTTTTGGTACTGGGGATCGAACTGGGGTCCTTGAGCTTGTGAGGCAGGCGGAAGAACCACTGAGCTAAATCCCCGGCCCAAGAAGACCTTTCTTGAAAAAGGATGAACAGTTCTGCTGCTTTACCTGATGAAACGTATACTTGAACAAAAGCGTCAGAAACTCCACCACAGGAAACTGGGAGTAGGACTCGATTCTCCTTAAGTGAACACTCACAAAAAGCCGCAGGAAGTCGGTAAACTTCTCGATGTAGCTGAAGGAGACAAGAAGACAAAGGGGACATAAAAATCCTAGCCACCTTCTTAAAAAAGAACTTAAATTCAATCCAAATTCATTCAGTAGATAACTAGAGATTTATAATATTTTTTCAGTTAAAAATAAAAAGACCTGCAACAATTACCTACAGGATAGGAAACCCTTCATTCCATTATCACCTGAAACAGCAGAAAAGCAACTTTAATCCTGAGACACTATCTACAAGGCTGTTTTAAGTGAGCATTCTTGTATCTTCTAGCTCAATAGTGCTATGACTCAAGTGAAAGGACGGTGCTAAAAAGGTGACAGGCAGATTACGATGTTACTTCAATCTGGGAAACCTAGAAGACTGATTTTTTTTGCTAGGTGGGCAAAAATAAAAATGAATTGTGCTACAGACATAAAATGAAGGCTACACGAGAGGAAGGACATTGAGGCAACGCATGTTCAGGCTTATACCCTAACATTCATTTCTGCCCCCACAGCTACTGACAGCCCCACACCAATGTAGAAGCAATTCTCCAATATGAAGGGAGGCTCGTAGAGCCAGGAAAGCTCAAAGACAGTTTGGTCTTAAGTTTCCATATGGCAGATGAGGCCCAGAGAGGTGAAGTGACCAGCCAAGGTGACAGCCAGCTCACGGCAGAAGGGGACTAACATTCACTCCCAACGAATCCAGTGCTCTTTCTTTTCACAGCACAGTGAATCCCCAATTCATTTATATTCACAAAATTATCTCACAGAAGAATGTAGCTCACAGCTGCAAGAATAAGAGATTGTTGTTATTAAATACACAGTATATCATCACTCTCACATTTCAGAAACTGCCATTTTAAGCCCCTAAATACCAAAAGGCAATTAGGAAATGAGATGACAAACTACATTTTAGAGACCAACAAAAAAAGAAAAAACATACAAAGCCTTAACTGAAAATTAAATAATGTCTTAAAGCAATTCTGAAGTTCCTAACTGCAAAAAGGTATAGCAAAAAAAAATGAGAACCAAGATCTGACAGGTAAAGGTACAACATCCCAATGATGAATGTAACTGTATTGTATACTTTAGAAGTACCAATAAACTCAATAAAAAAGAGGGGGAAAAAAGGTATAGCCGAGATATGTAAAATAACAAAAGGAGAGAAGATGACTACCCCTCAAAACAACAAAATTGGCCCAGGAATGCAATGTCCCATGCTGTTCCCGGGACCCAGGACCCTGCATCCCGAGGTGGCCACTCTGCCTGTCCAACCTCTGACAGCTGGCTTACACATGTGGGAGCTCATGTGGAGTTTTCTCAAATTATATGCCTGTTCCAATAAGGAAAATGCTGTGCCTGGCTTATGGAGCCAAACACATGGAAAACAGGCACTGAAATCAACTGTTTTGAGAGGCAGGAAAGTACATCTCTCTGTGGGATTTAAGCACAAATGCTAGAGAGGCACAACCCTTCATTCCTCACTCAGCATATTTGTTGTAGTTTTATATAGGTCTCCAAAGTCTTCAACCAATTTACTGTTCTTTAGAAAGCTGCACTCACTTTTCTATCACTCGTAAAAGAACAAAGAGAAGTCATGAGCAAAATATCCAACAATCTTAATTTTATTTTAATCTCCAACTCAAGTTTTAAAAAATTATACTGTTCAGTAACTAAAATGCAGACTAGACTTCACCTCATTTTCTTTCCCTTGCCCACCTTCTGGTACAGATGCTAATGAACATTAGAAGTTAGGAAAAAAGCAATCCAGGAGAAGAGAAGCCAGGGATCTGTTAAGTGGCACCTAACAACCAAGGATGGACTGAGCCACTCAGAATTAGTGCTAGAAGACCCAAAAGCCAGGACACAAGCACGCAATATTGCACATGTCGCCTTTCCACTTCCAGGCACCTCTCAGCTTTCACAGGACAACAGGAAGCATAGGGTTAAAAGCAAGAGCACAACAAAACCAGAACATAGATAATCTATGACGACATTTCTGTACCATCTGAACATAAGCCATAACAAGTGTCTGGCTGATTACACTGTGCTTCAAGGAAAAGTGAAAACAACTGATATATGATGCTTGCTGGCATAAGCAGCTACATTTTTAATTATTAATATACGAGGACAAGGACCTGAGTTCGAGCCCCCGTACCCCGCCCCCCCCCAAAAAAATGAGGTCAATGCAGCCTTTCTTTCTTGTTTTCCTCTGCACTAGGTTCAAATTATATAAGCTATATCCCTAACTTTTTAATTTTATTTTGAGACGCAGTCCCTCTAAGTTACCCATTTTTGATTCTCTTGTCTCAGCTTCCCAAGTGGCTGGGATTATAGGTGTGTGCCACCATGAGTGGCTAAGAAAGCCTTTATCTACCAAGACAGAAAGGATATAAATCTGTGGGAATACCACAGCCTCTGAATTCATACTGAAAGTTATTACTAAATAATGAAAAAATGACAGCAAACCATGGGTTCTTTTGTGATTATACAAAGCAAATGATATGCAAAGCTCGTTTACAATAGATAAAAATAAACATATGCACTGACTTTTTTAGTTAGAAAACCTTGGAAGTGTCCAATTTTAAAAGGACTAAAGCTTTTAACTTTAGGCAGTTTCTGTATTATACTACTTTACTTTCCAAAAAGGAAATAGCTTAACTCTGTATAGTCACAAGGATAGTCCAGGAAAAATTCATGAAAATATTAATAACTTTTGCTGCCAGGCAACCTATAAATTATGTACTAATTCAATACAATGTATCTGTCTGAATGTTTCTGAACTGTCAATGTGATTTTTCATAATGTAACTTCCCTTGTCTAATATACAACAGTAGCATCATGTTAGTGAAAACTCTAAGATACAATAAATGACATCAGCTGCAAAGAAAACAAACAATACCTGCCTCCGACTCCCAATATGAAGTGATCTCCTAAAGAGCTTTAAGAAAATGGGTTTGGGTAATACTAGGCTATATTTAAGAGGACAGAAACAAAGTAATATAGGTATGTGCCACGTTAAGCTCCATTCACATTAACATCTCCCTAACTTTTGATAGTACTTGTCATTTGTGTAAAAGTCACAATAATAACGTTCCAAGATGTTCACTTGGGAAAAGTCAATGGTAAAAACTGACAAGCAGCACCAAGTGAGAAGCCGGTATAACTCCTGTACCTCCTCAGACTCTTCTCATCTTGCCTACACAGGAGCAGCGGTCTCGGTTCCTGCACCGCCTCAGACCTGCAAGCAATAATGAGGAAGCAGGGAGGACAGGAGACAGGTGGGGAAAGAGACAATAACCCACACAATCCACAATCCACTTTCCACTCTCAATGCATTTCCTTTAGCCACCCTAGCCCTTTCTCTCTCTCGTAGACTTACTGGTACACAGCCATCCTGCTGCTCCTCACCAGGAACCCCGCATTCTGAAACCACAGAGGATTCCAGGCACTAAGCAGCACAGCTCGATCAACAGTCAGGGCCCTTTCTCAGGGCACCACCAACTGATACCCGCTGTCATTACCTCTCATCGAGCTCTTCAAGCCTACTCTTCACTGTATGGGCATTGTTATCCTTGGTGATTTTCTGCAAGAGGTAGAAAGTCTGCTGGAACATACGCAGCAAATACTCCTCAAATTCCATAGGCACGCAGTTCTTGGACATGAGTTCATTAATACAGGACATGGCCAGGACCCCAAGCCGACCACGCTCCTGACCCAAGACACAGTTCTGGCTGCTGCCATTCACTGAGGCCATCTTTCTGGCTCGGGTGTCACAGCCAAAGCGTGCAAAGTGGAAGATGGTGGTGAGGAGGGATGGGGTGATGCTGGCAGACAGAGGAATCCAACTGAAGAGGTGGGCCAGGCACTCCAGGGCCAGGGAGCAGACATGCTCACTCTCCGCATCAAGGATGGGGATTGGCTGGCTCAACAGCTTGGCTGAACTAGGGCTCTGCAGCAGGTTACTCAGCAAATCACCTGAAAAGTTTAAAGAGGTCTTATGATACCCAATATCAAATCTCTTACAAGTAATTCTCCTTCAAAAAAAATTAACTTACCTATGAAATAAAAAAATTAAATCAATATGCTCAATGTGAAACACCAGCTAAAGGGGCTTCGGGTAGAGCTCAGAGGTAGGAATAGTGCTTAGCAGCCTGGCATGAGTAAAACCCTAGATTCATTCCCCAGTAAGAAATAAAGAAAAAAAGACAGAAGCAACTATAAAAACTTTACAATACAGCAAAATAAGATCATTGATTCTGATACTTGAGGGAAAATCTGATTATAATCTTCAATGTTTCAAGTTTAGTTTTAGTGACATTTGTAGAATAGTAGTTTCCCAGAAGGCAAAGTAGTGAGGAAACAAATGGACTATTCCCTGACTATAAAACCCTATCCTACCCAAGCTTTCTCTCTTCTACCCTCCAAAATCATGACCTGCTTTTTAGAAAAAAAAAAACACAACCATTAAGTAAATAAAATCACCTAACAAAATATCTGTTGTCAAATGAGCTAAAGATTAAAGACAAAACCTTAAAATGCAAAGAAAAAAGAAAAAAGAAAAAAAAACAGGTATACCTGATCTAAAGGGAGGAAAAGACACACTGAAACCCCCATACACAGACTTCAATAAAAAATAAATAAATAACAGCACCAAATCAATGAGAAACATTAAAGGAATGTGACTAGGCAGGTAGCAAGAAGACAGCACAATGTTAACAGCAGAAAGGACGAAAATCTAAAATACACACAAAAAATGCTACACACCACCATCACTTCAACATAGAGAGGCAGCAGATATGAAGAGATACGTTTCAGAAGAAATGTAAAAGGGAACCAGCATATAAAGAGACATCAAACTCATTGGTAACCAGGAAGTGCAAGTTTTCTGAGGAAAATAAGAATGCTGAAGGGCAGCACGTTTGGGGGGTGGGGGTGGAGCACTCACAGCACCACTGCTCAGTGGACCCTGGCACCCCCATGCCTGCTCTCTATAAACCCAGCCTGCCCGCCCCCATCCGCTGTCTCCTGAACACTCCGGAAGGGTGGAATCAAGTGGGGCTCTTCACTGTGGGGAGGGGATGGGTGAGATGCTGGGGCTGCACATCACACCTCACTCCTAGAAGCAATATTTTAAAGGCACAGGCAAAAGCTAAATAGCTTCAAAAGAGTGCTGAATAAAGTCAAAAATAATTGTGTCCAACCACATCATTTACATGCTGAAATATATGGGAACTACTAAGTATTTACAAGAATGTGAAACCAAAAAGGAGTACGTTATTACATGCATGAAAATGACTGTTCACTGTGGGGAGAGAGGACAGAGGAGAACGGGCTCAAAGGAAATAAATTAGCAACAATGACAGGAGTCCCACATAACCGTGACGCTCAAGTGCCATCAAGTTCGCTATCTGCACTTCTGCCCGACATGTCCAAACCCACGCATTACTGCAAAGTGCCTCAGTTCTCAGTTTGGTCCCCGGCTCCCTGAGGACCCCCAAGACCTATCAGAAGGTACACAAATTGTCTTTTCTTTCCTTTTGGTGGTATGAGGTTCAAACACAGAGCCTCCCACATGCAGTCATGTACTCTGCCATGGAGCTAGCTTCTAGCGTCTCAGGGGGGTGGGGAGTTGTAGTTGTTGTTTTGAGACAAGGTCTCACTGATGTAGTCCCGGTTGGCCCTGAACTCTCACTATGTAGCTCAGGCTGGCCTGGAACTCACAGAAGTCCTCCCGCCTCAGCTTCCCAAGTACTGGGATTACAAATGTGCACCACCACAAACCCAACTCAAAACTTTTTTTTTTTTTTTTTTTAAAGAGGCCAAGTTTCATAGAATTTTTGCTTGAAAAAATGTTTTTACAAAATACTCTTCCAACCAAAGAGACTTTCCCATAGGATACATGTAGCTTTCTGCCTTAAAAGATTACAGTATTACATCCAAAGGGGAGAGTTTTTTTAAATAACCACCTAGCTGCAAGACCTACAAGGGAAGCAGATTTCTTTTTAAGTGCCTTTAAAATGCAAAAATAAGTAATGTAATTGTTGAATCCATTGAAATTTTAAAACTTTCTTTAAAATGGTCCATATGGTATGCATATCACACCTGGTACAAAACTGCTTGTATTTACTTTGAAACACAAAAACAATGCATATGAACAGTAGTCTTTGAAAAATAATTTGAAATGCTACCACTACATCATAAGACCAACTCAGACAGTACAGACAGAATTAACAAACACACTGAATATTAAAGTATTCAAACATTCTTTGAATTTTTTCAGTACCACTCACTGGTTAGGATAAAAAAGTTGCCAAACTAATTCGGAATGCCTTATTTCACACTACATCTACCATATCTTGCTATGTATATTCTAAAAATGCTCAGCTGGGTTTTAGGATGTAAACTCTCTTTTCCTAGCTTTTCTGTTGCAATCTAGCAGCCTTGAACCCTTTTTCCAGCTTCCTCTGCTGCTTCTAACAGAATTTCTTTTCTCTCCGGAATGGTAGGCAGTACAGGATGAGCAACGGCTGGGTGTGGTGTTAAGGAGGATGATAAAAATTCTTTTTCTATTACAGTTCCAGAAAAAGCCTCAGGTGCTCCCGATGAGGGCAACGGTTTGTTTTCTTCTTGTGGTTCCTCTTCCAAAATGCTCACTGGTGTCACCGCAAGTGGCTTCTTCACAGCTAATAACCCCCACCCCAGCACTGCTCTCACTGTTCCCTCTGCTTCCAGGCTACATCTTGGATAGCCTGTCGGTTCTCAGAATTTTGGTCTTGGAACCCATTTACTGTTAAAAATCATTGGAATCCTCAAAAAGCTTTGTGAGTTATATCTGTTCATAATAAAACTGAGGAATTTACAAATATTTAAAAATGTGATCAGCCAAGCACATGATTATAACCCAAGCACTCTGGAGGCTGAGAATTTTAAAATAGTTTAATTCATTTAAATAACAAAACTGTTAATGTAAATATGTTTAATTTTTAAAAGCCTTACTCAAAAAACAAAAGGTGATGAGAATAGCAGTTTTTTATATTTTTAACATTTTAAAAAAGAGAGCTAGACTCTCGTCTGCTTCACAGTCAAGGTATTGCAATATATTGTTTCATTAAAATTGTGAAGAAAATCTAGCTTCATATAGATTTACAACCGAAAAAAGTTTTTTAGATGCCATTTTAGGTAACTATTATATTAAAATTTGACAAGTAATTTCTTAAATCATTAACTACAACATGGAATTTCAATGAGCTTTTCTACTGTACATTCACAAGAAAAAAGGACTAAAAAACGACAGTGTCTTAGAATTGTTATGAGCAAACATTTGCTCTTTTGGCACCCCAAATTTAGGGGGACCTCCTAGTTATCTTCACACCTATTGAAAACTGCCACTTTATACTACTGTTGATGTTGTAAGTGCAAACAAGTCAATTAACTTTTGTCAGCCTCAATCTCTTCAGCCATTAAAATGAAGATTTTGTGATTTTATAAATATGGGGTTTAATTTCCTTATTGAAAGAGTAAGAAGTCATCCCATCTGGTGACTCAGAAGAATTTTCTAGAATGGAACCACTAAGGGGAAAAAGGTCAAGTATCACTAATAATAGTAAGAACAGCTACTTCTTTGTCATTATTTGCTCCACCCTGTACAAACAATTTTACATGTATATTCTTACTTAATGCAATTTCTCATTTTTACAACTCTAAAGCAAATACTACTATTATTAGCATTTAGAGACTGTTAGAATAATCTAAGTATAGATGAATCAATCCTTTCCCCCAAATAGCAAGAGACAGAAATAAAACTAAAATCAGGTCTGGTCTCAAAGTTGATGTTCCTTTCCAAAAATCAACTGGAAAAATTACGTGCCCAGGAAAAATGAGCAAGAAGAAAGGTAATAATATAGAAAAACATATATGATATAAACTAGCATGTGTACAACATAAATGCAACTGCAGTAAGATACATGCACAAGGACAAAGGACACAATTGTACAAAGATTTGTAGAAGGATGGATGATCCGTGATTTTTTTATCCCCTCATTCAAAAGAAACTGTTAACTTTGTTTCTTGATAAAAAATTCTTTTAAAGCTGAGCACAGTGGTGTATGTGGTCCTAGTTACTCAGAAGACTAAAGAAGGAGTAATGTGTGAGCCCAGGAGCTTGAGGCCAACCTGGGCAAAACAGCAAGACCTTATCTTAAAAAGGGGGGGGGGAGCAGGAGCAGGAACGGGAGAGGGGTTTTACTATAATCCCACAGAACAGAGAGGCCGCTCTGTGCTGCAGCATTTCCAATGGGAACCTCCAAGCTGTCTATGCAGGTGCACTTGTGAGTGACTTCATCTGCCCCGAATGAGGTGAGGTCTGGCATCAGCATGCGCCCATGTCCAGAGGTGTGTGGATGAATGTGGGACAGGTACATCCCAGAAATACTGGGCATACTTGGGGTAGATTCTCATGCCAAGTTCTCTTCAGCTTTTTTCTTACATCTTTTTTTTAACTTACTGATATTTTATGTTTTCCATTCAGTTCTGCATGTACTAACTCAGGGCTTCTCAACCCCAGCATTACCGATATCTGGGCTAGTTAATTCTTTGGTGTCCTGTGCATTACAGGATATTTAGCGACATGGCTGGCCTCCACTCTCTAGATGTCAACACTGCTCTTCTACTTCTACCAACCAAAAAATTTCACATCGCCAAACACCCTGTAAGAGACAAAGACCACCCTGAAAACCACAGATGTAACCGTAGCATTAATTCAGTAAGATGAGAGGAAACTGTTCAAGGAGCCCTTGGGAGACCGTGAGATCACAGGAGCTGTGGGTGACTCTTACGGGCAGCTTATAAGGGATATATGAGAAGATTTACATATGCACAAAGATATGCAACTGGAAATGCATTTGGGAGAAAGTAGGAAGGCACAGTGTGGTCTCAACTCAAGGAATCACAGATCTGTATTTGAAAGCACACACCATGTGGATGAAGACAGTATACCTTCCTTTTTGTTGCAGGATAATCAAGGCTAACCAAGAATTGCAGTATTGATCTAATTTCATTCTGTACCCCCTCCCATCTGTCCAAGAAAGAAGTACATACGAGAAGAGTAAGAGGCACAAACTATGCCAGTACAACAGAAAGGCAGACAGCCCCGTCCACACCTTTCCCGCCTTCTACCTCAGAAGCAGTTATTCTCTCTTTACAGCTAAAGACATAAATGGTCAGAGAATTAATGGGATCTGTTCAAGGTCACACAGCAAGCAGGAAGTCCAGGACTCAAAACCAGGGGGTGGAGGGTGTGATCAGAAGTGATGACACTGCCTCGCAGGTACAAGGTCCTGAGCTTGATCCCCGGTACCAAAAAAAAAAAGAAGTGATGACAGTGATCAAGAAGGCAAAACTAGGGGCCGGGGATTTAGCTCAGTGGTTCGGTGGCCTGCCTTGCAAGCGCAAGGACCTGAGTTCAATCCCCAGTACCAAAAAAAAAAAAAAATAGACAAAACTAGGGGCTGGAGGTAAGGCTCAGTGGCAAAGCACTCAGCTAACATGTGCAAGGCCACGGGTTCATCCTCAGCACGCTGGGGAAAAGGGCACAAAATAAGGACACACACCGTGCACCAGACGCAGGATGGTGGGTTCACGTCCCCACTCCACCACCAGAGCTACGGGATCAGACGAGTTAACCTACACCAGCCCCAGGCTCCTTGTCTGAAAACCAGAGACAAAACTATGAGCTGCTTCACCTAAGTCCCATCTAGTACCCTGAGGGATCCTTATCATGGTAGGTTTAGGAGATTAAGCAAAAGTTTGGAGGAACTCTTGTGAGGGAAAAAAACATACTCTTTGAAACCTTTTTCTATCTCCAGAGGGTAACAGTTGTTGTTGCTGCAAACACTACAAATCCCCAGACTCTTCTTTGAAAGTACCCAAACATAAAACTCTATTAAAGGGAAGTCTGTGTGAAAAGAGACCAAAAGCCTAAAGAAACTCCTAAACCTCAACAGGAGCTCCCTGGGAATTCAGGCAGGGCCGGGAGCATCCAGTGGAGACTGCTGATGCGATACGCAAAGGAATTCACCTGGTTTATCCACTGTGTACTACAGTTTCTTAAAATGAACTTCCATAAAATTCAGGCTATGGGGGTCAAGAAAGCTTTCACTTAATGCAGTGCCTTCGGTGCAGAAAGAAAGTAGGAAAATAAACACTGGTTAAATCATCAACACTATCTGAATAATGGATCAAGACCCTATGACTTTGCTTACAATTATCATAAAGAGAAAAAAATCCAACACATGCACACACGATTCCTTCTGTGGTTATTCTCAAAAGGGGAAGCTCATCAGCTTAAAAGCTTACTTAACTCCCTAGGCTTCCCACCCCCACATCTCTATTCAGCATTTTCCCAAATACTGAAAGTCAAGTCCTCAAAACATTTTAAAGTGTTTAAATGGCAATTCTCAAAACTATGCTCCACATGTCCAGGTTTTGTTATACAGAAATGTTAAGATCATTTCACCTACCTTTACAAACGAAACGTAGACAACATATAAAATAATATATTTTTCATTTATGTGATATGATAGTCCCCAACCTGGCCTCAAGAACATACTTGAACAAAGCCAAATACAACATATATCTTTGCAGACTAAAAACTGACCTCAGAAAAATAAGCTTTACTGCAGTAAGCTGCTGCCACTGACTTCAACTGGATGCTAAGCTAGTAGTATATGCTGCTATCTACAGACAAACCCAATTCAAAAGAACTACTCTTTGCAAATCATACATAAGCGAAATGACAAATGTAAAGAGTAAACAAACTATGGGAGACTCCAAAGTTTTTGTATTCAATGATAATATCAAATCTCTACATCATTTACAAATTTTTCTTTAACCACTCAAAGACTGAAAAATATAAATGTACTGAGCCACCTCTCCTTAAGAATGGTGGGGGGACCCTCCATGCAGAGCAATTACCTAGCATGAATAAGGCCCTGGGGTCATTCCCCAACAAGGCACACACATGAGTGCATGCACAAACATAGATGATTTGCCACCAAACACAAATAATATAGTTCAAATTTCAGTGAGCCTTTTTTTTTTTTTTGTACTGGGGATCGAACTCAGGACCTTGTGCTTGAGGCAGGCAGCGGAAAAACTGAGCTAAATCTCTGGCCCTATGAGCTTTAATATATTCTAGAACTGTTATAGTTTTTAATCTGAGTTGTATAATAAATGCCTCTCTAACAATTTTTAATCCAAGTATCAGTGAAATTAGGAATACTGTACTCTGTGCAGTGCCCAACACTTCATGATCTATTTTTATTCTATATTAACTGCAAAAATTTCAATTTCCACTTATTAACAAGAGGCTATATGAAACAGCTTGAACTCAGACGATACAAACATCTGATTTCAACAGCCCATTTCCCTAGGGTAAAAAAGAAAGATGTGGAAATCTTTCTCATTAGTCACATCAACCTTTACAGTACAGGAAGTAAATAGGTGCTAATTCACAGGGTGCACTCTACTTGAAAAGCATTTGTGATCATTTAGTGTAAACAAAAGATTAAGAAACTGCAAGTTTCTGCTGCAACACAATTTCCTCTTTTCATCCACCCTTTGAAAATAGTCAATTTCTGAAACAGATACTAATGTAACTGTGGACAATAACTAGCGACCGTGAAGTATTTAATAACTGTGATTATACCCAGGCTGCCAGAACCACTGAGCTAAACCCCCAGCCCCAGCAATTTATTCTTAACCAGTGTAAATTTAGTGCTGCCTACTGTGCACTAGACAATGCGTCCTGGCCACAGGACTTCTGCTCCAGTCCAGTGGGGAAGAAAGTCCTCTCCTCATGCTGCTGCTCAGCTAGGCAGACCTGTCAAGCCCCAAGGCCTCTACCTACCTAAGCACAAGCAACACAACCATGAAACCTGAGGAAAAAGAGAAAAGCTGACAGGGACCAAAGACCAGAGACAGATGACAAAAGACCAAAGGTGCCATCTTCATCATGAGTACAAAAGAAGCAAAGCGTTGTTGATCAACCTAGTACATCAGAAAGTACAAATATTTAGCCAAAAAAAAAAAAAGGTATAAAGCTAGCTAACAGAGAAACATGGTCAGAAAAGCCGAAACAGATTAGGGAAGAATCAGATCTTTATCCATAAGCTCTAAGAGCTCTGCTCTGCTGAGAGACACTCCCCGCTACACACACAGACACACACACACTGCACTGAATGCCAGGCAGGCCATACCACTTTCTCCGGAGGTCGGCGACGGTGGTGGAGTGGCGGCAGTAACACTGTGTTTGTCCCAGACGGTCTCCAAGATACCTACCAAAAAAGAAACTGACTTTAAGAGGAACAAAGTACAGCATATAGAAATCAGATCTGAACCCTCTCATAGAACATCACTATTTAAACATCCCTCCCAACTCTATGTTGCCCTGTAGCCAATGGCCACGCTCCTCTACTTTCAGCTACGGATTCTGGAGAGTCCTGGCCCACTCGGGGTCTCTGCTCCTCGCCCCAACTTGGTGATGTGGCTTCTTCCCACTGTTTCCACACACTGCTCGGATCCCAAGGTCACCTGGTGGCTAGGTCCACTCAAGAATCACTTTAATCCTTGTCCTCCTAGACTACTGGGTGGCACTCCGGGTCAGTGCCTAAACTCTTCTCTGAGCCCCTGATGCCATTTTCCTCTGGTTTCCCTAGACACAATTCTCTTTCTCTGTTATCACCACCCCTTGCCCGTCCATCATTTAAATTATACCTCTTTCCCCAGGCTCCTATAGGGAGCCATTCTACATAAAAATCATTTCACAATTAAACTATGATCAGGGATGTATGAGGTCTAGTCTTCTTGCCTGCGGGCCAGCTAAGGAATGCTGAAACAACTCCATTTTGCCTCTGGTCACAGCTGAGACCTCAATGGTCCCGTGATGCTGTGAAGTTCAAGGGCAAGATTACATCAGCTGAAGACATCCTGGTTCTTTGAGAAAGTAGCAGCAATACAAAAACAGAAAGGTTTCCGGTGGGTAAGGACAAATTCCTTATCAGCTTAACTCATCCCACCTACTGTCGGAAGACGGAAGACGTTTAGCTCATCTCACGTCCTAACCAACTTGGGCTCCTCAAAGACCGAGGATCCTCACCCCTACCCTCCAAGCCATCTGATGCTCCCTATGAACCCAACAGTGGCAAGCTCGGAGTGCCTCTGTCTTTGCTGTCTAGCACATCATTCATAGGGCCCAAGACCCAGTCTTTCCTCTAAGTCTCGTTTCTGTCTTTATTTTCTTATTAGCTTTGTGCTGCTGTGGTTCACAGGACAACAGGGCCTACTGCAGGGGTTCTGGTAATGTCCCCTTTCCCATTCCCTACAGACCCCTTGTTTATTCACCATCTCTTCCTCTCCTTTGACCCTCTCTGCTGAAGTAACTCACCTACTGCCATGGCTGTAACAAAATATTCTGAAGCTTCTCCAGAACTCATCCTGACTATATACCAGCTCCATGTTACATCACATCACATTACAGGGACTTAAAACTAGGCAAGACAGGGCTGGGAATTTAGTACAGTGGTGCTACTGCCTGCCTCACAAGCACAAGGTTCTGAGTTCGATCCCCCAGTACAAAAAAAAAAATAGGCAAGAGATTCACTCACAGACCTGCATGGCCAGCTGCTTCCTGAACAACTTCACCTGGACATACCAACCTCAGCTTTTCTTCCCCCACAAACCTGCCATTAATCCTCCCATGTTCCTCACTGCATAAAGGCATCACATCACAAATCTCAGCACCTGGCCTCCGCTCACCTATGTGAGAATTCAGGTTGTCCCACACAAAGGGATTCATCGTGTCAAACCATCTGCAGGGCCTTCAACTTGTGCTTCTCCACCTCTGACCTGCTTTCCTATCCCAAATCCCAACTTGACCTTTCCACGAAACTACCTGCTACGTATGGATCCCTCAGAATTCCATGCAGTTCTCACCTCCTCCAGCCTGCTCACTTTTAGCTGTACATGAAACATGCCTCCAACCTAACTCTTCAAACACTGAGTTTTGTTTTTTTAAACTGCCTGCTTACTTGCCTGTCCCGCACAAGGATGCAAATTAGCAGAGGGCAAGAACTGCTTTATTCCTGGTATGCCTCTAAAGAACCAGGCACATACAATAATCATACAGACTAATAAAGATATTTTACCTCATTTATTTTTACAATATGGATACATCTTGAAGACAACGTTTAAGTGAAAGCTACCAGACACAATAGGTTATACATGATTCCACTTTATGAAAAGTCCAGAGTAAACAAATCTTTATAGACAAAAAGTAAATCACTGGTTGCCAGGGACTGGGGGAAGAAAAGAAGGCCAATGGGTATAAGGGTGATAAAAATGTTCCAAAATTATACAGTGGTAATGGCTGCACAACCTTGTGAGTACACTAAAAAACAGTGAATTACTATACTTTAGTGAATTTTATGTTATGTGAATTATATTTCAATATTTAAAATATTTGAAATGCTGCTAGGCACAGGACAGAGAGACATAAAACATGGTCCCTAAATATAAACCTATCATCTAGATGAGGCATCAATAAGTGCGCTTTGAAAAAAAAATACTCCAAGGTTCAAGCTCCCTTCTAGGATTTAATGAAGTTGAGGAGACAAATGACAAGTTCACTTTTAATCAGTCATCCTTTCAACCAATTTCAAGGACCTGCCACATACCGAGCATCAAGTGGACATAAGACAGAAGAGCTACCTGACATTGAAGAGGAATCTGGGGAGAGGAGCTGGAGGTGCAAATACTTCTCTTCAAGACACACTCCTAACAGCACGCCCAAGTCCAGGCACTGGAGGGCCCAGTGCTGAGCCATCACACACCCAACCTGAATGAGTGGGCTCCCACAGCCCTAGGGACCCGGACACTCCACTCTTCCCACCTTCCTGTCTCACCGCATGGTGTGCTTGCCCTCTGTACCCTGTCACAAGGCTCTAATTCAACAGA
Organism: Fukomys damarensis; assembly: GCF_012274545.1. Classification (NCBI taxonomy): domain Eukaryota; kingdom Metazoa; phylum Chordata; class Mammalia; order Rodentia; family Bathyergidae; genus Fukomys; species Fukomys damarensis. The sequence continues at coordinate 1,837,588 of NW_022900946.1, read as the reverse complement.
TGGAACAAAATGCTACATCCACTGCAACCTAGGACACAGGAGCTGATTCCAAAGCACCACGTCTCACTCCCTTGCACAGAACAGGAAATCTTCACATCTTCCCACCCTTCCAACTTCTTCTGATGTTAATCAAATTACTTTAAATAACACTCTCACTTAAACTACAGCATTTGTGTTTCAGTCACATCCCCATGACCTAGACTATATCTCATCGATCGCAATTACAGTGAAGACCAATTAAAGAAAGACTACAAGGAAATTACCGTTACAGATCTATTCTAGTGTGTGTTGAGACACTAAGCCCAAGGGATAAGAAAGCACTAAACTCTTTGTTTTTATGCTTAGTCTCAGAAACTGCCCAAAAGAACTGAGCTCTGGGAATCTCAGACAGGGCTTTGTCTCTGGATGCCACCAACCAATTACCTGTAAGGAGCCCAAGCACGGTCTGCACCTGGTCCAGCAGCAGCTTCCGCAACTCCTCCTTCCGAGCCACACTGAGGTCCTCACGGGGACAAGCTAGCTCTTCTGAGGTTGTCTTCAACATGATCAGCCCAAGGGGAGTTGTTGCAGGGGACTGGATCAACTGCCAGGGAAAAAGCAAGTTCTGAGGCGTGCTGGTTGAATTAATAATGTACAAAGAGGACTTAGGAGCATTAACCCTGTTAAGTACCTTTGTATATGCTTAGTCTTACGTGAACAGGCTATAAAAATCACTTTAGAAAAATGAAGTATATTTATATACTTCAAGTATATTTATATAGTTTTACTTAACTAATCATTCAAAACATACTTTCATCTTATTTTAAGGACTAAATTCTAACACCACGAACTTAAAAACAGCCAGAGAAAAATGTTCTTTTATAACTAACATGCCAATTTTTACCCAGGTCCAGGTTTCTAACAGTCTTGCTCACTTTGCCTAGTAGCCAAATTTTGGGGGGTTTGGGGTTTTGTTTTTTTTAAGAGCAGGTAGAATTTATTGAAAGAAAGCTTCTGTCTAAGAGAGACAGAAGGGGGACAGGAAAGTGGGTTGCCCCTTCTAGTAGCCAAATTTTATACACACATACAGACTAAAATACAGATGGGCCAGGGATTTAGCTCAGTGGCTCTGCACGTATCTCGTAAGCACAAGGTCCCGAGTCCAATCCCTGGTACCAAAAACAAAAGCAAAACAAAAATACAGAATAGAGTCACACACTACATTGTGTTTTTGCCAAAGTCAGATT
>NW_022900946.1:1809447-1835678 GCF_012274545.1 Fukomys damarensis | reverse complement strand
ATATTACAGTGGTCTCATGACATTATAAAGGAACTGAAAAACTCTTATCAGCTTGTAATTTTACCATACCTTTTCTAGGTTTACATAGAGTTAAGATACAAAAGTACTTATACTGTGTTACAATTGCCTACAGTGTTCAGTACAGCAATACGCTGTACAAGTTCATAGTAAAGAAGCAACAGACTGCATCACACAGCCCGGCTCAATTATTTTCACTTTTGTTTTCATGACTATTACACTTGATCTTAGCCAAAGGCAGAGAAGCGACCAGGCATGGTGGCGCATGCCTATAACCCCAGCACTTGGGAGACTGAGGCAGGAGGTTGCTGTGAGTTCAAGACCAGCCTGGGCTATACACAGTGAGTTCTAGGTCAGTCTCAACTACACAGGGAGACCCTCCCTGTGTCAAAAAACCAAAAACTAAAACCAAAAGCAAAAGCAGAGAAGCAATTTTTCATGGCTGTTGCCTTGTGTCTCCTAGCAGTGCACTCCACATCACCTCTGCTCTCCCCCGATTGCAGATAGCCCAGGCTCTGACTGAGCACTGTGCTGCCGTCCTCTGTCCACCGCACAGTGAGCACACAACAGCACAGCTGCGACAATGTGCAGCAGACACATGAGCTACTTCTGCAACTTCCTCACATCTGGGAATGTTCGGAATGCTAGTTCAAACATATCCACGCACGTTCATGACTCAATTGTTCCTAAGTTGAGGACTTACTGTATGCACATCAATCTGTCATACCTTTTCAACAATTAGGACAAAGTCAGCTTCACAGATCAAAACTTTCTTAACCTTTGCATGCTTTGGGGAAGTTCAAGGTTAAACACAGAGAACAGCAGCACACACATCTGTCCTGAGACTAGTCAGGGCCTTACAAATGCCTGTGTGGCAAACTACCACCTGCACTATGCTTGCACCATAAATTTATACAAGAAAATATGTTCAGCAGACTAAAACTACTTATTTCTTCCTAATCAGTTTTGCAAAATTCAAAACATTACTATATTACATTTAATTTCTAGTTTCCAGAAATGATCAAAGTAAGCAAACTGCCACTGAAGTTCTCTGTTGAGCTATATGCTACAATTTATTAAAAGAAAATGATTGAAGGAGCAATAATTTTTTTTCTTTAATCATAACTAACTTTAAATGTAGTTCAATCATGATACAAGTGCTTTACCTAAGCTACAAAATTTAAACTCTAGGAAGTAAAAGGAACTGTACTCAATGAGGGCTTGGGGAGAAAACAGGGACAAAAGAGGTAAAGCAGAAAGGAAGAAATGAAAGGGAGAAGTAGTGGGAGCCTTTTAGGGTACAAATAGATAACCCAAGGCCTCCGACTGAAAGGAGGGTTACAGTCACTTCTGCTTTATTATGTAACAAACACTGAGTAGAAATAGGGCTTCTGTTCCTCTTCTAGTACACTGTTTGAATTTAAATTAATGTTAGAAAGATTCAAGGGCTGGGGATTTAGCTGAGTGGTCTTGCTGCCTGCCTGGCAAGCACAAGGTCCTGAGTTCAATCCCCAATTACCCCCCTACCCCAAAAAGATTCAGTTGTGTAGAAAATGAAGAGAAAAACTGAAAAAGATGTTAAGTTTTAGCATTCAAGAGATTTGACTTTTACAGAGAACACATTTAATATACTGTTTATACTGCTGGCTTCACATAATGCTGTTTTGTTTGTTTGCTTGTTTGCTTTTTGTTTTGGAGACGGGGTCTCGCTGTGTAGTTCAGGCTGCCCTTGAACTTACTAAATAGCCCAGGCTGCCCTCAAACTTGCTGTGATCCTCCTGTCTCAGCTTCCTGATTATAGGTGTGTGCCACCATACCCAGCCACTTGGTACCGTGTTTGGGGGCAATTAAATTGTCTTCTAAGTCTCATTACTGATGTCTTTTTCTTTGGGGATTAGTTCTTCTTTGGTGTGTGGTAGGAAAGTGTCTTGTTTCTTGATGTGAAGAACCTCTTCTTTGTATGAGTACAATTCCATACTCCAGCTGAGAGTAAGTAAAAGTGAATAAAAACAAAAAGAGGCAAAATAAGAACATCCCACCTGCCCAAGAGGCACACAGGAGCCAGGTCATCATTAGATCATCAGAGAAGTGGAGGTATTTGCTGCATGGTTGTGTTCAAATAACCCTAATTTACTCATTACCAGTCCCCAAAGCTAAGGGTAATCGCTCAGATAGGCCAAGGAGAAGTTCCATAAGTGCACCCTTTACAGGAAGAGGTGGAAGTACAAGAAGATCACTTAGAGAGAAACTACCTCTGCGTAACTTTCATTATAGCACATTGTTATAATGTTCTACTTTAGGGTTAGTTGTTAATTTCTTACTGTGCCTAATTTGCAAATTAAATGTTATCACAGGTTGTACATTTGGAATAAACATAGTGCATCTAAAGTTCAGGCTATCAGTGCTTCAGGTATTAACTAGAAGTCCCACACATCCCCAGGGTGAGGAAGTACTACTACACTGATCATTCCCACATCCTCATCACCTGCTGAGCTAGCACATGGCAGACGTTCGATGAAGTTTATGGAATAAGCGCACCAATATCCTTTGCAGTATTAATTCAGTAAATCTCTAGATAAATGAATTATAAAACAAATAAAACTGAATGCGGAATTTCTGTGTCACTTTGACAGGCAATTTGTGAAAGCAACATGGATGCTGAATGTTTCTAAGTTGCTGTACCATTTTTCGTTTGGAAAGAGAATATGCAAAGCATTAGAAAATGATACTGTCCTAGAAAACCCAACCTACCCTACAATCACTGGGACTAGCTAATTTTCAAATAATTTTATATCTATGAACTGTACACAATCTCCATTTCCTGAATACCCAATAACATGAAAATGTTCCCAGCTTCATCACAGGACTCAAATGAGCAATGGTATCTTCCTTAGCTTTTAGATTTCCAGTTGACTTCCAAACCCTGGCCTGTGTTTCAGCTGGTATCTAGATGTCTCCAACAAAGGCTGTAAATGCAATCATAGGTGGGGCTTTTTGGAGAAGGCTAAATCTAAAGGTGTGTGAATATGAACTAAGGACATCAAGTAAATTAGTCCGCTGACTAGCTTGGCACAGTTCTGGGTGTGAACAGCGGGAAGCCTCACCCTAGGTGTGGGTGGCACCAACCAATGGGCTTAGAGCCTGAATAAAAGGGAGGGAAAAGGGAGGCTCACGCTGTGCCTCTCACCTGCCCTATGACTAACTGCTGCTCCTCTGCCAATGCTGCCCTGTCTTGGAGTCAGCCAAAATGAACCGAAACCTCTACAAGCTGTGAGCTAAAATAAACCTTTCCTTCTTCATCTTTGGGTGTGGGGTATTTTGTCCCAGCAACGAGAAAGTAACTAAGACAACCTGTAACCAGACCTCTCTCCTGATCCCAGACAAAAGGAACACAAAAATCTATTAAACACAATTTTTACCAGACTGAAATCACCAACTTCTGCCCAAACTATTCTCCCTTCCTTTATACCTGGCCTGGAAAATCTATCTGAGCCAGAAACCCGGAAGTCAGTCTAGATTCCTCCTTTCCCATACCCTCCCTGCCCCTACATGCCCTGCCTCCATCTACTAGGTAAGGTCTCTGCTTGGCTCAGATCCTCCTCACCTTGCAAGACTTCTCCAATATCCACCTTAATGTGCTCCTTCCCTCTTGCTTTCTTCCTCCATAATCCAAACTTCAAAATATGGCCATGTTTTCTCACCTTTCAAAACTTTTTATTAGCTCCCCAAAACATCAAACCTACCCGACTCTACTGCCTCAGCATCTCACACCGCACCCCAGTACACTGAGCCTCTATGGTCTGCCATCACTCACTCTGCAGATACTCCACAGAGTAAGAATCACTCCCTGTGGCTAATTAGTGTCCAGACGCCAGACTCTGAAACGACTGTACTCATCCCTGTAACTCAACATCTGGTACAGCACCTAACCGGCTTTCAAATATTTGCTGTGTTAGTCACTTTTCTCTTGCTAATGAGACAAAATATCTAACATTCGAAGTTAAAAGAGAAAGGTTTATTTAGCTCAGTGTGTAGAGGTTTCAGTCCATAGTCGGCTGGCTCCAAGGCAGAGTAGCACATGGCAGAGGGACAACAGGTCATGGCCTTGGAATACAGCAGTTAACCAGAGACCTTAACAGCATCTTCCTGCCCCTTTTATCTTATTCAGACTACTTAAAATGGCCAGCACTCACACCCTTAATCCTTGTACTCTCAGCCATAGCACTGCACTATCTGCACCATGAATAACAACACTGAGATTCAGCCTTCTCTGAAATAGCCCCACCCCATTCACACGAGGCTTTGGGGGACATCTAAACACAAGCTCTAACACTCGCTAAACAGAATTTCACAAGTTAATAAAGTAGTTGCTTCTCCATTGCACAAAGGTACAACATGTCTCAGGAATATAAAATTAAATGACTTCAATAATCCATCCTACAATAATCTCATCACTGCAATTTTAAAACATGGATCTTAAAACTCAAAACAAAGAAATAATCACTTCTCTAAACAAGCTATTTATAAGATAAAGTTGGGTATTGCTTACCTGTAAAATGTTAGTAAAAAAGTCATGGTAGAACATGGGCCAATCTTGACGTCCAATATCAACAATAACTTTGCAGAGTTTGTTCCGGATAAAGTAAGGTAAGGTTTTATGGTGAGCCAAAAGAAGTTTGGGCAGACAGCTACGGATTTCCATCTTATCCTGAGATGGTACCCCAAGCCACATTTTATTGATCAGATTCTGAAAAGCAAATATATGTCTTTTAAACTAATGATCTACATTCAAAAATAACAGGTTTTCAGCCCATGATTAGCTACACTGCTTCACACACCCCCACACACACACACACCCATACAAAAACCCTCAGTGGTTCAAGGATTTTGGCAAAAGAAAAAAAATTAACAAACATTAAAGTCTATGACACAACAATTCCACTCCTAAGAAGATGTGCTGCTAAACAATAAAAATGAAAAGCTGTATGTGTAAAAACTTTCTATCACATCACTGTCTCTAATGGCCACCAAAAAATAATGACAGGAATAACTGCAATATTTAAAAGTGGGAGAATGCCTTGGTGAATAATGGCACAGCCACCTATGAGAATATAATATAAAGGTGAGGGGGATCAAAATACAAAAGGGCGCATATAATATGATATTAACTAGATGTTTTTAAAATGTGCACAGAAGGCAGAGCACAAGGAGTGGAAGACAGTTACTATAAATGAAAAATTTTGTGGTTGGAGGACGATGGTATTATTATAGGTGTCATCCCTTCTCCCAAAATGCTTTTCTTTAGTTACCTTTCTCTTTTAATTGGGTTTGTTTGTTTGTTTGTTTTGGATACTGGGGATGTAACTCAGGACCTTGTGTTTGTGAGGCAAGCGCGATGCCACTGATGCCACTGAGCTAAATCCCCAGCTGTCAGATATTTAACCATAAAGTCAACCTCCCATTTGGTCTTTCTGGTGTCAAGGATAGAAAGAGCCCTGGAACACCAACAGGGAGGTAGATACATCATATGGGACAAAGTCCCAGAGCTCTAAGATATCACTGCTTCAAGGTCTAGTGCCAATGGATGTGACAACTGACTAGAAAAACCTTTCAGAAAATTATAAAATTATCTGACAACTTACCTCAAAAACTGTTAAACTGTACATCATGACATAGTCATTCCTGGTGCTAGAGAGAAAATACAGGCAGAATCTCCAGGCTCCTATTTGCTGGGCAAAGTTATTAAGAAGCTCCTCTGGAAAAGTTAGCAATAAAAGAAGGCTATAAAAACATGAAATTAGTAAGAAGGCTAAGCTGTTTTACCATTTTTTCTAAACATGCCTCACCATATAATATAAATGACTCTTCAAGACAGAAAAAACAAATCATACTGTATTTTTCTTACTGAGATAGCATCAGACAGTGTTCTCAGACATCTAAAAGCCAGTGACATTCATTGTCTTGGAAGTTTTCTTGGGTGAAACTTGTTTATTTAACTGCATGTGTACATGGCAAGTTAATAAGAGTATCCCTCCACACTCTTTTGCTTTTTTGGTTTCATATTGAGGACTGAACCCAGAGCCTTTACACTGAACTACACCCCCAGTCCATTTTTTGAGACAGGCTTTCACAAAGCTGCCCAGGCTGGGCTCAAACTTGCAAACCGAGGCACCCTGCCTCGGGCTCCCACCATGGTGGGTCTATAGGAGTATACCACTAAACCCAGCTTCACTGCACCTTGTTTAAAATGATGATTAACTTGTATCCTCAGATTTGAGCTATCACTGCTCAATTTTCAGTGAAGTCTACATCATTTACACATTCATACAAAATGATAGCTAAAGAAGCTGAAAACCAACGATTAAGACTAACCTCACAGGCTAGGGACATACCTCAATAAGTAAGAGCACAAGGTAGCTAGCAGCATGTGCAAGGCTCTGGGTTCAATTCCCAGAACAGGGGAAAGAAAAAAAAAACTGAACTTACAAAAACAAAACAGGGGGAAAAATGCAAGGAAATTCAGATTGACTAACTCTTCATTTAGGTCAGTTCTATTTGTAAATTACATATAGATACAGATATAGATATATTTCAATCATGAGAGTAGCCAAGAGCAGTACTATCTACATATCAAATCAATGAAAAATGTTTTCCTTTTAGGCAGTTCACAGCATCAGCCAAAACCCACAAGAACCTATTACCATCTTTCCAAACACGCAGCCCCTTAGTATCTTGACCTGTAGAACTAGTCATAAAATATAATCCAATGGTCAAAACACAAAGGCCAACAATTCTGAGAGATTCTTGGAAGCCCCAGGAAAAGTAAAATACACAGCAGCTCATTCTAATCATTGCTCTGCTAGTTCTCTATAATTCAGAGTAAATGTAACAAGACACTCTCATTAAAAAGTCTGTCAAAGGAAGCTGATGGCCTGTCCAGATCGTTAAGCAGAAAAGTATAGGAACCCCAGAGGTGAAGTCAAACCAGAAAGAATGCTATGGCAGGAAAGAAGGCACTCTGGGCCCTATTCTAGGCTCTGCCACTAATTCTCTGAGCATGACCCCAAGCCAGCCATTGTTCCTCCTGATCTTCCATTCCCTCCAGTTTAAAAGGCCAGACGGTCCCTTGAGGTCTCCACTAACTGGTCCATCATTCTCTACAGCACTAGTAACTTGCCTTTACTAGAGTGTGAGCAAAGCCCTTTAAAGAAAAGGCCTTCCTCGTTTCCCATCTCCCTAGAAAAAGCCTTTAGTTTCTCCTAAGATAAGAAAAAAGAGGCAAGAGTGGTTCTAGCCCACATACTCAAAGTCACAAAGCCTAGGTACAAAGAGAACTGAAAGAAGACACACTTGTATAGAACCAAACCCCCGGATTCCCCTAAGCTGAATTTAAACTAGACATTTGCAGCAGCTGGTTATTTAAATCTATTTTTAAATCATATTCAAATACAGACATATTATAGAAGGTTCTACTTTTATTTCATAAGTACACCAAGTGAGCAACATTTGATTTGTAAAACAAAAATTAAAAGCCAAAAACATTGCAACTATAAGCTTGAAGAAAAAAAGGACTTCGAAGAAATGAGGACTAATGTAAAAATCCTCCCTCTGCCTTCTTTCATCGAAGTCATGGCTGGTATTTTCACTGAAAGTATATGATACTGGAGTAGCATAAAAGTAACAAGGAGGTCAGTCACTCTGAGGGTAAGAAGAGGGTCAGCCTATCTGAACAATCAGAGAACCAGAGAAGCCAGCACAGTAGGTCTCCTAAGCTGGATGCCATCTTTGGGCTTGGCTGCTATTGTTATAGACAACCTGACTCCATTTTGTGCCTCATCATCGGTCCCCCCCATTTCATGATTCTGGGTGCTCACCTCCCCGCCATGGAGTCCCCTCAGTTGATGCTGGCTGCATCCTACTTGGTAGAGCAGTCTGCAGCTATATGTTATCTTTATGGCCTTGTGAACAGAACACTGGCCTGTGTGATATTTTGTTTCAACTAAACTGTGAAACTTCCCCTGATTCCCAATAACTTAGCAAAGTTCTGCCCCTGTGAAATTCCGCTTGCCCTGTCTCCCTGAGCCCTCCCCAACCAGACAAGCCACATAAAAGAAACCCTCAAGCTGCTTTTCCTTGTGAGTTTTCCAGCTGATCTCGAACATGCAGCAATAAAAGCACTCAAATTTGGCTCAAGTGTGGTGATTCTCTATAATCTCTCGAGATTAAGTATAACGCTGTCAGTGAGTCCTTGTGCAAAAATGCCCTAGTTCTATACAGTACGTTCCCTCAGAAAGCAAAGGCACATGGGGAACAGGCCCAAAACAATCAAGTTTGCTATTAAAAGGGTTAAGAAATGGCATCTACCAGGACATATGAATGTTTAAAAAGATGTGGGGGGAAAAATATAGGTAACAGCCAAATGTCACCTGACCACCTGGCAAATTCTGAACCCCAACTAAGCTTTGGACTACAGGGAATTAACCACAAGATTTAACTGGCTAACATGATTACAGAAGCTAAGGGAGACAGAGAAATGGGCCTCTAGAGCCACAGAAAAGACCTCCAAGGAGGCAGAAGCAAAGAATGTAAGATCAGTACAGGTAGTCAGATACTCAAGGGAAAAGCCTGTACGTTTAAATGGAAAAAAATATCTTTCATTCTCAAGTTCCGGGATGAAGACTCAAGGGAAGACAGACTGCTCCAGCACCACAGTGAAATACATCCTCCTAGGGCACGGGTTTGATCCTGAATTTATTTTCTATTTTATAGTTTGCTTTAATTAATACTGCTTGTATGAATAAATATAAAAATCAAAAACAGCTCCTACAATGTGCTAAGGTTCTAGAAGTGGTTCCACCTAATTCCGTTGCTTAAAGCCATTAGTCATGAAAATTTGAAGAATGGGAAAGGCAACAGCAGAGAAAAGGAAAAAAAAGAAGCTGAAAGCTCCCCAAAAATAGTACCAGTTAGGGGATTCAGATCAGACCTCCGCACACCAAAACATGTTCATTTTGACATTTTCATTAGTTTTGTAATATTAAACAGTCACAGGCTCCTTATACAAGTTCAAAATGTTGCAAAAGTTAGTAACAAAACGGGAAAGGGTTTACACTTGACCAAGGGAAAGAAATTCCATCAGGAAGATAAATTTGCAGACCTCACTAGCCACCAACCAGGAAACCAGAGCAAAAAAAGGAAGAATTTGAGGGAAGGCATACAGGCTTGAGGAGCCACAGCTACAGCTCCTTCCTCCCAGCTTGTTATAACTGATTCTTTACACTCAACATGTCTCACTTACCTATCTCACGTTTTCTTTCATTTGTTGTACAATCATGAAAAAATTCTGTCATCAGACTTTCCAACGCCCTGAGGGAGGCTTCTTCAGATGCCTGATAAAGAAATTTGGAAAAAAAACAATAAAATGCATCTTAAATTCAATTGTTCCTCATTTCCTTCCAGGTCACATTCGACAGCAAGAGCAACTTACCTCCTCAAAATATCTTGTTTCAACATTCTTCAAATATCCAGTCTAATCCAGAAAATCTAAAGGGAATTTCCCAGCTGACTCAAAACCCAGAGCTTTAGTATCTGCATGAATTCATGCTATTACGTGAATTATTATTTATGATTTAAAATTCAATTCTAGAAAGATGTGAAAGCTCCTGGACTGGCAGGGTAAAGAGATTCTCCAAGCCTTGTGAACCACCCGAGGCTCTGGGGTTTCCAGGGCATTCCAGGAGTCACCCTACAATCAGCTCTGTCTTGAATGAGCAGCTAACAGAGATTAAAGTACAGCTGAGAGCCAGGGCCTCAAAAATCACCCAACAGAGCACGGCGAGCCTGCTCAGGCTGAGAGTGAGAAGACAAGAACACGGGGCCCCAAGGCTCATCTTCTCCCATATCCACATGGAGCCCCAACAACCCACTTCCTTTTCACTCAGGAAAGTAGGGAACAACAGCTATAGCAACAAGCTTGAGTTAAAATGCCACTTAACCTGTCTGCAAAAAGATGAGTGTTCCAAAATGAGAACCAAGAGATCTGTCATGTAAAGGTACAAGTTCCCAATGATGAATGTAACTGTACTGTATACTTAAAAAGTAACAATAAACTCAGTAAGATTTTTTTTAAAAAAGATGAGTGTTCCAGACCATGTCTGAATCCGCACTGGCATGATCTACCCCAGACATAATCAAGAAAACAATAGCATTCCTGATGTTTTAATTATCTTTTAATTCCTTCCTACCCACCTCCCTTACCCAAAACTCTCCATTACCCCCAGAAAGCCAACTATAAAAACTGCTTCTGTGTGTGTGCCTGTGTGTGTGTGTCTGTCTGTCTGTCTGTCCGGCGGAGTGGGCACGTCAACTAGGAACTGAACACAGGGTCTTTCACACTGAGTTACATCACAACCCCTTTTTCATTTGGAGATCGTGTGCGCTTGGGCTCAAACTTATGATCTTCCTGCCTAGGCCTCCCAGAGTACTGGGATCACAGGTGTGTGTCAGACTACCACAGATCAGAGGCCACCAACTGGTAATTTACTTATGTGGAGATTATGGAACCTTGGCCATCTCCAAGGATAAACCAGCACTTAGGACAACCACCAATCACAGAGGCTGAATCAGCCTTGCAAGGGCAAGGGCAATCAGTGCAAAGGCACTGCCTTACATGAGTCATGTTTAAGCAGTGCCAGGTGCAGCTGCCCCTCATACTGCAGTCCTGGTATGATGGCTATACAATGACAACAGAACTGACCTGCTGGGTAATGACTTATTACATAACAGTTATAGCACTTCTGAGTTTGAGGAACTTTCTTATCTTAATTTCACATTTACGGCTACAGATTGGCCCTCTATTACTCTTGCAAATTTATGTCAATTTAATTTTTAAAATCCTTCCTATGCAAGCCAACCTGTCCTATTAAACACTATCTATAAGTCAGGCACAGTGGGGTATGCTTGTAGTTCCAGCCACTCAGGAGAGAGAAAAAGGAAGCCCAGGAGTTCATGACCAGCATGATCCATAAGGCAAGACCCTGTCTGTTAACATTAACAACAAAAAGCCTATAAAAATTTTCAAATGCAGAAATAAGCTGGAAAATGATGCTAAAATAGACTGAAATTCTTTTATTTAAAAGATTTATATTTATCAAAAGTCTTGTTCTCATTAACTGACAATGCCATGAACCCAAACTTCTAAAATGAATTTATAACAACAAAGATTGCTTTGACCTATTTCATAAATCAAGCCTAAAGTACCATTTCATGGGTTGTGGGGGGTGCTGTTTAAAAATTAAAAGGCGTAGCTGGGCATGGTGGCGCACGCCTGTAATCCCAGCACTCAGGAGGCTGAGGCAGGAGGATCGCTGTGAGTTTGAGACCAGCCTGGGCTACATAGTGAGTTCCAGGTCAGGCTCAACTACATAGTGAGACCCTGTCTCAAAAAAACAAAACAATAAATAAATAAATAAACTAATTTTTAAAAAATTAAAAGGCTATAGGAAGATTTCTGAGAACCAAAGGAAGGAACACAGGTTAAAGTAACTTACTACCTGTTACAGCTTTTGTCAGATGTCCTCCCCAAAGCCTCAAGCACTGATAGCTAGAAGTTTGGGGAGGCAGCTGGATCTTGCGCGCGCGCGTGTGTGTGTGTGTGTGTGTGATGCTGGGATTAAGTTATATGATGCTTGGGTCAAGGGTTCATAATTGCTAAATCAATTAATTAACTGACTAGTTTAACATAGTTCTGGGTGTGAATAATGAGAAGTCCCACCCTGGGTGTGGGTGGCACCACTCAAAAGGCTGGTAGCCTGGAAAAGATAAAAGAGAGGCAGGCAGCTGCTGCTGCTTGCTGCTTTGCTGTTTCCTGCCCGTTTGCCATGGACTATCTCTCTGTGATGGTGCACTGGCATGCTAACCTGCCTTGGAGCAAGCTGACTACAGAATGAGACCTCTATCAATATGAGCCCAAATAAACCTTTCCTCCTTGATCTGTGGGTGTTGGGTATTTTGTCTCGGCACTGGGAAAAGTAACGAAGACACTACCAAAATAGTAAAAATAAATGTAAATCAAGAAACATCTGTTGAATTACAATCATTATTGAGATAAAACTAGTCCAAAGTTCTTCTGGAGCCAAAATCCATTCCTGGACACTAAAGATACATCTTCAAATCCCATCTCTCCACAACTTTCCTGGTGTGAAATCTTTTTAAAAAGATCTTGGAAAGAAAAGAACCTTTGTGCTCTAATTAGGCCTTTGTCCCTTGTATTCTAATTTCCCTCAAGGCTTATCTCAGCTATCTAGGGCTTGGCCTTCAATTTATTGGCCCTTGCCCTAATCTGCCTGTCACCCCTCTATTACCCGGCTCTGGAGTCTCCTGTTAGAGGTGATTTCTAAGTTCTTTCTGTCCAGAACAAAAACTTAATGAAACAGGCATAAATGGTGGCAAAGTTTTACATTTATCAAAGGCAGGAAAAAACAGTCTGCAGAGCTAGTTTTGGAATAAAGGTAGGAAAAAAACAGGCTCAGCAAAGTAAGTCTGGGCCAAACAAAAATAGAAAGAGGAGAAAAACAATTTACATCCTACAGTGTAGGGTGGGCTACCATGAAAAGACACCACAGGGAGTGCTTAGTGGCGACGGTCTCTTTTTATATCTTTAACACTGGCATCACATCTAGGTCTTCCTTTCAAACACCTGCCGAGTTTTTGTGAGACGGCCCTGTGTAGGGCCTTGGGAATGGTTCTGTGCACATGTCTGGAGAATTTTGTCATGCCTCTTTTTCTAACCAGTTTTAGCCCACACCATCTTCCTGCCTCACCTCTATCTCTTGATCTCACAATCAACACCAAAGTTTATTCTGTACTGGTTTTTGAGGCAGAGGTTTGTGAACGTAATGGCAAATTCCTGACAATCTCCCAGAAGAGTCCAATTCTGTCTCCACTCCCAGTCCCACCTAGCTCACACAACCCCTACCCCAATCTAAGAAGCTAATAATGTGCAACCCAAAAAGCTGGATAAAAATGGAAAAACCAAAGTACACATAAGAATCACAGATGCTCTCACCACATGATGGTTACATGGAAAAGACACTCCAGAACCTAGAACAAAATGCATGCCATCTGTATTTTTAACCCCTTCTATAATTCCAACACTATCCTGCCTCAAAGAGTACTATGAGGATCACAGGAGGTGATCCAATGTAAAGCTAACTATCTAACTAGTAGTTATGGCTGCTCACTTTTACTTGGTCTTAGATATCAAATAACAGACCAAGCAACCTACTCAGGCCCCTCCTGCTGTCTCTCAGGAGCTATTCGTATTCTCCATTCCTATTGCCCAATAACTTTTCCTATTCTTTAAAAAAAGAAAAAAGAATAGAAGTGGTCCATCTACTTTATAACTAGAGACATCCCTAGGGCTTTATCCCAAACATATCTACTGGCACTTGTATTTAAAATGAAACTATGTAAATCATGTATGCCAAAAATCATACAATCAGAACAGAAATACAAAAGGGCATGTTAAAGACCTACAACTAGTTAGCATTTCTACTCTCCCCTTTGGCAAGACCACTGGAACCCTTTCTGGCTGCTCTGAGTAGGTGGTGAAGCCAGATTCTAGACCAGTGATGGAAAATCTTTCAGGGCCTTCAATGATACAGCCTGCTATAGCATGCATGCCACAGGTTCACTGTCTCTGATCTACACTGGAATAGGCATGACACACAGTGTGATAGGGAGAAAAGCTTCAATTCCTGAAGGCACTCAAAACAGCATCTCCTGCACTGCACTGACTAACTTGTGAAGAACACTCAAGGTTCAGACATCCCTGACTGCTTTCCATCTTGTGTTTGGAATGTACACCTGAGGTCTTGGAGAACCAGGAAAGTTCAAAACTAAGTGAGAAGTCAGGCGTGGTAGTTCACACACGTAATCCTAGATTCTGGGAGGCTGAGGCAGAAGGATCAAACTCAAGCCCAACCTGGGCTTTACAAAGTGAGACCCTGTCTCAAAAAAAGAAAAGTGATACATACTTACAAACATGACATGCAAAAATACCAAGTGGATTATACATATAAAATATGATAAGTAAAACAATAAAGTTCCTTTAAGATAGCATCTCCATGACCTTCAGATAGGAAAAAATTTCAAATCCTCAAGATACATAAAGCATTAAACATAAAGGAAAAGACTGATAAATTGGATGTTCATCAGATGAAACAAGAGAATATAAAAGCAAGCCACAAAATAAGAAAATATATATGTGATATCATAAATGACAGAGAACTCACATCAGAGAATACAGTAACTTAACAAAGCAAAGAAAAACTAGGCAAACAGGTACTTATAAAACAAAAGTGTTCAAAAGACTTGTAAATAAGCACTCAACTTTACTAGTTATGGGGGAAATGCAAATTAAGGAAAGTAAGAGTCACACATCATCTGCCAGAATGGCTAAAATTAAAAAGACTGACAGTAAGGACTGCTGGCAAAGAAGTTGGGTGACTGGAACATGCATATACTGCTAGTGGGAGCATAAACTGGTACAACCACTTTGGACAACTGCTTGGCAGCTAAACATATGCGTATCTTATGACCCTGCAATTCTACCCCTTTATAATATCCCTCAGAAATTTGTACCTGTGTACAAGAGGAAATGCACATATATGTTTACAGTACCATTATACACAATATCCCAAAAGCCAAAAGAACTCAATGACTATCACAAGTAGAATGGACAAACTGGTTCATTTATACAAGAGATTATTATAAGACAACATAAATAAATGAATAGCACTACAATGTGGAGTACAAGACACCAAAATACAACATTCCATTACTTGTTTTATATTAATCTTTTTTAAAAAATAGGCAAAATTAATCAATGGTGTTATAATCAGAAGAGTGGTTACCTTTGGGGAGGGATTTTGGAATTTTGGGAATATTCTACTTCTTGATTTGAATGTTGATTATATAAGAATCATCACTTTAACAGTTTATGCATTTTTCTGTAAATATATACATGTACTGTACTTCAATTTTTAAAACATGTTATTTTTTTAAATCCAGGCTGGCATTTTCAGACTGAGTTTAAACTTGTGTTTTTCTTCTGTTAGCACTCACTATTCAGGGCAATCTAGGGACCTACAAGAAGCACAAGGGTAACAATCTGAAGAAAGTCAGCCTGCTGGACCCCTAGGTTTCGTCACCTGTTTGCACCCAAAGCAGCCAGGGCTGCCACACAAGGGATTACCACCCTAGGCTTCCCTCAGAGTTCCCGGCTCACCTCACTAGCAAATGACACATACACTTAAAATCCTTGGGTAAGGTGATGAACGAAGACTGGCTCAGAACATATTCTTCTACAGCTGTGTGTGTGTGTGTGTGTGTGTGTGTGTGTGTGTGTGTGTGCGTGTGCGTGTGTGTGTAAAACAAGCCAGTTTTCTATTCCAAAAACAGTTAAAATCTGCAGTCGATGGGCTCTCAACTGTGCTGCCCTGACTTTATCTGCTCCTTTCACTAGTGCTCACAGGTCAGCAGTTCAGACTTACGCTACTGGCTCATTTATTAACAGACTACTAACAACCAAGATTCAAAACCACCTCATAAAGGACAAAAGGTGGAAGTTCACATAATTCGAAATCACCTTTGCCTCTTCTCCATACCCACAAAAAATGTCATCAGGTCTGTTGGCTCTTGCTTCACACTCTTTCTTAGGTTTGGACCTTTTCACTCTCTCCACTATTTCTACCAAGCTCCACTGAACTCCTGCCTAGATTACTACAACTGCTACTACCTGGTTGCCCTGATACCAGTTTTTCCGATTCCAATCCACTCTGCATTTTACTACCAGATGAATACTCCTAAATATGACTTTCTGTCCCAATTATTCTAAACTTAGCTTCAGAGCATTTAAATCTGGACCAATTAGGAAACTCAGTTATTTGACAGACAAACTCAACACTCACTGAGTACTAATACTGCTTGATCAAATGCCTGGGTCACAGAAATCAGTACAACAACCCCTGACTCAAAAGACAGAAGTGACCTGAGAGGAGACAGGAGCAGAACCTATAAGTAAGATGGCAGAATACCTGGTCAGACTCCAAAGGCGGTAGTGTATATAGAATCAGCCTCAGCACACAAAGAGCATACTGTGAGGCAGAGCTCCCAGGGGTGAACATATCTTCTGGATCTTGAAAAATGCAGTTATGACTACTAGGAGGGAAAGGAGGCAAGCACTCTGGGTTCCACAGGACTCCCCAGAAGGAGCCATCTCTCGATCTGAACATTCACAGTCTCCGATGCAAATGTCCACTTCCAGCCTGCAATTGCTCCTGGGTCTGTAACTTATAGCTCAACCTTCACGAAGGTTCTCACAAAGATCGCAATGGAGCCCTTCCTTTGGCTTGTCTTTTGTCCTTGTCTCAGAATCAGCATCACAGATTCCTGTCCATGGGACTGCTGTCTGGTCATTTCAAATGCCAAAACAGTTAAAGAGTACAGGCAATGGGGTAAGGTTCCCTGAACTCAAACCGAAAAACACTGCTATTTTTGCCTATTTCTTTTTAACCTATCATTTTTTCCTCCTGGGCAAAGCCTGGCATAGAAGCATTTACACTGGGTTCTTCTAAATATTAAATTAAACATCTTACATAAAGCACACAGTCAAATGCAACACCAAGCATAAAGTTAGGGCTGAAAAGTCAGAGCTTCCACTGTTAATACTTTATAGATGTCAGGCTTCTCTAACCACAACATGAGCTGTTTGCAAAAGACTGCCTAATTTGTTTGTATTTTCTACAACATTCAGCAGGGACTGGTGCTCAAATATTTAAGGGATCAAATTCAGCAGAGTAAAAGGAACAAGAAGCCTGCAGATACCATTTTCAGCTTCTCAGGAATACTGGAAATTCCTCCAAATTTTACATGTGACTTGTCTAAATTTCCCCATTTAAGGACTTGGATCATAATGACCTTTGCTAAAAGAAACTCAAAGAATCTGTTTTGAAAAGTAAAGACTGCTAATAATTTATTGGAAAAAAAAGCAACAACACTGAATTGAAGGTAGATAATATAGTGATAAAATAAGGCACTTAGATGATGGTGTCCTCAAACCTCGATTAAATCTGTAATGTTTTACCTAACGGCCTCTAAAACAATCCCATCTGTAATATAACTTTTTTATAAAATTGGAATGGGGGGGGTGCTACTTTTTAAAGACATTATCAAACTTTTTGCTACCTTTTTCAGAATGGAGCTACCTCTTGTATATCCTAATAGGGAGTAAATCATACAGATATCCTGCATTCAGATTCATGGTCTCCTTTACAACAAATAGGAACAAAATGACAACTAGCATCCCAGAGTCTAACTCAAAACTACATGCCCATTCAATGGCATGTCTAGAATAACTTCATTACTCTATTTGCTTGTATATAAAGCCTTCTGAGAAAATGAGTTCTATACTAACTGCTAACCAAAGCTGAAGAGTGCTCCAAACAGCCAGGCATTGTAACACATGCCTGTAATTCCAGCACTCTGGGAGGCTGAAGCAGGAGGATCTGAAGTTTGAGCCTAGCCTGGGCAATTTCGCAAGATCTGGTATCAAAATTTAAATGTCTTTTAAAAGAGTTGGGGCTGTGGTTCAGTGCAAAGGTCTAGGATTGAAAAATAAAAAATTATGCAAAACATATCAGGTGTTACAACAGATGCCATAAGCAATGAAATTCAACCTCATGTAAACTTTCTCTGAAAGCTAACCGGATTATTATACATGTCGAAACTCAAATAACACTCTTATCCTTCCCTACACCCTTCACCAGTGCAAAGAAAACAGATGAGAAAAAAATCTCTTTGGCCTTAGCCTGCACATGAGATGAGATAATATTCTTTTATGTCTCAACTCCCAGGTAATTTTCCTTTAGAAATACATCTTGTTGAAGGACAAATCTCACTGTTTCCTTATAAGCAAACTGGCCAGGCCAGCTGACCCTATGAAATCCAGCTGTCAAGAAGACCAGCCACTGAAACCAGACTCCCAATGTCTCACACAAGAGATTTTAGCTAGCAAGAGGAGAGGAGCACCCACCACGCGTGACATGCATGTGGCTGCTGTTTCCTTATCTGTCTGACAGACAAGTAAGGGCAAGGCAAAACAGAGGGAGATGGGTATTAGTATAACTGGTCTTTCATTCTAAAATCTAGGTACAAAAGGTGTAGGGAGAAAATGTCTACTGAAACAGAGTCACGGCATGATGTTACAGGAAGTGTGAGCCAGGGCAGAGGCATGACCACCACTCTAAGGAACACATGCCTGGAATCCACATACCTCAAAAGAGCTCCTTGTTGTCCTGCCTACAAAACTTCAATCTCGACAGTATTTGTCCTTTGGGAATAACTAGAGATAGAACAACACAATAGCTGCATGTATTTAATATTTGATTAAAACATACAGCTGGCAACATCTACACGTAATTCCAGTCATCGAGGGCACTCTTCTACTGTAAACTAAAACTATAAGGCTGATTGATAGCAGAACGTTCCTGCACTATTTCATGGGTCTGCCTAATGTGCTAGTCAGGTTCTATCTCTTCCATGAACAAAAGGGAACTGAGGATTACTACTACTAAGGACTGTAAGTGAGAAGCAGGATGAGCACCAAGTGGCTGGCTGGAAAGCTCAATCTGTCCCACAGTGGAAGTAAGAAGGCTGAGGCAACACATTCCCATGGGACCAGTTAAGGAACCATCTTTGTAGATAGGACAGTACATTTTATGCTTAGAAAACCTATCCGTGTACTATCAGACAATACATACAAATAAAAGCCACCAAAGGCCAAGCAGGGTGGTGTGTGTCTGTCATCCCAGCACTCAGGAAGCTGAGGCGGGAAGAGCACCGCTAGTCTGAGGCCAGCCTCGAGAACACAGTGAGCTCAAGGCTAGTCTGAACTATGCTGTCTCAAACAAAACTACACGTGCACCAAAAAGAGCCACTAATTAATCAGCTGCCCATACTCAGGTGCACTGGTTTCAAAAATTTAAAATAATATACATGTAAAGAAGACTATAGAGTTATGATAAGTAAATGCTATACCTGGTCCTAGGCTGGGTCTTGTACTTAAAAACATGCTATAACTAAGTCAAGTGACAAAGCTGGAATAACAGATGGTGGATTAAACCACTGAATCAATGTTAAATTAATTGAAGCTAGTGACTGTACATTAAAGTGATTATACAAAAGAATATTAATAGATTATTATAGGGGCAATGATTCATGACATAAGCAACTTACTTTTAACAACTTTTTTTTTGGTACCGGGGATTGAACTCAAGAGCTTGCGCTTGTGTGAGGCAGGCAGTGGAACCACTGAGCTAAATCCCTGGCCTGCAACTTATTTTCAAACAGTATTATGTATGAGCCTGTGTTTCAATGTGTGTGCATGTCATACAGAGAGACAGAGTGCAAATAATAAAGCAAACAGCAAGATGTTAATTAGGTGAGTTTGGGGAAAGTGACTTCTTTATACTACTCAGCTTTTCCAATCTGTCAGCTTGAAATAATTTCCACATCAAGTTTTTAAAATCTCATCTGCTGAACTGGTATCCACCTTGCTCTTCTCTGCTCAGCTGGCTTGGCACATGGGAAATAGAGAAAGGAGGAAAGTGGTACACAGGAAAGAGATTATTTTTATTCTCATATCCCAGCTTTATTACTTTTTGAAAAGGGATAGTACACGATGACCTAGACATTAAAATTTTTGCATCTATTGGTTGAGTAAAAACCACACCTAATAGATGCTCAAATAAAAGATATTTTTAGCCAGGTGTATGCGCACAGCTGTAATCCCAGCACCTTGGAGGCTAAGGCAGGAGGACTTCCTCAAATTCCAGGCCAGTCTGGGTGACATAGTGAGTTCAGGGACAGCCTGAACTACAAAGGGAGACCCTGCCTCAAAAAACCAAAAATATAGTAATAATAAAGATATTTTATATATTTATTTATATTTCAGCAAATGACTTTAATTAGCAAAAAAAAAAGTAAATGATAAAAATAGTTATTCTATCCAAAATAATGAGTAATACAGCCAAGAACAGGTTCTTTCTTCACCGTTCCATCTGCTCCTTTCTCCCAGGTACATTTCCCAGGAAGATGCATGCCTTGTCAACTAAACTCAAAGAATGCCTGAACACATTAACACAAGGCATGCTACAAAGAAACTCTAAAACAGGACTGCAGAATATTCAGACAAAATCAGAACTTCCATTACTAATGAGGAAAATAAAACTCAGACAGAATATCATGCCCAGAATCTCCTAGTTGCTGGTCAAAACACAGAGCAAAACCACCAGAGCTCCTTCCCACTGAGTTTCTCTTCTCCTTAAAGAAGTTTTAAGGGTGACAAATGAGCTGGCATTGGAGTAAGTCAATAATGAGCATGACACTGATCTCAAGACCACTATAAAAGCATGCTGCAAATCTGATTAATACTATCGCTCACATGGAAATAGATTCATTTCAGTTGTTGTTACCATGCATGCTGTTCAAGATCAAGTCTTCTGTAAAACCCATACAATCCTCATGCTAAATTACCAGATGGACTTAGCATTTTAAATAACAATTAAAACAGCATTTTGTTTAACTTTGGCAAAAACTTCCAGACTGTATTGTAGACTGCTGGGGGGACGGGTGCAGGACACCATGATCACTTGCTGTACCTAGTGGTGCGTCGTCTTAAGGAACCAAGAGCAGGTCAAAGTCTAATGTCTGAGTCCTCCCTGATCCCAGCAAAGCTGCAATGCCTTCTAGGCCTTATCACCCCACCCCAGAATGGGGAAAGGCTGGTTTCAGCCACAGCAGGGAGGCATCACACAGCTGAGGGCAGATTTTTCTTGAGGATAAGCAGGTGAGAGTTAGTAACCTCACTTACACCTGGGAGACATGGGCCACAGCATGACACTCTCCCCACGTGCACCAATCAGAAAAATCAATGCTTGTGGAGAGAAGAAATGAGAGGGTAGAGACAGGGCCGAGAATAATGTGCTCCAATGTTGCCCCGACCTGAGGGACAGACAACACTTCTAAATACAGGCCAAAGCACAAATGAGGGCACACAGGCAGGGTGCCCTCTACAACAGAGCAATGAGAAGTCCAGTAGGCTTTATGTGAACAGGACTGCCACTGAAGTGTAACAATCAGACACGCCAGCCAGATAAAGTACCGGATTGGAGCCACTTCTGGCTCCACTGAGTATAGGGTGTGTTAACTGGCATATTCTGCAAGCTCCTAGACCCCCTCAATATTAATGCAAGCAGATGTGTATACTGCATGGGATTTTATATAAAAATCTCACACCACTGCACCCAGCCCTCTTCTCACAAGAGGCCAATACTCCCTGCTCTACAAAGAGCTCCTGTTCTGCCACTTTATGACTAGATTCTATCAACTCTACAAAGTTTTCTTCAGACAGTAAATGGGTGCTAAAAGAAGACTAGTTTTGGAGCTGGGGTCACAGCTTGGTTAGAAGAGCACTGGCCTACTACGTGTGAGGCCCTGGCCTACTGATCCTCAGCACTACAAAAAAAATAAATAACAAAATTAAAATAGGTGGAAGGCTGGTTTGTAAAATCTTTCAATTGTAAGTCCCATCTCCTGATGGATTCACTGCTGAATTCTACAAGAAATTTAAGACCTAATGCTACTACTTCTCAAACTCTTTAATGAAATTGAAAGGAAAGCAACACTCCCAAATGCATTCCTAGAAGCGTGCATTACCCTGATACCAAAACCAGAGAAGGATCCAACCAAAAAGGAGAATTATAGGCCAATCTCCCTAATGAACACAGTGCAAAAATCCTCAATAAGATCCTGGCAAACAATGAAACAAATCATCAGGGAAGTTTTTTACACCATGACCAAGTAGGATTCATCCCAGGGATGCAGGGATGGTTCAACACATGAAAATCAATAAATGTAGTACACCATATTAACAGAGCCAAGGACAAAAACCATATGACCATCTCAATAGATGCAGAAAAAGCATCTGGCAAACTCCAACATCCGTTCATGATAAAAATCCTACAGAAAATTGGAATACATGGGACTTTATCTCAATCTAATAAAAGCCATCTATGACAAACCAACAGCCAACATCACACTGAATGGACAAAAACTGAAACCTTTCACTCTAAAATCAGGAACCAGACAAGGATGTTCACTGTCACCACTCCTCCTCAATATAGTTCAGGAAACATTAGTCATAGCAATTAGACGAGAAAGAAATGAAAAGAATAAGGATAGGAAAGGAAGAAGTTGAATTGTCATTATTTGCAGATGAAACGATATTCCACATAGAAGACCCCAAAAACCCCACCAAAAGACTTCTAGATTTAATAACCAAATTCAGTAGCATAGTTGAATACAAAGTCAATATAAAAAATCAATAGTCTTCCTAAAAACAAACAACTCACTCAGAAAGAAAATAGAGAAACAAGTGTGTACCACCATGCCCAGCTAAGCCCTTTTTATTTTATTTTGAGACAGGGTCTCACTAAGTTGCCTACTTAGGGCTGGCCTAGAATTTACCATCCTGCTGTCCCGGCCTCCCAAGTAGCTGAGATCATTACATATGTGTCACCACACACAGCAAGGGGAGTTCTTAACCATTTCTCAAAAATGTGTTTTCTACATTGTTTTGAGGACTTTTCAACTCCTTTCAATTTTTCTCCTCGTAAGAAGTTTCATTTAGAGATAACTATACCATGCTGTGCTTTTACATACTTCTCAGTAAAGTATGTCTGTCTATGGAGTTCCAGACACAGGGCCCAGTCACCCCACAGAAGATGAGATGAAGTCTCCAAGGGCAGTGGTGGCCTCTGGAATTCCAACTGTGTGGGAGGCTGAGGCTGTGGACTGAGCCAAGGGCCTTCACACTGAACTACATCCCCAGCTCTTTAAATTTTAATTTTCAGTCAGGTTCTGGCAAAGTCAATGATACATTGATTTTTGTTTTGTTTTGTTTTGTTTGTTTTTTGTTTTTTGAGACAGGATCTCACTATGTAGTTGAGAGTGACCTGGAACTTACTATGTAGCCCAGGCTGGTCTCGAACTCACAGTGATCCTCCTGCCTCAGCCTCTGAGTGCTGGGATTACAGGCGTGCGCCACCATGCCCAGCTCGATACATTGATTTTTAAACAATCAATGTTTAAGACATAACCCAAGATATTTAAGAAATTTCAGATTTACATAGTTTCTACATAATTTTTTTACATAGTTTTTACATAATTTCTACATAGTAAGAAATTTCAGATTTACAAGGAGCATGGTGGCACACGCCTGTAATCCCAGCACTCGGGAGGCTGAGAAAGGAGGATCGCTGTGAGTTCGAGACCAGCCTGGGCTACACATTGAGTTCCAGGTCAGTCTCAACTACATAGATTTCGTCTCAAACAAACAAACAGACAAACAAGGAGCTGCTATGATAGCCCCAGGTCAGGTGCCTTTCTGTAACCAGGTACCAACTCTCAAAGGGAAATTGCAAAGGAAAACTAGACAAACACCAAACATGACTGGTACAGCCTTCTATGAAACATAACAACACTCTATATGCACATTCTGGTTCATAAACCTAACACACAGAACCAGCAACAAGCAATCACCAGAAGATCATTCCACCAAGGTAACACACAACATCAGAATAATGGAACTGCTATCTTACAATTAAGCTTGTATTTGTAAAGCATTCTTAAATATATGACAAACAGGAGGGGCTGTACGTCCTAATTACACAGGTTATTAGACAAAAAGGTAAACATGTGACAGTTTAGGAAACTATCAGATTATACATCACAATTATCATTTTACTCAGGTCCACATGACTGTGAGCACTGTCTCCTGACAAAATTAGCAGCATGAGATTCACCTTGCAACTGCTCAATCAAATGTGCAGCTACTCAAACCTGATCAATTTTGCCAAATATTCTAAAATTAACCAGCCAAATTACATTTCAAAAAATTGTTGGGTGACCCAACAGAAAAATGTATCAAGACCAGCAGATCAAAAATGCCCAGCTAGCCAGGTGGGCACACCTGTAAACTTAGCACTCTGGAGTCTGAGGCAGGAGGCCGCTGTGAGTTTGAGGCCAGCCTGGGCTATATAGTGAGTTCAAGGCCAACCTGAATTACAGAGCCCTCTCAAAAAAAAGAAAGAAAAGAAAAGAAAAAGAAAAAAGAAAGATAAAAATGGCCAGCTAACACAGGAAATAAATACATTTGGTAATAAATTATCAAAAAATGTTCCACTTCACACATAACTAAAGAACTCCATGGTGCAAATCCTGAGGTATAATTTTCACCCTTCACAGTAAAAAAGTTTTGATGTTAACTACAAAGTAGGAAAACAGGGATTAAGCCACTTGTGAGAGAATTAAACTGATAACCTTTTTAGGGGGCTAGTGCTACCCTCCAAATTTTTTTTTTTTTTTTTTGAGACAGGTCTCACACTATGTAGTTCAGGGTGGCCTCGAACTCACTATGTAGCCCAAGCTGCCCTCAAACTCATAGCGATCCTCCTGCCTCAGCCTCCTGAGTGCTGGGATGACAGGTGTGCACCAGCATGCCTGGCTACACACCAAAATTTTTTAAAACAAGATTTTATGTGCCCCACAACTTCACTTCTAGAAATTTGTCCTATGAATTCACAAAATATACAAAGATGTATTCAATGTGTTTGTTACAGCATCCATGGTAGTTAACAGAAAACGCAGTACCCACAATAACCACACCAACATTAGAGAACAAGGTAAGCTCATTAAGATGTTCCAAGTCCTGATGATTACTCAACTTCAACACAGATTGTTTCAGCAGCCAAGCAGAAAAGCCAAGTTAGTTCTTACTGGGAAAGGGGAGATTATATGAATTTTAGGCTTTTCCACATATGCCAAATTGGCAGAAAACGATGAACATCGACACAAGTTTTAGAAAAACAATGTGTGAGGGCTGGGAATTTAGCTTAGAGGTTCAGCCGCCTGCCTTGCAAGTGAAAGGACCTAAATTCAATCCCTGGTACCAAAAAATCCCTGGTACCAAAAAAATCCCTGGGCCAGGGATTCAGTTCAGTGGTTCTACCACCTGCCTCGCAAGCTCAAGGACCTGAGTTCAATTGCTGGTACCAAAAAAAGAAGAAAAACAGTGTGTGGCTCAGCAAGGCTTCCATTTATGAATAAGGATAATACACAGCAATTTTTAAACATGAAATAACTCAGGAAACCGTGATTTGGGACTATAAACACTTTTGGAAAAAAATTAACAGCTAACCAATAAATGGGTAAAAAAATCAAGAGAACACTCAATCCTAGATGGTACAATGTCTACCAAATGAGAGAAAAAGACAGTAAAATCTAGAACATTTTACCTAGCCAAGATGTCCTTCAAAATACAGAGGCCCTTAATTCACCATTTAGGAACTCTAAAAATTAACAAGCTGGGCATGGTGATGCATACCTGTTAACCCAGCACTAGGGAGGCTGAGATAGGAGAATTGCCACAAATGTACTACTTAGTGAGTTCAAGGCCTGCCTGAATTACAGACCCAGACAAAAACAAAAAACAACAACAACAACAAAAAACACAGTAAAATCCAAACATTAGAGGAATGAATCACAAAATTCAATAATGGAAAAACCATAGCAAAAAGAATCAATGGAAGGGCTGGAGATTTAGTTCAGCAGCACCACACCTGCCTCACCGAAAGTACGAGGTCCTGAGTTTGATCGCCAATATGAAAGAAAAAAAAAAAGAACCAATGGGAAACATTGAATTCATTAAAATGTAAAATACTAAATGAGGAAATTATGGTTATAAAACATGTAGTTTTATAACACATGTTCTAAGGTGCTGACAAAGTAAAATAATCAAAAATGAGGACGGAGGAAGTGGAGAGAGCATAAATCCTCTTATTTCTCCTGTTATGAAGTTCACCTATACTGCCTAGAAATTAAACACAGAAAACATTTATTAAAAAAATGGCACCAAGGGGGTGAAGAAAGGACAGGGACAAGGGGAAAAAAAGAGAACCAAGACCTGTCATGTAAAGGTACAAGATCCCAATAATGAATGTAACTGTACTGTATACCTAAAATGTACCAATAAACTCAATGAGGAAAAAAAAAAAGAAATAGGAAGACAGCAGAATGGGAAGATCACACAGGCA
>NW_022900946.1:1806137-1809425 GCF_012274545.1 Fukomys damarensis | reverse complement strand
AAAAAAAAAGCACGACCTCAATGCTTTTCATATTATTACTACTTGGGTTTATCAGGAGCTAATAATTACTGAAGCAAAAACAACATAAAGTTTGATAGTTCCTTTCAATTTCATTTCTTTATTTCTGCTGTTAAAATTCAAATAAAATGAAAAAATTTCAAGTAAAATAGATGGACCTCAAAGGCACTATGCTCAAAGAAAAAAGTGAATTTCAAAAGGTTACATACAGCAGGTTACATGCATAGATACATGTGAATATAAGGTCTCATGCCATAGATTACATTCATGTAACATTCACAAAATAACAACTACAGAGCTGGAGAGCAGATGAGCAGGCACTGGGGAGGGAGGGAGCTCTTTGGAGATGAGAGGGTATTCCGTACCCTGCCTGTGCTGGTGGCAGGTACATGAACTCATACATGGAGCTCTGCACAAAACCATAAACATACAAGTGAATGCACGGTGAAAACTCAGTAAGGTCTGTAGTGTAGACAGTTACTGACATGTTCATTTCCCACTGCACACTAGTGCTACATAAGACATCACAACCAGGTGACCAGGACAAAGGGTGCATGGGACTCTGTACTAGTTTTGTGGTTTCCTGTGAGGATAATTATTTCTTCAAAAAATGTTTTTTTAAGTTCAAGTATTCTGATTTTTCTTTTATTTAAAATTGTCATGATCCCACCAAAATCAACATAAACACTTTTTAAAATGAAACTATTTATTTTCGGTATCCACTTTCTTTATTCACACATAGGTAAAGATATGAGTAATATTTATATAATGTTAATGAATGTTGGGTAGTAGAATTTGAAGTGATTTCTTTTTTGCCACGTCCTTTACACCATCTTTTGATACTTCTTAGTGTTACAGTTTGTCATTTACAGTGCTGGAATTAAACGGAGGGCTTTCGCATGCTAGGCAAGACTCTTCTACTAAGATGTATACCTAGACACTTAATTTTTTAACATGTATCACTTTTTTAAAAATTATCCAGCTGTTACTCAAAAAATATATTTCAGGTCTGATTAGCAAAGTTAGAAACCAATTACCTTTTTTTCCAACTTCACTTAGTTCATGAAATACATATATCTTTCCAAAAAGTCCTAGACCACAAATGTTTTTCACAATACTTCATTTAAAAAAGCAGTAAATCAAATATTTATCATCTGTGATTATAGCTGAGCTTTAAGGCTTTTCAAATTGGCTGCTGAGACGTAAATGAGCTACTGCATATGCTAATCTGACTTGAAATTCAAAGAAAGCAGGCAACCTGCTCTTCTGTGGCTGTTCGGTAATGGGGCCCAGCTCCCGTGCCCTCTGTCACAGTTCCTATTCTATCCCAGGAGAGGGTATGCAGAAGAAACTATTAGCAAACTGATTATCCTACCCTTTCCACTAGAAGGGAAATTTTCACAAGCAGTTAAGTACAGCTAGCTAGATGTTTTTTTGTGCAATAATATATCCACATAGGCATGTAGCCTATGTGTCTGAGCACAGGGTTAAAAAAGAAATCCTACCAAAAAAATGGGTTATGGGGTTAGAACTTTGGGTCTGATAATCTAGCTCTGTTGACTATGTAATTCTGGACTAGCTATTTAACATTATCTTCCCTGCCAGACCTGGTGGCACGTGCCTATAATCCCAGCACTTGGGAGGCTGAGGCAGGAGGATCACCATTTGAGGACAGCCTAGGCTACTTAATAATTTCAAGGCCACCCTAAATTACAGAGGGAGGCCTTCTCAAAAAAAAAAAAAACTTAAAATAACATTTTTCCCTGAGCCTCAGTGTCCTTCTCTTCCTCAACTCTAAAATGGGACACAATACCTACTTTGCAAGGGACTGTGAGAGATTAAATGAGGAACAGAGTACAATATGGATTAGGGTCCCTAAGCAATGGCTAGCCCAGAATCTATAAAACACACACTTTTCTCCCCCTACACCCCAGTTTCCTTCCTTTCCCACTGGCCTCTTCCACCTTCCTCCCTTCTCCACCTGGATGCTTTCCTGGGTTAGGAACCACAGCCACCCCCTGCCTCACCTCAACCCAGCCCCACTCCCACCTATTCCCCAGAGGCTCTGCCAGGCAGTTAGCTGTGGAGCTTTCCAGTAAGCCTTTCACCTAGCACCTCTCCCGGCTCACCTGCAACCCACTTCCATTCACCCAGGGCAAAGTAATTCTCCATGCTGCTGAAAGCACGGACTCCGGAGAAACAGGACAATTACTGCAGCCGTACTCTATTTCAAACTACCACTCTCTAGCACACTCTCCAAGTACTGCTCCTACCATCTCTATCTAACCTCAAGGGCCCACCTTGACTTTCTGGGGTTTATTTTCACTCCTGACTCAATTACCCAAATATCTGCTGAATCCTTATTAAAGAAGCAGAGGAAGCCGGACATGCTGGTGCATGCCCGTAATCCCAGAAACTCGGGAGGCTGAGGCAGAAGGATCGCTGTGAGTTCAAGACCAGCCTGGGCTACATAGTGAGTTACAGGTCAGTCTCAACTACATAGTGAGACCCTGTCTCAAAAAAACCAAAAAAAATAAATAAATAAAAATAAAACGCCTAACTATAATCAAAGATGACATATGTTAAACTAGGGGCTAGAAAGCCTCAAAGAAGTGATGTTTATTGACCTTGACTATGGCAAGTGGCTCTCACCTGCAAAAATGAAGTACCAGCAGAGGGAACAAATAGCATAAACAAAGGCAAAGAATTACAAAAAAATGTAGTGTTCTGGGAATGACAAGTGGTGTGTTGTGGCTAGAGAACAAGGTACAATTTGGAAGTCTTTCAGAGATATCCCCAATAAATCACTAAGTATTTAATAAGTCATCTTCCTTCCTACTGAGAAATCTAAGAGCAACTAAAACTGAGACCCAGGCACCTCTGTGTCCCACACTCTGCCCTAAAGAAAACCTGGTCTCTGACTGTTAGGGAATTGATCATGTTAAAGTACGCTGTGACACCGCCTCACAGGCTGCATTCTCCTGGTACATCTTGGCTCCTAAAATGACCTCATGTCCTTATCTCTGGTTTCCCTCCCCTCCAAGGCCACAGTGGTCCAGGAAAGTTGAAACCTGTGTCTGCAGGACTGGGCCCATAAAAGCAATCTGGGCTGTGATAGGTTAAAAGTAACTCACTCCTCATAAATAAGCAATAGCCCACCCCCAACTGATAAAAGGACCTTCCTTTCTTTGTTCTCCTCTCTCTCCTTCTGCTTCTTCCTCCTCCTCCTCCTCTTTCTCTCTCTCTCTCTCTCTCTCTCTCTCTCTCTCT
>NW_022900946.1:1798739-1806072 GCF_012274545.1 Fukomys damarensis | reverse complement strand
GAAGGGGCACCCGAAAGGGCACGCGAACCCCCTTTCACTGACTGTGGGGAGCTCTGCTCTGGAGGACCAAGGCCAGGGGGCATGCTTGCATCCAAGCTGCGAGGCACATCTGCAGGACAGAGAGTAGGGAACGGAGGAGGAAGGGGAACTGGAGACTAGACTAATCAAGAAAGACCATGGGTCAGGGATTTGGCTCAGTGGTGCCACCACCTACCTCGCTAGTGCAAGGTCCCAAGTTCAATCCCTGGTTCCAAAAAAGAAAGACAGACCATGAGAGCCTGACCCAAGGAATGAAGAGTAGGCTAGCTCAGGACACAAATATGTTAGCAGGAGCATCAACATGTCTGGCAGGGAGAGGCTGAAGGAAGCGGAAGTTAAAGGTGACTCAGGTTTATGGTTAGAATATCTGAAGGGTAAGGTCACTGACAGAACTAGGGCATGGGGGAGGAACACTACTGCGGGGAAGATGACAATTTGGTTTAGACTTGATTGATCTGAGGTCTACAGCACATTTAAGTGGAGATCCCAACCCAGAGAATAAGGTTCATTTCTCAATGGTTCACAGGTTATAGCTAAAGCAAAATGAAAAAGAACAAGGATGACTACACCAGAAAAGTAGTACTATTGCTGAGGTTTAGCTCAGCAGCGCTGCGCCTGCCTTGTTAGCTCAAGGTCCTGAGTTCAATCCCCATATTGAGGGAAAAAATGTTATATTATCATATGGAAGCCAAAGCAGCCAAGAAAAAAACATTTCAAGAAAAGAGAAGGTGGTGGCTCCCAAAGGCCACAAAAGTAAATGGCCTAAGAAGAGAAAACAGGCTATTTATATTGATTTCAGCACAATATATTGATTTCAAGGTGATCTTGAAAAATGAAGGCAAGTCAGACTGCCTAAGTTGTAGCTAGAAGACAGAATGTTTAATGTTCTCATCACAGAGAAATGAGAACTAAGGTTACATATATGCTAATTGATCATTACCCACACGTATCAAAATGTCACACTATACCTCATAAGTGTGTAATTATTACATGACTTTTAAAAAATCTTGGATATAACAAAAACACTAAGACTTTTTTTAAAAATCAGTTTAGTTGGGTATAGTAATCACAAGTAGGAGGATGGCTTCGAGTTCAAGGGCAGCCTGGGCTACACAGTGAGACCATCTTAAAAACAAAACAAAACAAAACAAACCCAACAAACACAAACAACAACAACAAAAAAAAAACAGAACACACACACACACACACACACACACACAAATCCAACTGCTGCACAAAAACTAATACCTTGGCCAAACCAGTCTATCCAGTGTTTTCTTAACCTTACACATTTTCTGACATTCTTCTCTGAAATACACTTCAAAACTTTCATTCATCCCAGTAGCTGACACCCTCTCTAAGCCCCCTGAACACCCAGCCCTCACTGCACCCCTGCTGCACTGCAACTGTCTGTTGTGCCTGGAACTGCTCTGGGCTCCTGGCGTACATACTGCAGTGACTAAAACTGAGATCTCCAGCTTCACAAAGCTAACATTTTAGCAGCAGGCAACAAAACTTGACCTCATAATGAACAGTAAGCATAGAAAATGTTAAAAAAGAAATACACACACACACACACACACACACACACACATATGTATGTATATCCTACAACAAGAAATAAAACAGGATGTGAGAGGGGCTGAGTATTATACAGTGGGATTACCAGTTTTGGGATTTGGGATTTGT
The DNA here is from genome assembly GCF_012274545.1 of Fukomys damarensis. Lineage (NCBI taxonomy): Eukaryota > Metazoa > Chordata > Mammalia > Rodentia > Bathyergidae > Fukomys > Fukomys damarensis. The sequence continues at coordinate 1,804,344 of NW_022900946.1, read as the reverse complement.
TTTGTTTATGGTAGTGGGATATCAAACCATGGCCTCACATTATGGCCTGTGCTATACCCAGCCCCCGGATTATCATTTTCAATAGGGTGGTCAGAGCAGACCTCACTTCACTGGTAGATAACACTTGAGAAGGCTCCAGCGGGGTTGGTCAAAAGGACTCTTAAGAGGAAAGCACAGTCCTAGAGGAGGCAACAGCAAGACCAAAGCCCTAGGGCAGGAACACAGGAGGAGGCCAGGATAAAGTCACAGCATGTGAACTAGGAAAGTAACAGTTTGACAAGTCTGACAAACAAGCTTACAGTTACACATAGGACAACTGAAGCTGAGGAAACCTGGTTTCCTCAGTTCTTTGCTTTTAGATGGCCTGGAAGAGTTCACTAAGTTTGAGGCCTGGGGTACTTCAGCTGTTAAAGATCAATGAGATGGGGAAGAAATAGGATGAGAAAAAATCCAAAGGTACATCTTAGTGTCCTGGAGGCCAAAGAAAGACTTCCCGAGAAGGCGTGTTCAACCTGTACGATGCTACTGGTCAAATTAAAAATGAGGACTAAACTAAACACTGGATATAGCAACAGCAGAAGAACTCTGACAAATGAGTTTGACAGAGAATGAAGTAAAGAACTAGATCAATCTTGCCTGGAGTTCTACTGCAAAGGGGAACAAAGAATAAAGCAGTACCTGCCAAGGAAAGTCGGAGTAAAGATTTTCAAAATGAAAAGACCAGCATGTTTGCATACTGTATGTATAAAAAGCCATAAACACTAGAAAGTACTCCTTCACTCGCTGACACTTATTATCTATCGTCCATTAACTTTACTGACATGTACATACAAACGTATGCATGTGTCTGGTCTTCAACTACATGGAAACAACTTTCTTTCCTTGTCCTTCCTGGCTCCAATATGCCTTCCGGAAAGGGTGCCCACCCTTCTCCTCGGACCAGCTCCCCTAGATTTCTATCAGTCCACTCTTGGTATCAATGTGCCTTTGTGGCAATTTGCTCACGCATCAGTCCATTCTTCTACGATCATGGCTCTCACCACAATCTCTTGTATTCATCAGAATTTAAGCCTTATCTTGCCCACTGAGCTGATTCCTCTGTGCGGGCGCAAGTGTTCTAAGCACATGCTCCACTGAGTTACATCCCTAGCCTCCTAAGACACAGGGCCTGGGTTTGAATCCCAGTTCTGCCATTTGATTGCAGTGTGACCTTGGGAAGTTGCTTAACTTCTCAGTGCCCTGAATGTCATCATCTGTAAAGTGGGACATAAAAAAGCCCCTACCTCTTGGTACTATTCGGAAGAGTAAATGAATTCATATTCTTTTTTGTTTTGTTTTTTTGTTTTGTTTTTTGAGACAGGGTGTCTCACTATGTAGTTGAGACTGACCTGGAACTCACTGTGTAGCCCAGGCTGGTCTCAAACTCACAGCGATCCTCCTGCCTCAGCCTCCCGAGTGCTGGGATTACAGTCATGCGCCATCACGCCCAGCCTAATGAATTCATATTCTTTTTGTTTGTTTTGTTTTTTGTTTTTTGAGACAGGGTCTCACTATGTAGTTGAGACTGACCTGGAACTCACTATGTAACTCAGGCTGGTCTCAAACTCACAGCGATCCTCCTGCCTAAACCTCCGAGTGCTGGGATTACAGGCTTGTACCACCACGCCCGGCTTGAATTCATATTCTTAAATACCTGGCATGCACTAAACTCTCTCTATATTAATGACTACATGTTGTAGCCACAACACCTGAGATTTTAAGTTTCAAAGCAAGATGTCAATAATGACTTCATAAATGAATAAACTGAGAGGCTAAAAGGTTCTGGCTTATTGTAGAGAATTACTTATATTGCACTGACAGGGTTCTTTTGTTTAGCAGGTAATTTCATCATTTGAGTCATGTCATACACTAATTTTTTCAAACACTGTTAAAGTCATTTCTTGATATTTAACTGTCTCCCCAGAATGACTGATATACCGAACCTCTAGATACTACCATCTCCTTGTACCCCTAAGGCTCCTTCACGCCTCCAGAGGCAGTGTACAGTGCACCACTGAGGATGCACAAGCAGATGGCTCACTGTGTGAATGGCCCAATTTAAGGTCTGTTCTGTCTCCAAAGCAAGGACCACTCGTGGTAGGCGGCATTAAAAACATAAAAGCTCTTGTAAACAACGCAACTTCTCAGCAACTAAGAAAGAAATGCTAATTTAAGGAAGGGTTCAATTTTGCACAAAATTTCCATATTAAGCAACAGCTTATTCAAGTATAAATTTTCAAAGTTGTGGGAAGCTTTAACATAGTATACCACCATGGGAATTCAACCTAAAATGATGATTTAATCAAATGGACTTTGGAGTACAGTTAGCTACTGTAACCACAAATCTTTTTCAACTGTTTTCAAATGCAGGATCCTTCCTGCTAGGCAGGCAGTTTAAAGAAGATTCCCCCCACTCCCTATGCACTACAACTTCCTATCTCAGTACCAAAGCAACTGGGTGACACTGATCATCATTCCCAAAGGCGGGGAGGTCTGCAGAAGACCCAGGGTTCAGTGCAAGCCCACCGCTTGTTAAAGCCGGTATCCTACAGCAGTTGTGACAATCTTCCCTCTGGTGTTAACTGCAGTAATGTAAACTAGTAGAGAGGTTTGATGTGGTTAACTAATGCTGAATGACCATAATAAAAAGCAGTAAGTAAAAAATAGCTAGCTACCATATCAGAGATGTTTAAGAAATGGTAGGTTTTTATCATTGTCAGCCCATTTTCAAGACTTAAAACTGCTGAGATTTTTTTTTTGGTACCAGGAATCGAACTCAGGACCTTGTGCTTGTGAGGCAGGCGGTGGAACCACTGAGCTCAATTCCCCAGCCCCACTGCTGACACTTTAAGAAGATATTATAAATGCTCAAACTTCAGCAAAATGACTGAGGGTAGTAGCAGACAGAAGGCTATTCAGGAGGCTGAGGCAGGAGGATAGCAAGTTAGAGGACAACTGGGCAACTGAGAAAGAATCTGCCTCAAAAAATAAAAAGGGTTGGAGATATAGCACAACGGTGACTCACTTGCTTAGCACATGTGAGGCGCAGAGTTCAATCTCCAGTACCAGAAAAACAAAGAAAAGAAGTTAAATTGTAAGTCAGGATGGATGTGGCGTATAACACACCCATCACCCCAACCCCTTGGGAAGCTAAGGCTGTGAGTTTGAGGCCTACACGGGCCACATAGTGAATATGAGGCCAGCATGACCTACATGGTAAGATCCTGTCTCCAAAAAACAAGCAAACAAAAAAAGTAAGACAGTAAGAAATGAAAAGTTCTTATAATAAAAACAGAGCCATGATCCCATGAAAATGACCCTCCTCCTCTAAGACACAAACTAAGCCATGGCCTCATGGTTGTTAGGTATCAAAGCCTGCTCCACCCAAACACTCCTGACCCTGGACAACTGCCTATGAACCACTAGCATGGTGACACTGAAAAGGATGTGATTAGGCAATCCTACTGACCTTATATTATCCACCATGGCCACCTGCTGTATACTTACATAATCAAGGTCCAGGTTACAAAACCTTGACCTGCAACTTCAAGAAAAAAAATGTACCTGGAGGCCAGGAAGTCAACAGTGCAACAATTATTTTTGGTACTGGGGATCTGAACTCAAGACCTCACGCATGAGGGGTTTTTTGTTTGTTTTTTTTTAATGCTTTGACACAGTCTCACTAAACTGCTTTGGCTGGCCTTGAACTTACATCCTCCTGCCTCAGCCCCCTGACTAGCTGCAATGACAGTGTGCACCTCCACACCTGGCTAATGCTTAATGTTCCAACTGCAAATTAAATGAAACCTGAATACAAGAGTGCTTTGCAGCTCAGTGGATATCAAAATTATATTCAAGCAATTTTCTAAGTAAAATGAGGGGACAACAGTGTCCTGGCGCAACTGCACATTCTCCAGGGCGCAGTGTACAGGAGCTACTCAGAATTCATCCTGATTTTTTTTTTTTTTTTTTTTTTTTTTTTTTTGGCAATACTGGGGATTGAACTCAGGACCTTGCACTTGCCTGGCAGGCACAGCACCACTGAGCTATACTCCCAGCCCCTCATCCCAAGATTTTAACACTCATATTCATAGTAGTATTATTCACAATAGCCAAAAGGCAGAAGCAGCCCATACATCCATTGATGATTGAATAGATAAAACCAAACATGGCACACACACACAATGGAATTCAGCCCTAAAAAGGAAATTTTGATACACCTTACAACATGGAGGAATCCTGAGGATTTATTAAGTGAAATAAGCCACTCACAAAGGACCAAATATACCATGATGCCACTTGTATGAGGTACTTGTAAAGTAGAGATTCATAGAAACAAAACATAAAATGGTAATGAGTAGGGGTACTGCTGAAAGAAGGGAAAGAGAGTTAATGTTAAAGGGCACAGAGTTTCAGTTTGAGAAGATAAAAAACTTCATGAGATGGATGGCCATGACCGTCACACAAAAATATGAACGTAATTAATGACAATGAACTGTACAGTTAAAATGGTAGGTTTTATGTATATTTTACAATTGAAAACCCCCAAAATTTTTAATTTAAAGAATAAAGGAATGAGTACTATTTTCATGAATCAGTAAATGATACACATACCTCATACATCTTTTGGATTATTCCATCTCCAGACTTGATGAGGAAACTGAAACTCAAACAGCTTAACTGCTCTAGCACCCTACAGTCTAGGAATATATATACATACACACATATATATAGTAAGTCTGCACACTATATGTAGTATATATAGTACAAATTATGCCATGCCACTCAGCACTGGTGGTGTGTTTTATCCTGCTGGCTGCGAGCCCCATGAGGACAAGGTCAATGCCTCATATCCTCTTTCTGCACCGAGGACCTAACACAATCTCAGGCCCCTTAAAGTTTTGGAAATCCCACTGGCCTAAATGTGTCACAGAAGCTATGACGGTAACCCTTTCTATACTACAGCACTAGCTCGGCAGAGGAAAGCGCGTGGCCGTGAGAACACGCTGCCCTGTAGGTGCTCACGCACAGCTGGGCTCCCATTCGCCAGGAGCGGGAGGGCAGAGTTTCAGCTTCACCTCCCACCGAGCTGAGTCCACTGCGACAGACAGATTCGGCTCAGAGACCACCGGCAAATACAACAGCTCTACAAACAGGTGTGAGTTGGGCAAAATAAGGAGAGGTCTTCAGAAGAGGCTTCGGAGGATAAAGGATGGGTAGTTTTCCAGGCACTGCCAGGGAAAAGACCAGAGCGCGAGGAAAGACCAGAGCAGAAAGAACAGCGGCCTGAGCACCCATCGCCTAGGTGAGCGACCTCTGCATACACCGCTCTCAACTTCCCCAGCCTACAGCCCCGCGAGATGCTCTCCAGGAACGCGGGCGGCTCTGCGATGCCCGGAGCTCCCAAGACACACTGCTCCGTGCCTCGGTCTCCCACTTCCTCCCGGTGGGTTAACACACGTCGAGCACTTGGCACAGGGCCTGCCACACGGTAAGCCTTCGAGAAGCCAAGCGGTACGACGCGGGACGCCAGCGCCAGGGCCCGCCGCCGCCTCCAGGCCCTCCC
>NW_022900946.1:1798088-1798391 GCF_012274545.1 Fukomys damarensis | reverse complement strand
GGGCCGCCACCCGCTTACCATGCTGCCGGGGAGGGGCGGCTCCGGTGAGCGGGCTTTCGGGCTTCGGTCTCGTCGGGCTAGCGCCGTTCAGGTCATGGTCCCAGCAGGCTCGGGAAGTCCCCCGCTCAGGCAAACACCACTCCTTCCCCGCTCTGGCCCCGCGGGGACGCCCTAGAAAGGGCAGGGCCGCCCGGTCCGCCTCATCGAGGACCCACGCGACGACGCATCCACCAAGGAAACGGAGAGGCAGGAAATGGGGCTCGAAGGCCGGCGAGGGGGCAGCGGCTCGGGGCCCCCGCCCAG
>NW_022900946.1:1783585-1797499 GCF_012274545.1 Fukomys damarensis | reverse complement strand
CTCTTCGCCCCGCGGCCCTCTCGGCCCCGCCCCTGGCCCAGTGGCCTGCCGTCAGCGCGCCGCCCTGTTGGTAAAGGGGTCGGTGGCCGCCATTTTAGTAAAGGCCCGGTTTTTCTTTCGCTTCCTTCATTCATTCTTCAGATCTTTATTGTGAGGCTTTGGAAGGCTGAGCACCCAGCTAAAAGTTCGGTGGCTCAGAAGTTCTGTCTCGTGGAGTTTATATTCATTCCGTCCCCCAAAAACTTTAGTCCTACCGTAGCCAGAAGCTACTGTAAATGCTAGGACTAGAGAAAGTCCCAAGGACAAAATTAAAACAATTTAGAGTAAGGATGCTAATTGGCTTTATTTTCAACTCTGGAATTAGAAGACACTTCATGCTATAAAATAGAAAAGCATTCCAACTAGCTGAGCAGCAAGGATTTGTTTTGGAGATAGAAAAAGGGCTGAAGAAAGCAGAAACAAGGTTGTTTCAAAGTTACTTTCCTTGTAAGGCATGGATAGAGAGGCAGAACGATAAAACTGATAAACATCGGGTTACTTTTTTGAGTCACGCCCATGTTTGAGAAATGTGATTGTTTCTCTCTAACCCTGATGGTTCATAGTCAGATAAACAGCTTAGTTAAAGCTTGGTGGAGTGGAACTTTACCATGAGTGACTCCATTTTTATTTTTAGCCTGATCTGTTGGAATGCAAGTACAGGAGCCTAATATAAAACAGCGGCCTCCTATACTTTTATTTAATAAGAGGCACCCCTTGTCCTGAGGAAGCAGACGATCGAACACATGAGAAAGTTAATTATAGAGAGAAGCGATGTGGCTGAAACAATCAGGGACTTAGATAATGGCGAGGAAAGATGGAAATGTCACCTGTGGATAAAGTAATGGAAAGCATGATCACAGCCAAAGGAACAGCAACTACGAAAGCTCAGGGAGGGAAAGAATATGGTAGACTCTTGTTCCTGTTCACCAACCCATTTTACTTGTGTAAGTGTTGATTTTAATAGTGTCAGACTATTTGCATTTTCTGTATATTGTTATTCTGAACTATCGTATCTTAGTTTTTATTTTGAAGCTATGTTATTTGGTACAAATAGATTTTTTATGTAGAACTAGATTCTTTTTGTTTTAAGCAGAAATTTTTATGTAGCCTAGGCTTTTTTTTTTTTTTTTTTGCCTTTTAGTTTTGGGGGTTGTTTTGTATTTTATTTTTTGAGACAGGGTCTCACTATGTAGTTTAGGCTGGCCTTCAACTTGGGGTGATCCTCCTGCTTCCTGAGTGCTGGGATTGCAGGCAGTTGCCACCACATTAGGCTGGTTTTGGGGGTTTTTTGAGACAGTTTTTTTGTTTTGTTGGTTTTTGGGGGGTACTAAGAATCTAACTCAGGATTGTGCTTTCAAGGCAGGAGCAGTGCCACTAAGCTACATCCCCCGGCCCAGATATAGTTTTATTATATAGTTCAGGCTAGCTTCGAACTCACTATGTAGCCCAGGCTGGCCTCAGATTCATAGTGATCCTCCTGCCTCAGCTTCCCAAGGGCTGGGATTATAGGCATGCACCGCCACACCTGGCTATTTGAGGGGAAGGGAGAGGACGGTAAAGTAAAGAATTAAGACTCCCAGTGATGAATGTAATCCTTTTTTGACAACAAACATATACCAATAAAATTTTTAAATGTTTTAAAATAAAAATATTAAGAATGAAAGAAGGCTAAAAAAATAATAAAAGGGGGCTATATATTGTTAAAAGGGCAGTGTATCAAATCTGAGATTTTTTTGCAGTGTTCTTTTGCATGACAACAGTTTTGTCACCTTTGTTTTTGAGGAAGAAGAGCAATTTTTGTTAAAATTTGCTTCTGCTTCTGCTTATAAGTACCAACCAAAGGCTGTTGCACCTAGCACACACAGTGGTTCTATAAATATGTGTAAGTAAATAAACCTCTCCTGTGTCTTACCTTCCTCCCCTATAAAGCAGATAATGGGGCCAGGGATTTAGCTCAGTGGTTCCACCATCTGCCTTGCAAGCTCAAGGGCCGGAGTTCGATCCCTGGTAACAAAAAAAAAAAAAAAAGAAGAAATTTTAAATAGTGTGCCATTTGTAAGCCTAGCACTCAGGAGGCTGAGGCAGAGGATCACTTAGAGTTCAAGACCAGCCTTTTTTTTTTTTTTAAGGACTGGGGATGTAGCTCAGTGTGAAGGCCCTGGCTTCAGTCCCCAGTACTACAATCAATAAGTAAATAAATAAGAAATAGTGTCAAAAAGCAACCCAAGCAGCTGAGGTTGAGCCCAAGGAAGTACCTTCTGCAGATTGGTGCTCAAGCTTGTGTGTGATCAGAGCCACCTGCAGGCGTGTTTAACCGGGACTGCGCGGCCCTGCACAGGGCTTCTCCTTCTGTGGGCCTGGGGTGGGGCTTGACTGCTGTCTAGCAAGTGATGCTGCTGCTGCAGGTCCACAGACCACCTCTGGAAACCACTAATATAACTCCCGTCAGAAGACAGAATCACAACGAATTACTTTAAAGATCTTAGTTGGCTTTATTTGAGTTCCTAGAATCAGACAACACCTCACATCGTAAAATAGTGTTCCAATGAGGAGAGATCAGAACAGGTTGATATAGACAGAAAAGAGGAAATGAGGAGGACCGAAACAAAAAGCAGATTGATCCTTTCAAAGTTATTTTCCTATAAAAGTTAAGCAAGGTAGACTTCCTTATGCCAACTAAAACTGGCCTGTGGGAGAACCTGGCTGTCCCTCACTCTCCTGGTTCCTCAGAGCATCAGGTAAACAGCTTAGTTTCGCCTCGGTGACTCAGAACTTCATCGTGAGTAACTCCGTTTTGGTTTGGTGTAGGGCTTAGTGCAGGAGCTCAGCCAAACCAGTGGCTTCCTGCAAATTGTATTCAGTACCCATCGCCACAGAAAGGAACCATTTGCTCATTCTTTTATCAGATGCTTATTGTTGCCTACTAAGTAGCAATCACTGTTCCAAGGATCCATTTTTTTTTTTTTTTTTTTTTTTTTGTATCAGGGATTGAACTTGGGTCCTTGCGCTTGCAAGGCAGGTGGCAGAACCACTGAGCTAAATCCCCGGCTCAAGGATCCATTTCTGAGCAAAACAGACATACTTGTGCCCTCATGGCATTTAGAGGCAAGTTTTTCGGGTTTGGTTTGGTTTTAAGACAGGGTCTTCTTATGTAGTTCAGCCTGGCTTTGAAATCACTATGTAGCCCAGGCTGGCTTCAAACATGCCAGTGATCCTCCTGCCTCAGCCTCCCAAGGTAGGATTCCAGGCACATGCCACCATGCCTGGCTGAGCCAAGTTTTTTGTTGTTGTTGTTGTTTTTTGTTCTTTTAGTGTTTAGCAGTGATTAATCACTTAGAATTGTGATAAAAGCAATGGAGGAAAATTACAGACCACCATGAGATAACACTGACATACCTGCTATTTTAACCAAGCAATGAAAGCCAGTCTGGGGGCTTGAGATGGGGAAGAGGACAGGAGGGGACATTTCTTTCAGCTGTGGCCTGAAGCAAGTTGGAGTCTGACAGCCAAAGAGAGAAGAAATCCTAGGCAGTAAAAGTAGCACACAGGACAAGGCTGAGGATTTAGCTCAGTGGTCCCACTGCCTGCCTCTCAAGCACAAGGTCCCGAGTTCAATCCGCAGTACCAAAAAAAAAAAAAAAAAAAAAAAAAAAAAAACAAAAAAAAATGCCAAGGACAAAAGTAGCATGCAGGAGAGAGAAGCCAACTCAGCCAGGCACAGTTACATAGACCTTTAATCTTGGCAGTCTGGGAGGCTGAGGCAGGAGAATCACAAGTTCAAATCCAGTCTGTCCAATTTAGTGACTTTAAACCTGAGGCTAGGGGATATAGGCACTGGTAGCAGAGCAACAAGAGAAGCCAGCTCAGCAGGTAAACAGTTGAATCAAGATTGAAACCAAATCATCTGTCCTTTCTTGGCTGAATGAATTTTAATGGAATAAGTGAAAACTTTAGCATGAGATGCATTTGGAGTATTCGGCACTTCCATTTGTGACTTGGTAAGTCTTGGTTTCTTCTCTGGGTTCTTGGGTGAGATGAGAGGAATTCATCTCAGGCTCACGTAAAGATCTGCATTTAGCTCCCACTCCTGAAAGCGGGCTTTCAGAGGTAGGGTGGCTTCGCACCGGCTGTGGTAGCAGGCCCGGCTCCATTCTTCTGGGATATTCCTGGTTCTGCTCGTGGCTTGTGCTCGGGGTGGCTCCAGGAGCAGCAGGGCCCAGACTTCCCCCTTCACATCCAGCAAGAGAGCACCTTTTCCAACACCCTCTCTCCCCGCAGTGACCAGTGTATGGATGGCCCTACTGGCCTGAATCTGCTCATCCCTGCCCCGGGCCCCAGAGGCCCCACCTCATGATGGACTGGAGCCAGCATGAACATTTTTCTTCTGTATAAGCAGATTTTTCTCAGGTATTTGTTATAAGGACAGCTGATTTACACATTTGTCATACCGCAGTCCATAACCACAACACCATAATAAGGGCCTGTTATGGCCCCAAGAAAAAACAGTACAAAATAAGGACCTGCCCTGCAAGGGAAATAACAATCACACAGCTCCTTTCCTGTAGGACAATGAAAACTCAGCATCCCTAAGCCCAATCAGTCAGCCAATGGGCAACTGCCTTACACCGACTGTGCCCCGACAGGGAAGACCATAGGCTGGTGTTCCTGAAGCCCACTCCCAGCAGCCCTGCAGCCAGCCCCAACTCCTGAGAGGTTCACTGCACCCTCACCAGCTCTCGTGTCCTGGGGGCCCGCTCTGGAGCCCACCTTCCCACCTTCACTTTTAGCTAGTTGTTGGAATCTGTGGATTTCCGCTGGCATAGAAAACTTTGAGAGAAAGTACGAAGTGATCAATCAGACCATGTGTACTATTAGTAGAAAAAATTTTTCATGAAATTGCAACACCTCTGTTTGAACAGAGTACCAGTGATTTTTAACTAAATTATTTCCCAAAGAAGATCTAAATTTAGGAAATTCGGTGTGTTATTGAACAATAATTACTTGTTACTAGTTGCTTGCAGATCATGGGTGTCAGCGGCACCTTCGACCTCTGGCTCCTGTGTGCTCTGTTTTCAGCCTGGACTCAGAACCCAGCACATCTCTCAGTTTCCCAGAACAAGTCCGGGCCTCTGCCACAGGCAGCCCGCCCTGCTGGACAGCTCCCAGTCGCCCAGTCAGAAACAATTAGGGCCCTCACTCCCAGCAGTCACCGTGTCCACGCATTTCAGTCGCTCCCAGAAGTAGCACCACCCCACACCAAAGCAGCAAGTGTCTTTACAGAAAATCCCACAGAGTACGAGAGGGGGCCTGCGTCCACACACAAAACCATTGTTTCCACCTCCCCTCCATCAGCTTGATTTCCACCAGACCTCTTTTCCTCCTGAGCCCGTTGTCGTTTCATCATCCCCAGGGGTGTCGTCCATCTTCCCTCGCTCCAGCATCCTTGTCGTGTGCTCAGCGAAGCAGAGGTCCGTCACCTTCACAGAGCCCTTAAAAGGTGGCTCAGCTGTCATTTCCGGTTATCTGAACTCCCTCCACCAAGTGCTGCGTCACCTGTGCGTGCCTGGAGAAATCTGACGAGTGACTTGTCTCCATCTTGTTACGCGGAAGCATGTAGGTAATAAGAGCGATGGCTGTTTTGTTCTATAGTTTAGATCTGGAATATCCACCAAAAGTCTGTGTGGTAGTGTCTTGGTCCCCCGCCTGACACTGTTGGAAGGCGTTCGTAGCTTTCTCTTTCTTTTGAGACAAGGTTTCGCTGTGTAACCCAGGCTGGCCTTGAACTCATGGCAGTGCTCCTGCCTCACCCTCCCAAGTGCTGGGGTTGCAATCACGTGCCACCATGCCCAGTTGGTAACATTTCCCTTTAATTTCTGTTAGCCCGTGTTTACATTCCTCATACCCGTATAGAACACATCTGATCCCCTGTTTCATTCCCTTTCCGCCCCTTCCTCTTCTCCCTCCCTCTCTTGATGGAGCCTGCCCAGCTCCCCTCCGTGTAATAAATAAACACTGAGTGTCCGTGGTGCCTTTTACCTTTGCTGCCCAGAGCTGCTCAGATCAGCCCGAGATCCAGCTTCCGCTCCCACGTCCCTGTGTCTGTCTCTGTTCTCTTTCTTTCTCAGCTTGCATCGTAGGAGATCGAGACGCACTGCAGGGGCCACCCAGAACATCTGCTGTACTCGCTGTGCTCCTCCACACACAGCCCCTGAAGTTTTGGTGGGGCCACCCCAACTCTTCAGTGAGCTTGTGATGAACTAGTATTGTCTCCACTGCTTAACATCGAGGCCAGTGCTGCAAAAATAACCTCCTGTGTATCCATACCTAAGTGTGCCTGTGAGTGTATCCACAGGATAACGTGTCAAAAGTGATCCAAGGATAAATGCTCTGTGCCTTCGATGGACTGTGCCAAATCTCCCTCCACAGGGGTGTGCTCTCCTATCAGTAACCAGAGAGAATCTTTCTCCACACAGACTGGCTATGGGGATATAGTGTCACTTTGGGGTTCTGCTAATCTGAGAGGTGAAAACTAGTCCTCTCAGTGTCATTGCGACTTTTTGGTATACTGTTATGTACTTTGAACCTTTTTTTCTATTTCTACTGAATTCTTGGGAACTGTATCTAAATTTCTAAAAGTTATTTGTCTAATAAAGGGATTAACAATCTGCTGTATGACTTGCAAATATTTTTCTCAGATTGTCATTTGCCTACTGATCCTGTTAACTTTTTGTTTGTTTGTTTGGTTGGTTGGTTGATTGGTCCGTCTTTTGAGACAGGGCCTCACTATGTAATTCAGGCTGGTCTTGAACTCACTGTGTAACCCAGGCTGGCCTCAAATTCATGGTGATCCTCCTGCCTCAGCCTCCCAAGTGCTAGGATTGATTTTGTTTATTTTTTAAAAGAACTTTTAAACTTATTTTTTTTAATGCAATTGATCAGTCTTTGATGGCTCCTGGATTTTGAGTCACGGTTGCAGAGGACGTTCCCATGCCAAAATAATAAAGGATTTATTTCTTCAAGTAATTTTATAGCTTTAAAAAAAAGTCAGTCATTGATCAGTTGGAGTCTATTTTGGTGTATAGTGTGGGGTATGGATTCAGGCTGTCATTGTTTTGAAACAGAAAAGCCTAAGCCCCAAACAGAGACAGACTAAGGAGATTGAGTTCCCATCGAGAGACCAGGCCAGCTGCCAGGGCTGATGCCGGGAACGTAAGACGTGTGCAGAAAGAGCTAAGTTTAGACACCAGGGCCACAGGTGGCAGCACATGGCCCAGCAGGGCGATGGCAGGAGGAGAGTCAGAGGGCAAAGCCAAGGTCCCAGCCCGCAGAGGGCAAGCAGACTAGGAGCAGGGCTGGGAGGCTGTGGAGCCTGCCCAGGGCCAACCTACGGGAGATGCCACAGGCCCAAGGTCACCATGGCCCTGAGCCTACTCACCGGAAACAGGGAGGCAGACTGGGGAGTCATTACCATAAAAGGGTTTTTGGAGTTTTTCTTAGGTTTTCGGTGGTTGTTGTCATTGTTATTTGGGTTTTTGAGACAGGGCCTCACTATGTAGCCCAGGCTTGCCCAGAACTCATGGTGATCCTCCCGCCTCACCTTCCTGGTGCTGGTTTGACTACCATGCCCTGCTCTTACTCTTGTTTTTTTTTTAAGGTTGTTTTGTTTTGGGGGGGTTTTCTTGTACCAGGATCCAACTCAGGACCTTGCGCTTTCAAGGCAGGCAACGCACCACTGAGCTAACGCCCCCCCCCACTCTTATTAAAGGAGAGTCACACGTATTGGCGAGTAAAAGACCAAAAGCGGAAAGTAGGTTAAGGACCTATGAGTGATAAATCCTTACCCAGAGGGTTTCGTTTAAGAGTTGACAGCATCTGCGCAAAGTATGAAGAATGGGTAAACTCTTAACAAATGCGATTGCGCCCCTAATCCCAGCACCCAGGCTGAGGCAGGAGGAGCACTGCAAGTCCAAGGCTAGCCTGGGCTCCACAGTGAGACCCTGTCTCAAAAACCAAGAGAGGAATTATTTGTAACTGCATGCAATAGCGCTCGTTACACAGATCGTCCTGCAGGGCCGTGACATCTCTATGCTGTCGGCCTTTCTCTTTCAAGAGTGTATCAGCCAGCCCATGAGTTCGGCTTTTCTTTTGCATCATTCAGCAGCTTTTCACATAGATTTGATGTGTTTCTCATTAAGTCTATTCTTAGGTCTGTTGCCTTTTCCGCTGCTATCAGATACAGGGTCTCCAGTCCCATTATCTCCTCCCTCCCAGTGTTTGGTATTGGTATAAATGGAAGAGTTATTGATTTCCATATTTTAATTTTGGATCTCAGTAACGAACTGAACATTTTGTTTATTTTGCAACCTATTCGCTTGGGTTTCTAGGTCCAAGGCTGTCTGTGTTGATTTCACCACCCCTCATCCAGTTTCTAGAGATGAGGCAAAAGGAAGAGGCTTCACCCTGATACATTCAGTGAGGGGGAGGAGGGGACTTTGCATATAACTCATGACTGCACCCATGTTCTGCCCTCCTGCTCGCTGCGTAACACAGCCCCATGGCTCTGCACGCCCCGCTCCCCTGGAAGCTCTGTCCCCGTGCGCTCAGCCCGACTAAGTCTGGCTGGTCCATACTTCTCCATCCTGGAGGTCCCTGACCCCCCTGCCACAGGTGGGCATTGGTTTTTTTTGTCACAAACAGACTGAAATGACTGTGAGCAGAAATAGTTTGAGAAGCCAGGCCCTCCGTTTGTGGCCAGTCCTCCCTCCTAACCACCCGAGCTGCCCGTTCCTGCACTCCTGTAATGGCCGTTGGCTCTCATTCTGTCAAAGTTGGCCACGGTGGGCATCAGGGTAGGCTCTGCTGCGTAACAAACAACCTCAAACTCCAGAAGCTTAACGGTGAGTTTCCTTCCTGTTCATGCCACAGTGGGTTGGCAGTGGGGCTCTGATCTACGCACCCAGGATCCCAGGCTCTTCCATTGGGCCCAACCTGCCTGTTAATCCTTCTTCAGATTGTTTCCCAGAGGTGTTTTAGGGAAAAGGCCTAAGAGATACAGCTCATTTCCACCCAAATGCCACTGGCCAGCCGGGCATGGTGGCGCACGCCTGTAATCCCAGCACTCGGGAGGCTGAGGCAGGAGGATCACTGTGAGTTTGAGACCAGCCTGGGCTACATAGTGAGTTCCAGGTCAGTCTCAACTATACAGTGAGACCCTGTCTCAAAAAAACAAAACAAAAAACAAATTCCACTGGCCAGAACTCTGTTATGTGGCCCACCCATTGCAGGCAGGCTAAGAACTGTAGTCTGTGTGTCAGGAAAAACAAAAACTCTGTTTGCCACTGTTGCTTATAACCAACAAAAATACATCTTCCATTTTGGCTGTTGGCAGTGCTGAGAATTCAAACACAGGGCCTTGCATTCACTAAGCAGGTATTCTATCACTGAGCTGCATCCTTTGTCAAAGTATATCTTAACATTCACTTTGTGAGCATGTGTGCATATTGTGTGTGTGTGTGTGTGTGTGTGTGTACCCAGGGCCTTCACACTGGGCCACATCCCCAACCCTTTCTGTTTCTTAGTTCGAGACAGAATCTTGCTAAGTCACTAAGTTGTATGGTCTCATTTCAAACTCGTGACCCTCCTGCCTCAGCCTCCCAGCGTGCTGGGATCCCAGGTGTGCACTGCCAGGCCACCATGCCAGCCACCCTTGTATTTTCAGGCCGCAGCCTCATGCCTGACATAGAGTGTGCTCTCAGTATCTACGAAAGGGGCAAACCCACAAACGATGTGTGGCTCTGATTTGATTGCGTTCTTCCCCCTTCCCGGATTTGTGCTTTGTAATACAGTCACCTGAGGGGTGGTGTCAGGAGATGAGGCCTTGGCGAGGAAATCGTGAAGGCTCTGCCTCGTAGGTAAGGTGAGTGTGCTCACAACAGAGCCCTAGCAACGCGCCTGCCCTCTGCCACTGAGCACACAGCTGAGGGAGCCATGTGATGAACCAGTGCTTCTCCACACACTGGCTCTTCTGCACTTAATCTTGGACTTCGAAGCTTCCGGAACTGGGAGCCTTCAATTCTGCTTTGTATAAGCCACTCGGCTCTTGGCCTCTTGCTGCAGCAGCCCCTACGGGCTAAGACACACGTTACGTCAGTTTGTCTTCACAACGATACTCACAAGACTCCTAATATTTAAGACACTTGCTGACAGTCACCCGGCTAGTAAATGGTTCAGAGCCCGTGCTCCCTCTACTGTCCAGGCTGCCACCCCAAATCCCATCTGTGTGCTGAGCCTTCTGCTAAGAGCTGTGTGGGGAAGTCAACTCACTGAGAGCCGGCCCTGGCCTGGAGGCGTCCACAGCAAGAGAGAGAAGCTCAGACTTAGCGATCAGCTCGGGGGAGTAGCAGATGAGTCGGCGCACGGTGTCAGTGCCTGGCACACTTGGCGGACCCGTGTGGAGAGCACTCGAGCCCGACCCAAATGTCTGGGAAGCCTCAGCCAGGCAGGGCACAGACATCAGGACACGCTGTGTCACATGATTATCCCAAGGACTCTGGATTAGGCCCTGGCCAATCAGTGATTGCAAATGGATCTGATACCACAGGGTTTGGGTTTCAGATCCCAGCCTAACAGCCTGAAATTCTCAAGACTTTTTCATTTGTGTGAAAGGAAAGCAATTCAAATTGGCTCGAACAGCACAGAGATATATTCTGATTCATGTATATTCAAAGTGTAGTTGCCAGTTACCTTCAGGCACAGCTGGATCCAGGAGCTCCTACCATGTCCTTGGAAGTTGGTCTCTTTGTCTCTTTGTTTTGCTCCTGAGAAAGCTTTGCTGTAATGATGGGTGCTGGCTGGTCCAGACCGACACCCTCTCAGGATTAAGTCTAAAAGAAGGGCTTTTTCCTGACTTGTTCTGGGAAGAGTCCTAGTATTTCTCTTTGCTTGACTTGTGCCACCCTTTTTAAATGTTTTATTTAATTATTTATTTTGAGACAGGGTCTCATTGTGTAGCCCAGGCTGGCCTCCAACTCACCGAGGTCCTCCTGCCTCAGCCTTCCAAGTGCTGGGGTCATAGGTACATGCCCCCTCCTGGACACTGCCATCACCTTTGAGATGCCAGAATCCAATGTGGCAGCTGGGCCGGCACAGTACACATTGTGGCCAGCTCTGCATTCTGGCATCCTCCATTTCAAGGCCCAGGTGACCTGAGTTCAAGGAAGATGGTGATGGGCGGGAAGGGTCTAAGAGGAAGGAAGCTCAGCCCATAGCTCCCTCAGGCGGGCAGGGAGCTGCACAGCACCCTGACTCTCGGTCCACACGGGCTGTGTGGTGAAGCCCCTTACACTGGGGACGGGTAAGCAACAGAGCCCACTGTTCCGGGCTCTGGCAGCTGAGTCTGACACAAGGTGGTGGAAAACAAGGTGCCTGGGAGCTGCGCCGCAGAGATGGCACCTCGTGCCCGCACACAGCTCTCACAGCCCCCTTTTTGGTTTTGTTTTTGTTGTTTGAGACAGGGTTTTGCTATGTAGCCCAGGCTGGCCTCGAGCTTGTGACGATCCTCCTGCCTCAGCCTCCTGAGTGCAGAGATCACAGGCCTGTGCCACCATGCCTGGTTTTGGCCCTCTTGTATAAGGGCACTATTATGGTGTGATCTCCAATGCCCTCTGAAAGCTCGGTGGGAAAGGCTGGTCCAGCCAGACACTGGGAGGACAGGGTCGGAGGGTTCTGACCTTGCCGATGATCCATCACTCCCAAATTCACAGATGACACAGATCTAACTGGAGCGCACCGGTGCCCTGTAAGGTACGTTTGGTTCCTGGCCCCTCCTCCCTCTACCCTCTCTCTCTCCCTCTCCCTCCTGCAGGCTTCACACCTGCTCTACGAGGGGCTGCACCCAACTCCAGCTCCGGTCATCCCCTTCCTCCTCTTCTTCCCCTGCTCTGGGGAGAGTCCTGGTCTGAAGGGCAAGCCCTGCTCCTCACTTTTTTTGTTTCTCCAATGAGAATTTAGGCTTTCTCACCCAGGCGTGGTGGCGCACGCCTGTAATCCCAGCTCTTGGGAGGCTGAGACAGGAGGATCGCTGTGATTTCGAGGCCAGCCTGGGCTACATAGTGAGACCCTGACTCAAGGAAAAAAAAAGTCACCTCCCTCCCCCCAAAAAAGGACCTTGAACTGTCAGGACACAGAGTCCAGGACTTACAGCTTTTCCTGATTTCTGCTCTCTCTCATTCCTCTCCAGAAGTGACAAGGACAGGTTTTGGCCTAAGAGCCGGAAAGAAGAAAGATAACAAAATATCAGGAAGGTAGAGGGAATTTAAGTTAAAGCCTCAGAAGAATATCCCACCGTATTTACAAGAAGCTCCCCTGTGATTGGCTTGGTTTGGTATGCCTCACTCCTGCCCCCTTGCTAGTGCACAGTTTAGCGAGGCAGACTCTGCTCCCTTTCCCAGCCGCCCTCTCCCTCCCCACCCCCGTTTTGATTTTTTTGTTGTTGCTTTGAGACAGGGTCTCACTATGTAGTTGAGACTGACCTGGAACTCACTATGAAGCCCAGGCTGGTCTTGAACTCACAGCGATCCTCCTGCCTCAGCCTCCTGAGTGCTGGATTACAGGCATGTGCCACCACACCTGGCTCTTTCTTTCTTTCTTTCTTTTAGTCTTTCTTTCTTTCAGTAGTGGGGATTAAAACCAGGGCCTTCTCCCTGATTATAACCTCAGTACTATTTGGTTTTTATTTTATTAACTTGCAAGGGAGGTTAAAGACAGGGTCTTGGTATACAGTTCAGGCTGGCCTTGACTCACTATGTAGCCCAGGCTGGAACTTGTGGCGATCCTCCTGCCTCAGCCTCCTGAGTGCTGAGATTACAGACGTGCACCACCATGCCTGACCTTTTTTATTTTGAGATGGGGTCTCCTTACATTGTTAGACTGCCCAGGCTAGGCTTGAACTTCCAATCCTTCTGCCTCAGAAGTCTCCCAGAGCGCTGGAATTATAGATATGTGCTATCACACCTGGCTAAAGTTCTCCTCTCTTACAAAAATAATGAAGTAATTCTCCCTTGCCTCCCTCCCCACACTACCCTATTTCTCTTCCCCTCTCCACAAGCAAACTTCTAAAAGGGTCCATGTGGTTTTGTGTGGTGTCCTCATCTCAGCGGGTACGATAGTAACAGCAGAGACTGCCCTACCCGCCCCCCCGTACCCGTGCTCTGTGCTCGACACTTTCCTTACCCTAATGAAGCTAATTCCTCTATAAAGAGAGAAAATTTATATTAGTGGGGGTTGGCTTTTTGAGACAGTGTCTCAGCCTGGCCTTGAACTCACTGTGTGGCTCAGGCTGGCCTTAAACTCATGAGGATCCTCCTGCCTCAGCCTCCCAATTACAGCCACGCACCACCAGGCCTGACAAGAATGTTTATGTTGCTCAGTCTTGAAGCTTCCAGTCGACAACTGAATGGCCCCTTGCTTGGATTGGGGTCCCACAGCCCCCTTCACAGGCACATTTGCAAGGAGCTCAGGACCCCTGCAAGGCCCTGCCTCTCAAAGGTCCCACCGCCTCCCACGTTCACTCTGGGGACCAGGCCTTTGATGCACAGGTCTTTGGGGGACATTTAAGATCCAGGCTAGAGAGCACAGCTCACCGAAACACGCTGCCAGGGCAGGGCCCTTCAGGAGTCACCAGGCAGTGTCTCGAAACTGTGTGTGTTACACCATCCAGCGAGGAAAAGCAGGGCATGGCCAGGCAGTGGCACTCTAATCCCAATACTCAGCAGGACCCTGCCTCAAAATGAAAAACAAAAGGGGCTGGCAGTGTAAGTCAGTGGTACAGCATCCCTGGGCGATTACTGTACTGAAAAGAAGTGGGTGGACGGCGGG
>NW_022900946.1:1767724-1783459 GCF_012274545.1 Fukomys damarensis | reverse complement strand
TGCTGCTCAGCCTCCTCCAGGCCCAGGCCAGTTGCCCACAACACAGGTCCCCAGCCCAAATATTGGCAGTGCTGAGGTCACCTCTGGGGTCAGCATGAATCCGCGGCCTTGTCTGTCTGACCGTCTGTCTGAACTGCTGAGCCTCTTCCTCCTGGCATCCTCTGGTCCCCCGGCTTTGGGGCGCACCCTCTGGATGCCGATTAAATGCCAGGGTTCCTCAGGCTGGGTCCTGGGCCCTCTCCTCCTTTCACCTCCCCTGATCCCCGTGCCCCAACCCACAGTGACTCCCCCCTACCGTCCTATCCCCAGCCCAGGCCCACGTGGGAGCTTCAGCTGCACCTGTAACCTCCGCTCCACGGCCCAGCACACGACGCTGACCCCCGAGATCCACCACCCTGCACCTCTCCTGCTCTGCCTTCCTCAGAGATGGGCAGGTCCATGCGCTACGTTTGACTGCGTTCCCCCAAAGTTCACGTGCTGGAAACTTGATCCCCAAGTTGCTGTGTTAGTGGCACGGGGAGATGGGCCCTTTGGGGTGCACTCAGGACTAGACGAGGCCCCGTGATGCTGCAGTCACACTTTCTAAGACAGGAAGAGAGACAAGGCTAACAGCTTGCTCCATCTGCCCTCGAGCCCTCCATCCCTGTCATGACTCAACAAAAACACCTTTGCAAGAAGCCCGGCGCAGTAGTGCAGGTCCAATCCTAGCATTCTGGAGACTGAGGCAAGAAGATCACAAATTCAAGGCCAGCCTAGGCAATTTAGCAATTTACTGAGACTGTTTCAAAATTTAAAGACTAAAAAAAGGGAGGGACTAAGGATGTAGCTCAGTACAAAGACCCTGGATTTAGTTGCCGGTACTGAAAACAAACAAACAAACAAGCAAACAAACGAACTGCCTTTACCAGATGCCCAAACTGTGCATGCTCTTGGACCTCCCAACTCCTGTTCTCTACCTGGTCTCAGGTATTTCACCATAGCAACAGAATGCAGACTGACATCCCGTCAGTGTAGCCAGTCATGAGTCAGAAGCTGAGAAGTCGCAGCCTCTTCCTCGCCCCGACTTGAGCCCCAGCCCCTGGGTTCCCCTCTCCACCCCTTCCCCGCTGCCCTGAGACAGAGGCACAGGGAGCCCCCACTGGGAGGCCTCAGGAGGGCAGCGAGTTCCTGCCAGCCTCTGCCAGGGCTACTGTCCCTGCTCCTGTCCATGCCACTCCGGTCACTCCCCGGAGAACCATCTGCTGGGGTGCAGATGCCTCACCCACACTGCCTACTCTGTCCTTTTCCCTGCTCCACCTCCCTTGGCACTTTTCAGGGTATACTTTTACTGATTTATCTTGCTTAATGTCTGCCTTCTTTCACTAGAACATGAGCCCCAAAGAGCAAGGACTTCGAAGTGCTTTGTGGGGTTTTCCATTTGGGGATCGAACTCGGGTCCAGGCAGCGGCACCACTGAGCTAAATCCCCTGCCCTGATCTACTGTGCTCATTACTGAATCCCCTGTATCTGGAACATGGGCGCACATGGTAGGGACTAAAAATATCTTTCATTTTTATCTTATTTTACTTTATGTTTTTTAAAGACAAGCTCTTACTGTTACCCAGGCTGGGCATGAACTCCTGGGCTTAAGTGATCTTTCTGCCTCAGCTTCCCAAGTAGCAAGTAACTGGGACTACAGACACATACCACCATTCCTGGCCTGTGTGTGTGATTGTGTGCTTGTATGTGCATGCGTGTGCGTGTGTGTGTATTTGTCACCCTTATTTTAGAGGCACAAAAACTGAACTTCACAGAGATGAAATAATGTGGCTTTAGTGGCAACCCCGGGTGCCCAGTCCAGGGCTTTCCGTGCCCGTAACCCTACCTCACCTTTGTGGTTACAAAACGCTTATTACAGCACTGTGTGCTGCTGAAGAGGCTGGAACCAGGCTGATTTCCCATCAGTAAGGGACAGTTAAGTAAATCACAGCTCCTAGGCCTCCTATAATAGTCTCTAAAAGCAAACTTTAAGCAAATGAAGCAGATCTATATGTGCTCATATAGAATCATCTCAGACACCACTGGGTGAAACCCTGAGGCTGCCCATCAATGCACTTGGGTGCGCTCCACAGCGGGAAATAAGCGGGATGGCCAGGAGCTCAAAGCTGGGTGCGCAGAGCAGGGCGCCGGAAGGGCGCAAGCTCTGTGGGACGGCCAGGGGAGCCAGCGCTGTCGGCTCAGACAGGGTTTTGCAGCCTGTTCTTTGCTATTGGGATTCAAATCTCGCCCCCCCCCCTTACTGTTTTACGTAACAGATGGACCCAATAACCGTCCCCACTTGGCTACTCTTCTCTTC
This sequence comes from Fukomys damarensis, assembly GCF_012274545.1. Classification (NCBI taxonomy): domain Eukaryota; kingdom Metazoa; phylum Chordata; class Mammalia; order Rodentia; family Bathyergidae; genus Fukomys; species Fukomys damarensis. The sequence continues at coordinate 1,781,124 of NW_022900946.1, read as the reverse complement.
CTGAAGGCAGTGAATTCAGCTCTTGTAGTTGCTCCTTTGCTGCTTTTCTCTGCTTTTTCTTGTGTTGTCTCCTGACTTTGACTGTGGTATGTCAGCCGGGGAGGGGAGGTTCTTTTCTGACTGTGTCCCTGTGCCTCGCTAATCTGTGTGTTAAATTCTTTTTATTTTTTCAATCTGGAAAGTTTTCTGGTATTATCTCAGTAAACAGGTTTGTTTTTTTTAATGCCATTTGGTCTGTCTTCTGAGGTCTCAGTAATTCCCATTAATCTTTATGTCATCTAGGAGCCACTGCATCCATTTTTTTCATATTCTTTCGTTGCTTTTAAGATTTCTCTCATAGCACTTGGGAGTCTGAGGCAGGAGGACCACTGAGTTTGAGACCAGCCTGGGCTACACAGTGAGTTCCACGTCAGTCTCAACTACATAGTGAGACCCTGTCCCAAAAACAACAACAACAACAAAACCTGCTTTCATCCTCACAGGTGCAATAAGGATGGTGCTCTCTGATTGGTTCCTAGTGCAGGGCTTTGGGGAGTGTTCTGCACATGTGTCCTGGAGCTCTCTGACCAACAGATCAAGCCCACTTCCTCAACTATTTTGCCATACCCTAATCTCCCACCTCGGTGCTCTTTCCTCTTCCTTTCAGTAAATCCCCACATCTGCCCCAGTTGTTAGCAGTGCCTATGTCTATACAACTAGAAACCAATACTTCTTTAGCTGCTGTTGCTTTGGTTTTTCAGTTTTTGAGACAAGGTCTTGCTAGGTAATCCAGACTGGCCTTGAACTCATGATCCCCCAGCCTCTGTTTCCCAAGTACAGAGGTTATAGGTATGCACCACCAGGGGACCAACTCTTTGCTGACAGAAAACAAGTGAAAATAAGGACAGCCACTTCTGCATCTCTTCATCTTCTTCCTTCTTGAGGGCCAAACTGAAAAGGAAACATGTAAGCTGGCATCAAGAGGACCACCAACCTCAGGGCTGCTATCTGAGAAGCAAACTCTCATCATCTGTGATCAAGAAACTCCAGACCAAGCCTAGTTCAGTATGTAACTTTTCTATTTGGTTTAATTCACAAGCTCCTGGAAAGACACTGGCATTCTCAACAAAATGCTTAAGCAACATTCTGATAAACTTTTTTTTCCCCTAAAACTAAGATTAAACCCAGGGCCTTTACACTAAGCTATGTGAGCTTCATTTCCAGTATCCCCCACCCCAGCTTTTTTGTTTTGTTTTGTTTTTTTGTTTTTTTGAGACAGGGTCTCATTATGTAGTTGAGACTGAACTGGAACTCACTACTAGCCCAGGCTGGTCTCAAACTCACAGCAATCCTCCTACCTCAGCCTCCCGAGTGCTGAGATTACAGGTGTGCAGCACCACACCCAGCAACCCCAGCTTTTTGTTTTGTTTAATCATTTTGAGTCAAGGTCTCACTGAATTGCTTAATTGCTCAGACTGGGTTTGAACTTTTTTGGGGAGGGGGGGTAACTTGGGCTTTCGAGGCAGGAGGCAGAATCACTGAGCTAAATCCCCAGCCCGGGCTTGAACTTTTGATCTTCCTGCCTCAGTCTCCCAGAGTGCTAGGGCTGTATATAAGCGTGCAACCACCACGTCCAACTCTGATCAACTTTAAATTAAGACTTCTTGTAGCACTGGATGTGGTGGTGTGCTCCCAGCACTCAGGAGGCTGAGGAAGAAGGATCACTGTGAGTTTGAGGCCGGCCTGGGCTACGTAGTGAGTTCAGAGCCAGCCTGAACTGCATAGTGAGACCCTGTCTCAAAAAGGGGGGTGGGTGGAGCTGGGCCTGGTGGCACATGCCTATAATCCCAGCACTCAGGAGGCTGAGGCAGGAGGATTGCTGTGAGTTCGACACCAGCCTGGACTTCATAGTGAGTTCCAGGTCAGTCTCAACTACACAGTGAGACCCTGTTTCAAAAAAACCAAAAAAACAAAAGAGGGTGGGGATGTAGCTCAGTGGTGCCACCACCTGCCTTGCAAGTGCAAGGTCCTGAGTGTGATTCCTAGTACTAAAAAAAAAAAAAAAATGTCTTGTAGCAAATTAACTTCCCATCCACTTAGCTGCCAGTTAGTAAAAGCTCTAACAATCTGTGATCAGACTTTCTTTTTTTCCTTCTTGTGCCTGGTAAAATAAGAAATATCTAACCATTCTCTTTGCTATCAAAGGGAAAAAGCTCTTTGAAGTGTCTGGGCCAGAAGCTTCTCCTTTCATGGAAAACCTGAAATAAAACTTTGCCATATGTTCCTGATTAATTTGTTAGGAGACTTATTTGGGTCACTGTCAAGCAGGGCCTCTTTATTATAGCAACTGAGCTGCACCCCAATTAATAGAAAAAGAAATGCCATCTCCCATCTCTCCTCATTGGGCAGCAAATTCCTATAGGTGGAACCCTCTGTCCTCCAGGCCGGCCTGCACACCACATGTACCGCCTGGCCTGGGGTGCAGCCAGCCACCACTGAGTGTGATCCGGGTCTGGGCTAAGGGCTGGCGAGTGTGGCTCAGTGATGTTGCACTTTCCTAGCAGGTATGAGGCCCTGGGCTCAGTTCCTAGCTTCAAAAAAGGGAGGAGGAGGAGGAGGAAGAAAAGGGGGAGGGGAGGGCAAAAGAGGGAACATGGTTACTGCCCCCCAGGCTGACTAGACAAGTTCGATTCTATCCCAGGAACCCGCTCAGGTCTTCGGCGGAAGATTTTGAAGAATCCCCGCCACACTCGGGCACGTCCAAAGGGAAGGTGTGACCTCCCTGCCTGCTCAGGTGCCATGTACTCTGTACCATCCTAAGCCTTTCCCAGGCTCTGGCTCATAATTTGAGGGAAATTCAGTCAGCTTTGCCTGCCCAGCATCCATGAGGGAAAAGGGGAATCAAGATACGAATAAAGACGGAGGGGGGGTGCTGTGTGGACCAGGAGCTACGATACCATGGATGACAGAGAGCTAAGTCCGACTCAGCGCCTGAGGCTAAGAGAGAAGTCCAGAGGCGTGAAGGAGCCAGGTCTCCCTACTGTGAAGCCCGCACCCCGAATTGCTGGACATGGTGGTGCACACCCGTGATCCCAGCACTCGGGAGGCTGAGGCGGGAGGCAGCTGCATGTCTGATGAACACTGAACAAACGCGTGCAATTTTCTGCCAGACTTTTGACCTTATTTTCTAGCACTGTACTGGGCAATGGAAACAGTAATGCATTAGGGTTTTATTTAACCTTTTCAGGACTGAACTGGATCTCCTTTTATTAATTTTTCCCTGTGTTGTGATAGATGTTGGCCAGCTTTCCGTGCTGTGTGGTCCAGATGTAAATGCTCATATTTAGTTGCCACTCGTACCTGCAGCATGCTGTACATAGCCAGTCCTTAAGGAGGCTATGTTTACAAACTGTGTGCCTGTAAGGTTTATTAGCAATATGACAGAAAACTGAGCAAGTTAATACCATAATTTTGTAGAAAATAATCTGCTCATTTCCATATTTCATCCATAAAAAACCTGCAATACAGCCAGCTTCAAGGATTAAATAAAGAAGAAATGTAAACCATTATTACGAACAAGGCTGGGCATGGTGCGGGCCTGTAATTCCGGAACTTGGGAGGTTGAGGCAGGAGAATCATCACAACTTCAAGGCCAGCCTGAACTACATAGGAAGGCCCTGTCTCAAAACAACAACAACAAAATAAAAATAAAAACAAAACCAGTTCAGGCCAGACAATGTAGTAACTTGATGAGGCCCTGTTTCTAAGAAATAAAAATGGTTGGGGTGTAGCTCAGTGCAAAGAACCTGCATTCAATCTCTAGGACAAAACGAAAGCTTCTTTCTTAGTTTGGGCCTGGGCCTGGTTGGGCCTGATTGGGCCTGATTGGGCTAGGCAGGGCAGGTGAGGCCTGGCAGTCACCATCTTCCAGGTCCAGGCCTGGACTCCTGGGACCGTGGCACTAGGCCAAGGCCCCAGCAGAGATCCCCTCCAGAGGGAAAGGCCTTGCTCCATCAGGAAACGGCCAGGGCCTTGCTGGTGCTGACATATCAGGCTTCCTTCCTTTTTCTGAAACTATTATGTTTTGGAAACACTGAGAAATATCATTATCCAGACTGCTGTGCATCGTTAATGTTCATGTCTGCCTAATTAATGCTTTAACACACACACACACACACACACACACACACACAGTACAGTATATACAGGCTTTTTTTGGAGATAATTACAGGAATCATAAAGGCCACCGACTTGGGAGAGGATGCAGGTTGAGATGGGAGGGGCCTGTGACGCTGGCTGCTGAACAGCTCAGAGAAATTGTCACTCCTGAATGTGTCACTGCCCGCGAAGTAACATGGCGTGCAAGTCCACACTTGAGGTGCTTCAGGGATGTGGGGTCTGGCCAGATTCCTCCACACCTCCTAAGCTTTACCAGGGCTGACCCTGCCTGGTGGTTAGGGTAGGTGGACTCCCAGGTCCCAAAGCCCCAGGGCCAGGGGCCACAGGCCTGGCTCCAGCTCCTGAAAGCTGGTGGGCTGCCCTCAGTGTCCAGCCCAGTGTCCGGCCCAGGGCCAGGAGGAGTCACCAATCTTGTGGGGGGGTTGAGCCCAGGGCCTTTGCAGTGAGCTGTCAGGAGCCATTCTACACAATTGTGGGGGGAAATTATTTCACAATTAAATTATGATTAGGGCTGTCTGAGGCCTCAGCAGTCCTGTAATGTGATTCATCAGCTGAGCACATCCTGGTTCCTTGAGAACTGAGTAGTAAGAGAAAGGTTTCACCTGGGGAGGGACGAATTCCTTATTGGCTTAATTCTTCCTACCTACGTTCGTTGTAAGACATCTCTGCTCATCTCACATCCTAATCAACATAAGCTTCTCAGTGGCCTGGGATCCGCATCAGCATAAAATCCTCATGGTCATGGGATTACTGCCACCCTCCGAGATACCTGATATGCCCTCTGATTATAAAATCCTTGGGAATTTTGGATTATTTCCACCCTTTGAGTCATCTGTCACTCCCTATGAACCCAATAAATAGTGAAAAGCTCAGGGCCCTTTGTCTTGGCCATCCAGAGCAGCACAGATCAGGCCTAGAACTCAGGTTCTTCTCTAAGTCTCATTTTCTGTCATTATTCTTTAATTTTCCTTGTGCTGTAGTGGCTCACAGGAGAGCGGGGCCCACTGCAGGGGTTCTGGCAACAACCCCTTTCCTGTTCCCTGCAAGCCACGTTCCCAGATATTATTTTAAGACAGGTTCTCTTGTTGTAAATCCAGTTGTCTAATGGGATCTATATGAACTTTAATATATTTGTACATCCTTCTCCCATAAAATACTGTATAACTCGTGTGCTTGTAGTAGCTAACTCCACCATCTTTGCAAGCTAATGAACTTATGAATCACCCATTTATATCTTAATTTTAAATCATGTCAGTTCTTGAACAGTGTCTCCTTACCCTGCCGATTCCTTTTTCTTTCTAAAGAAAGTAGGCGGAGAAATTAATTTAGATGTTTGCTTGCAACAAAGAGAATTCACTTTTTTTTTTAAAGACAGGGACTTACTAGGTCACTAATTTGCCCAATTTGGGCTTGAACTTGTGATTCCAGTTTCCCAGAGTGCTGGGATTACAAGTGTGTATCATCACATCAGGCTTGCCAACACGCTTAAAGGGGCGACAGATGACTGAGGTCTAAAGGCTCAGATCCTCCAGGATGTTTAGGGCAGAGTCTGGAGCTTCTTGGTGACTCCTCCTCCCTGGGCTGGAGGCAGAATCAGGTGAGGGCAGGAGAGGGAAGGTACAGTCTCAGGCTCTCTCCACCGAGTCAAAGCCTCCACCCCACCCCAGTCAGGAGCCAGGCCCAGCCACCCAAACAGGAGACAGATGAAGCTTCACAGCCACTCCGAATTAAAACCTATTGATTTTCCCCATTAGCTAGAGAAGCCATCAGAGTGCATTAAAACCAGGCAAAGCTCAGGCTCATGAATAATTAACACCCACAAATGACAACCCTGTGGGACAAGGAGGGAGGAAGGGGCGCCTAGAGGCCAGGCCATCCTGACCCCTCCTGACCCCCCCCCAGGGAACCACAACTCCGTTTCCCTCTCCACCTTCCTGCCTTCCTCTTGTCCCCGCTCACTGTCCTCCCAAGGACACCAGCTCAAGTCACACAGCAGGACCCACAGCACACTGGAGCACTGGGTTGACAGTCAGCTTTCAGCCATGATTGCGGCCTCCTGTCCACGTCTGGCAGGGACCGGGCCAGCTGGCCTCTCGCTAAGTCCATACACCCACTGGTCTGGAGAGTACAGAGACTGTTCCAAAGCCATGTAGCAAGTCTGCAGCAGAAGCCTCCTTAGAATTCAAGCCCCAGAGTCATCTCCCCAACACCTGCCTGGGGGCCCCTTCGAACCAGGCAGAAGATGAGCACCCCTTTTGGGTGTTGCAGTTCAAAGAATTGCTAATGGGACCAATTAGAAAAAGGCAACCTCCCATGCTGCCCCAGTGTGAGACTCCCTGATGCTGCTGGGTCCCAGACCCCATCCACTGTCCCAGCATGACCCTGTGCACTTTGAACAGCCTGAGCAACCGTATAGGGCGGCTCGGCTCCCACACCCTCCCCTTCTCTTCAGAAGAGGCCCGAGTCTGTTCTTCCAGCTGTGGCACTCAGCTCAGCCTGCACAGATGGACCCTCCGCGCCCCTCAGCTTCCTCCCACCACATCTCCCTCCAGAGCCCGGGCGTGTCCCACCACGGGGACACTCCAGCCTCTCTAGGGAGCCGCGCCTGTCCTGTCCCCTCGCTTGGTCCATCAGGCAGTACCGGACGCGCTGAACCCCTCTCGGGCCGCAAGCTCCGCTCTGCCCCAGCCTGCAGCTCTCTCTGCAGCTCTCCCCTTGGGCTCCTCTCGCACAGGTCGGCTCCCGCCGTCCCTCCTGTGCGCTCTCCCGAACAACCTGCCTGTCGGCCCCTCACATCTTCCTGTTTTATTTCTTCCCAGCACTTTTCATGATCTGAATGTACGTTTTCCTTTGTTCCCTGGAAGCCCGGGGCGGCCGGGAGTGGTAGGGCACGTTGTAAACAGCAGGGGAGGCGAGGGCCGGCGCTCTGGGGTTGCACCTGCCTGGAGGAGCCCGAGCCGCACAGGGACACCGGGCTGCTCCCTGGCGCCGACCCGTCCGGCCGCGCACTGGGAGGCCGGCGCTGTGCAGACCCGGACAGGCGCTGCCCTTGCCCGCCTCCTGCGGCCAGCCCGGCCCCGCCCGCGGGCCTCTCCGCCCTAGCAGGGAAGGAGTTAAGCTCCAGGCTGCTCCGCGTGAATGTGGAGCTATTAATACCCACAGCCCCGCCGCTGGCCGCCACGCCACGGAGCGGAGGAGCAGGAGCGCCGGGAGCGAAGCAGCCTCCAGGCCCGCTCCAGGGCCAGAACTTTTCCCGGGGACAGCAGGACAAGGGGAGCCCCGCCCGGCCGGCCCAACCTTCAGCTCCAGGTCTCAGCCCACTCTCGGAGGCTACTGCGCCACCACCCCTGAGAGCAGAGCAAACTTTCTTAGGGGAGCCCCCAGTGCCTGCCGGCCGTCGGGGGGACAGCTCCTGGTCAGACACATGGACAGAGGGACAGGTCGTCCGTGGGCCTGTCCTCCCAGCCACGCCTCCGAGGAACAGCAGCCGCGGAGGGGCTGAGGCCACCTGGACAGAGGAGGGACCTCTGTGTCCTGCCTGCCACCTCCAGGCCAGGACAGGAGCCCTGGGAGACAGAGCCACCGGCTCTCCCGCCCACCGGGACGACGGGCAACCTGAGGGAGAAGGCGCAGGCGGCGGGGGCGCGGGCGCGGGGCCCCGAGGCGGACAGGCTGCTGATCCTGGCGCACGCTGGCTCGGGGACCCCTGCCCTGGCCCCGGATGAGGCTGCCGAGGTCGTGCCCGGCCGCCCCTGCCCTGTCCTAGAGCTGCCTCCAGCCTGGCCCCTGGGCTGTGGAGCCGACGATGTGCCAGCCTTCTGCTTGGTCTGCTTCCACAGGGAGGAGGAGGAGGAGGAGCCGCTGGGAGAGGTCCCGCTGCGGAGGTCAGTGCCGGGTGGACAGTGGGCGGGTGGGCACAGCTCGAAGGCCAGGGCCGTGGGCCGGCGGGCCGCCTGTGGACACCTAGGAGTCCGACACTCACCAACCAGCTGCTCCTCCCTGCTCACCCGCCGTCACCCGCCCTGGCTCCCCAGGGACCCCCCGTCACTCTGAGACTCCAGACCTCTCTTCCTGGCTTCGGTGCCCAGGCCCGACTGCTCCTGCAGCCCCTCCTCCAGGAGGCCTTCCTCCCTGACTGTGCGTGGTGTGTGGGGGTGAGCGCGTGCGAGTGTGCACAGGTGTGCGGAGGCCGATGTGAGCACCTGTGTGGGCACAGGCTGGTGGGGCTCCCGCCCCACGCTCTGACCCCTTTGCCAGCTCTTCCCACCCCCACCTCCTGCAGGGAAGGCCGGGCATTGCCCAGGCTGTGACCGGGTCACCTCTGCCACAGCCGCCGCCCACGCCTCCCTCACCCCTGAGTCAGCACTGCCTGGAGGAGGGGCAGGAGGGCGTGGCTCTGCCGCTGGGGCCTCCATCTCCTCCTCTGTGAAATGGGAGGCTGTGCCTGCCGGAGCTGTCACTTTACCACACAGCCTGGGTCGGAGACAGAGTGGGAGCTGGGTGACCTGGCACAAAGTGGTGGGAGTGGACCCCTAGCCCCAGGCGTCGGGAAGAGGGCGGCCAGCTCTGCCTGCAGGAGCTGGAGACCCCTCTGGAAGTACAGAGGCTCACCCAGGGCGCCCTCCTCCCTGCTATTCGCCTCCAGTGAATCTCCCTCTAGAATTCCCATCTGCTGGCCACCCTCCTCCAGGCCCAGCTGCCTGCAGTGCCTCACTGTGTCAGGCACGGTGGCACACACCTGCCGTCCTCGCTACTCAGGAGGCTGAGGCAGGAGGATCACGGATTTGCCCAGCTCGGGTAAATTAGTAAAACCCTGTCTCAAAGCACAATTCTAAAAGCAGCTGGGGATGTGCCTTGGTGGCAGAGCACTTGCATAGCACGTTGAAGGCCCTGGGTTGAATAACCAGCTCCACAAAAAGCAAAAGGAAAGGAAAGAAAGGGAAGACAAGGCATCACCAGCAGCAGGACAGCAAGAGAGAGTGAAGACTCCAGTTATGCAGAAGGAACCGGGTGGGGCAGTGGCGGTGAGGACAGCAGGGAGCAGGGTCACCGTCACAGTGGCCTTGACTGGTGAGCCCCGGGCTTGGTCCACAGGCCACGGAGTAGGTGTGGGGAGGGCTGGGGGCCACACAGGGTGGCTCGGGAGGCTGGGAAGTTAGCAGAACCTGGGATGCAGAGCCAGCCTCTCGGGAGGGAACCGAACCGTCGCTTCCATCGTGGGAGCTGAGCGGCCTGAGTGAGTGGGTGAGTGAATGTGATCCGGGATGGGGTGCTAGGCGCCTCGAGCTGACGGTCCACACACGCGGCAGGCCCCGTCTCGGAGTTGTTGGCGTCAGGTTTACCGGGCAGATGGTTCCTATCAGTCAGGTCCCCCAGACAGCAACTCAGCGAGCCCCGGAGCGGACCTGGCGCAGGACTAGGGCCTCCTTCCCCTCCTCCCCACCGCACCTCTTACCCCGCTGCGCCGGTCCCCCAAGTTTACAGGAGCTGGTCTCCTTTCTAGCAGTGGACTCTGCCCCTTTAAGGCCGAGGGTGGGGATGCTGCCAGGCTGGGCAGAGACAGTGACCACAGGTGCCAGGTGGTGAAGCTAAAAATACTGAGGCTGTGGATCCGGGCTGCAGGAGGCAGGCAGCACACTGGGAGGGTGGTGGAAAGGCTGTGGACTTCCTCTCTGTGCCTGGGCCACTGAGGCGGGTGAGGGGAAGAAACGGTGGCTGCCCCCGTAGGCCCTGCCCACCTCTCCAGCCTCTTGTCAGCCCTGCCAGCTGCCAGCTGCCGCATCCAGCAGACTTTTTCTGCCACACCCTGTTTCTGTGTGACCCGGAGGAAGTCATTCCGTCTCTCTGGGCCTCAGTAAGACTCAAGTTGGGCTTCCCCAAGCACTTTAGGGACAGAGAAGAGGTGAGGGAGCGGGTGGCCACTCATTCACGGGGAGCCCACGTATTCCCCCAGGCCTCCTAGGACCAGATGCTGTGCTCAGAGGCTCACAGGCAAGTGGGGACCGGGGAGCCAGGCACACGGCCTCCCCCGAAGTGGAAGCCACGCACCCTCAGCTTCTGTTGTTGCCCCACAGAGAACACACCTGCATCTGACAAAAATATGTCAGCTTGTTCGCCCACCACCCACATGTGGTGGTTTGATGTGCTAATTAAGGTGAGGCGAGAGGCTGTGACAGGAAGCCTGGAAGTCACAATGGCCCAACACAGTAGACGCTCTGTCCACTCATACAAGGCCAGGGGGGCTGGGGGCTCTCCTCCATGAAGTCTCTCAGGGACCCGGGATCCTCAAACCCTGGGACTCTGTTGCCACCCAGGGCCTCAGAATCCACTGCTGGATCCTCTGCATCCCGCTGGCAGACAAAGCAGGGGAATGGGGACCACACGCAGGGTTTGACAGGCCGCAGCCGGAAGGGGCCTCCTTCCCTTCTGCCCGCGTGTGCCACGGCACAGCTGAGTGTGACGTAGTGTGGTTAAGCTCAGCTGTGTCAGCGGGATCAGTAAAGCACACTTGGGTTATCAGGAGGAGCCTGGGGTGCGACCTTGGGTACTGCATGTTGTCCCTGACCCCTTCCTCTTTGGTGCTGCTCCCATGCCCTGATTCCCCGCTGCCATCCACGAGCAGGTTTGCCCTCTCTCACCCTTCACCATGAAGTTTCTGCCTTGGAACCTGCTGTCCGTGGGCTGAGACCGGGAGCCACACTGACCCTCTCCTTCTCTAAATTACGGGGTCAAATATTGTGTCCAGTGGCCAAAAAGCCAGTCAGTGCACAAGGGAGGTTGGGAAACGTAGTCCAGAGTGACGACCTCCTAGGACTGCTGTGATCAATGAGATGGTTTGGGCATCACAATTGTCCATCGGTTCATCTGTTTGTTTGGTCAACAAAGTCGTCCTGCGACCCTGTGGGCCCTGGAAATGAGACAGGAAGACAGCCCTGGGGCTCGCACCCACTGAGGGAGCCAGACAAAGTGCGCGTAAGCAAAGAGATGTGGGGCTCCAGGCACAGAACTCGCCGTTAAGGAAATAAACGGGGGTGGCAGAGGAGACACCGACTTTGCTAAGGTAAACAGGGAAAGGAGGGACATTTCACTGGAACAGGCAGGGGCTAGCCAGGGGACGAGCATCCAGGCAAAGTGGACAGAGATGGCAAAGAGCAGGGACAAGGATGTGAGGAATAATAAACCAGTAAGCGGACAGTGGCATGGGGTGACACAGCAATGGAATAGGTCATTGCTTGCTGGCCGCACTGAGGAGAGTGATTTTACTCTCCATAGGATTGGGAAGGCTTTGGAAGCTTTGAATCAGTGAGGTGATATAATCTGACTCTTTCTCTAAGAGATCTGTCAGGCTGCTGTGGGGACAATGGTGGGGGAGCCCGTGTGGATGCCAGTGTGAGTCCAAGGCATTGGGGCACAGTGGGGAACAGGGGTAGGACCTACGGGGGCCAAGGGACAACGTGGTATCTTCTGTTACGGATTGAATATGGTTTGTCCCCCTGAGCTCATGTACGAGTTTAACCTCCAAAGTCATGTGCGAATGACATTCAGAGGCTAGAAAATTAATCCAACTCTAGTGTTTAGAATGGGACCTTTAGGGGCTGGGTTCAGTGGTTCTATCACCTGCCGTGCAAGAGCAGGGGCCCGAGTTCGATCCCTGGTACCAAAACAAACAAACAAACAAACAAAAAACAAGAATGGGACCTTTAGGAAGTGACTGGATAGAATTAGGTCATTAGGGTGGAGTCCCCATGATTGGATCTTTGTGGCTCTACAAAGAGAAGGGCAGAGACCACACAGACCATGATATAAGGCCACCCTGGTCTCCTTCACCAGAGCCTGTGCAAGGCTACCTGGATTTCCAGCCTCCAGAATTTTGAGCTAAACCAACGTGTTTATAAAACATTCTGCCTCGTGTGTTTCATTACAGTAGTGAAAAGCTAACTAACAACACCTTCTAAACATATTTAGGAGATAAAATCCGGAATTTGCTGATAAGTTGGTGGAAAGGGGAACGGGGTGGGGCTGAATGCCTAGACGTTTGGTGAGGAGGCCCAAGGGAAGGAAGGAGCTTTGTGAAAACTCAAGCATCTTGCCACCCAAGCTGGGGATGTGTCTCAGCGGAAGAGTGTTTCCTAGCATGTATGAGGGCCTAGATTCAAATCCCAGCAGCACGCAAGCACGCGCACACACACACACACACACACACACGCACACACACACACAAATTCTGCCACAGGTATTTTCAACTTAAGAAGTCATCTTTCCCTCACTGTGACAAACTCCCTGAGATAATCAGTGTATGAGGAGGAAACACTTTTTTGGCCTACGATGTCCGATATTTCAGTCCATGCTTGATTGGCTCCATTGTTTTGAGGCTAGTGGTAGGGCAGAACATCGTGGCAGGGAGCACATGGTGGAAGAAAACCACACATCTTGTGGTGGCTGGGAAGCACTGAGACCGGGGAGAGGGAGAGGGGAGACCAGGGCCCAAGTACCTCCCACAAGTTCCCGGTGACCTCGCTTCTTCTTCCTACTAAGCCCCGCCCCTAAACGGCCCACCACCTTGGGACAGTTCTGCAGGCTGACAACCAAGCCTTTCTCCCGTGGGCATTTGGGAGACACTTGAGATCGGAACTGTAGCAAGAATCCTGTGAGATTCTCCAGTGACAATGTCGGATGAGGACTTGGTCCTGAGAGGCTGGAGAGCAGAGGGTCACAGTCATCCAGAGAGATGGGTTGAAAGCCATGAGATCACATTGAAGAAGGAACAGGAAATCACACTCCTGAGATCACGTGGAGGAGAATCCTGTGTGATGGAGCAGAAGGGGCAGCTGGTACAGTGGGAGGAAGCCAGAGACATGTGTGGCCCTGGGAACTGAGAGAAGACTCAAGGAGAAGAGGGGGTGGTTACTTGGCTTAAAAGATGCTAAACAATCAAGGAAGTGAGAATAGGTTAGGAACATAGAAGCTGAAAGTGACTCAGGTGAGACCGTCATGAAGGCCCAGGGACAAAGTGGGCTTGAGTGTGCCTTCCATTTAGAGATGATAAAACAAGCACACCGATCAGACTTCTGTGTTAAGACCCTGTTAAAAAGGACTGTGAGTGAGCCAGGCACGGTGCTGCATGCCTGTAATCCCAGCACTCGGGAGGCTGAGGCAGGAGGATCGCTGTGAGTTCGAGACCAGCCTGGGCTACACAGTGAGTTCCAGGTCAGTCTCAACTACATAGTGAGACCCTGTCTCAA
>NW_022900946.1:1757044-1767693 GCF_012274545.1 Fukomys damarensis | reverse complement strand
GTCCGTGAAGTCAAATAAAAGAAGTAAGCCTATAAAAAAAAAAAAAAAAAAAAAAAAAAAAGACTGGGTGGATTTCATTAAGGCACGTGTTAGGAAGCTTTCCATCACTATACCCAAATGCCTGAGATAGTCAATTTATAAAGAGAAAAGATTGATTTTGCTTGAGGTTTTGGAGGTATCAGTCCATGATCAGTCAGGTCCTCTTCTTTGGGCTTATGGCAAGGCAGTGGACATAGCAAAGCAAAACCAGAAAGCAAAGAAAGGGGAAGAGGCTAGGGACCCTGAGAAATGGGAACATTACAATAGACCTCTACAGTAAGTCTACAGTCTCCTGTGAGACACTATAACATACGCTGATAAGAATGAAGACAAGAACAAGACTTAAAGAGAACTGGGTCTTGGGCTGATCAGTGCTGCTCTGGGCAGCAAAGACAAGGGGTGCCAAAGGCACCCAGTATTTTATAAGTGTGGAAAGGTAAGAAGAAAATGCTTTGAAGACATCTAGTGGCACAGTGTGAAGTGTCTGGAAGCTGATGGCTGATATGTAGACAGGGGTAGCGGGTATGCAAACGGATGTAAAGCCGGGAGGCACTGCTTGTCTTGCTGGGAGAGATCAAAGGGACCCAGCCAAGACTGAGCTGCCATTAACCAGCAACTCATCAGGTCAGTGAGAAGCCATCATTCAGGAAAAGAGATTTGGTTGGAGCCAGGTTGACCTTGGCTGGAGATGAACTTGGCTGAGCCCCACTGCTTCATGGACTAGGACTTAAGACTCTTAGTAGCAGCCATTAGCAAAGGAGCAATACTAGCCCGACTCTGCTACCTGACATGCTCATTTGAGCCATGTAAAGCTTTGGTCAGACTCCTAAGATAAAACAAATATAGCTGAATTAGGGAAAAGCAAGAATCATGTGCTATATATATATATATATATATATATCCTGCTAATACTGGACAGTGATACCTGCTCCAGTCTACCTCATAAAGATCCTACCACCTCCCAGTCACCTCACTAGGGCCTCTGAGGTACATTTAAGATCCAAACAATGGAAATATTTAATTCTTCCATAACAGCGCCCGGGATTTGGCTCAGTGGTTCTCCGCCGCCTGCCTCACAAGCGCAAGGACCTGAGTTCGATCCCTGGTACCAAAAGACAAGACAAAAATAAATAAATAAATAATTCTTCCATAACAAATTATCACAAACTCAGTTTCCTAAACCCAAACAAATTTATTATCTCACATTTCCTGTATTATCAAAAGTAACACACTGAGCTACAATCAAAATACTGATTGAATGCTGTTTCTGGAAGAGATTTCCAGAAGTCCAAAGGGAGAATCCATTTTCTAACTTTTCCAGCTTCCCTGGTGTGCACCTGCATCCTGTGACCTAGGCCTTCCCTCCCCTTTAGCACAGTAGCACCCCGCTGGCCCCTCGTCACAGCCAGTTCACATGATTAGATCGGAATCGTGGCCCTATTTTTGTTAATATAACAGAATCCCTGAGCCTGCATGATCGATGCAGAGGAGAAGCTGGCTCACTTGGCTCACGGTCCTGAGGCTGGGAGACCCAGGAACATGACGTCGGTGCCCACTCGGCTCCTGGCGGGAGGTACAAGGGGGTGGTACATGTGGAAGAGGCCGAGCACTGGGCAGCCTGCTTACAACACCTGATGTCAAAGTAACCGTCTACTCCCTCCAGAGCAAGAGCTCACTGGGGCAGAAAGGCCTTCAACTTTCCATGAGGCCCCCCCACGACCCTCATATCCCAGAGATTCCGTTTCCAACCCGTGAAGTCGGGGATAACATTCAAATCATAGCAGCTGGCTTCACCTGGGTAATCCAGAGTAGTCTTCCTAACTCAAGGTCTTGAGCCTTAATCACATTTCCAAAGTCCCCTTCCCTGGGTAAGATGGCATATTCTGGGGACCGGGACAGCATTATTCTGTCCACTACAGCCCACACCAGTGGGAATTCACCGATCTGGAAGGAGGTGAGAGTCACAGCACCGTGGAGTCTGGAAGGCAGGGCACCACGCAGGGACTGATTTAACAGACGGAGGACACTGCTCCTCAGGGGACCCTGAACGGGGAGTGGGTGAGCCAGCCCCGCAGATCGCCCGGAGGTGCTGCTATTCATGGAAAGGAGGGTGAAGCTGGGGCTCAGCACAGGAGGACTGCTTTAGGAGGGCTTTAGTCACGGAGCCGGCCTGCCCCATCTCCATGCCGCCAGCCATGCAACTGCAACTTCGCTCTCCAGGGAGGACGACCAGGCCCCCCTCACCCGGCCCTCTTTGCCCTCTCCCCTAGAGCAGCGGGGTCAGGGCCTCCACCCAGAGAGACCCCGGGAGATGCCAAGGTTTCCGGTCTTCCACCTCAGAGCCTAAGAATGAGTTCTGGTTGGTGATTTTCTCTTTGCTCTTTACTGTAGGTTTCTTCTCCCAGCATGGTTTCTAGGTCCTCCAAACTGCCCTTTTTCCTGAGTGCATTAGTTCAATCTTTTCCCCCCACTTTTTTTCCAGTGCTAGGGATGCAACCCAGGGCCCTCCTGCAGCATGTGCTCCCCCGGGATCTACACCCCAGCTCTGACTAGCTGAGCAACCCATGCCTGTGGGTCAGGGAGCAGCTGGACCCCCGGCCAGGTAGCCATCCACCCTCCCCACAAGCACAGGACCACTTTCAGAAACTGCGTTTTTAAGAACCCAGGCACAGCTTACTCAGATAAATGCACAGAGTTTCAGTGACAATTCTACTCTGCACCTGTGTGAGCCACAGAAGGCATCAGAGTCCACCACACACCACTGCTGAGAAATCGTGTCAGTCTGAGCAGGTGCCCAGGGGACCCACAGTGGAGAGCAGTCATTACCGAAAGAGGCAGAGTCAAACACACAGGAAACAGGATTTGGAGGAAATAATGTGCCGGGAAAAGACAACTTGAAACCACTGTTACTTTGAGGTCTGATCAAAATCATGGTGAGGGTTTAATTTTTCAAATTTACTACAGTAAAAGACATGTTGCCATTAATCCCCCTCAAAATATCCTCCCTCGTTTCAGGACACTCCTGCCTCCATCTTGCCACTTTCTAAGGAGTTCTGGAGTCCTTTTTGCTGAGTGCCTTTTGTTGTGTTATCATCTGCCTTGGTGTCCTGAGTAGATTTAAAACCTTCCGTTGCGTGGTTGCTTTGTCCGGAGAAGAGGCCGAAGTTGCCCAGTGCCAGACCGGCGGAGTGAGGTGGCGTGGACACAGGCCCTGTGTGTACAGCTGCCTTTCTGTGGGATGTCCCTTGGCGGCAGCGTCCCTGTTTTTTTGTTTGTTTGTTTGTTTTGTTTTTTGGTTTTTTTTTTTTTTGGTACCAGGGCTCCAACTTGGGTCCTTGCACTTGCAAGGCAAGTGGCAGAGCCACTGAGCTACATCCCCGGCCCCATCGTCCCTGTATTTTTTATCACCCCTGCTGAAGACAGGAAAGAGAGCTTCCAGAATGGTTTCAGGAAGTGACCAGAACAGTGGGATCAATGTGTTCAAGGTGAGGAGGGTATTTCGAGGAGGATTAATGACAATGTATATTTTACTGTAAAAATTTTTTTATTTGAACATTCACCGTGTCTTTCAATCCTACATCTTATGTTCAGCAATGTTAGAAAATACATTTCCTGCTGGACATGACCTCATGCACTTATAATCCCAGGACTTGGGAAGCTGAGGCAGGAGGATTATCTCAAATTTGAAGCCAGCCTGGGCTACACGGTGAGTTCAAGGCCAGCCTGTACTACATAGTGGGACTCTGTTTTTTTTAAAAAAATTATATATAAATATATAGCAACTATGAAACCAAAACTATTATTATTGGGGAGGAGGGGCTGACCTCCAAGAGTGTACAAAACAAACAGTATTGTTGGGCAGGGGATGTAGCTCAGTGCAGAGTACGTGCCTCCTATTTGTGAGGCCCTGGGCCCAATTTTCAGAACACAAAATAAAGCACACTAAGCATCTTGGAAATGACGACTGAAATGAAAGACTTGGTTCTCATTGTCACATCAGGAATCAGCAAATAGAGCCTACAAGCCAAATTCAGCACATCTGTGTTTTAAATAAAGTTTTACTGACACGCAGCACCAGACGGAGCTTACTGGTGCTGTTACAGGGAAACTTCCTGCTTTCGATTAGTGGCTCCCTCCTTCCCCTGGCGGCCACAGAGCCAACCTCTGCGTAGGCGACTCTTGGTGTCTGGTGTGCACAGTCACACGGCATCTGCCTTGCTGTGCTGGCTTCTCTCACTCGGCCCGGTGTCCTCCAGCTGTAACCACACCCCGTGCTGCACCGGCGTCCCCCTCCGAAGGCCTCGCACTGTTGGGTCCCACACGGTGCCGTGCTTGCTGCACTGGTTCATCTGTGATGGACCTTTGGCTTGTTTCCACCTGGGCATTGAGGACGGGGCTGCAGCGAACATGAGGCTGCTAACACTTCCTGGAGATCGTAACTCCAATTTTTTGGATAACTATACACTAGCGGGATTGCTGGGGTTATAGAGGTTCTGTCTTCATACTGCTTTCTGTGGTGATAGAGAATGAACCCAGAGCCTTGTGCATGCTACTCAAGCTCTCTGCCACTGAGCCGCATCTCCAGCATTTTTAATTTTATTTTGAGACAAGGTTTTGCTAAGTTGTCCAGGCTGGCCTTGAACTGGTAATCCTTCTGCCTCAGCTTCCCAGTGTGCTGAGATCACCGCTGTTCTGATTTGCATTTCCGTCGTGATTAGTAACACTGAACCTTTTGTTTTGTTTTTATTTTTTTCGGGCAGGGTTTTGCTCTGTAACTCAGACTGGCCTTGAACTCAACTGTGTAGCCCAAGCTGGCCTCGAACTCACAGAAATCTTCCTGCCTCAGCCTCCCAAAGGCTGGGGTTACAGGCGTACGCCACCAAGCCTGGCCACTGATCATTTTTTAAAAATATGTTGGTCATTTCTATGTTTTCTTGGAGAAATATCTGTGCACATCCTTAGCCCATTTCTAACTGGGTTATTAGGGTTTTGTTATTTTTGTTTTTGCTATTGAGTCGTAAGAACGTCTTAAACCTATCTTGGAGATTCGCAGATAAACCCTCCTGGTGCACAGTTGCCTCTCGCTCTCTCGTTCCCTTTGCTGTGCAGAGCCTTGCGTTGGATGCAGCCCCGCTTGTCCGGTTCCACTGCCTGTGCCTTTGCCGTACTGTCTGCCCATGAATGTCCATGGCAGCCTTCTGCATAACTGCAGGGACTCAGAAGCAGCCAGTGTCCTCCGATGGGTGCAGCAGCACAGCGGAACATTACTCGGCAGAGACAGACGGGCCTCTGAGCCACAAAGAGACAAAAAGAGGGACCTGAAATGCATGTTGCTAAGAGAAAGAAGCCAGCCTGGAAAGCACTGTCCGAGCCAGAGGACGCCCTGGAAAAGCCCAAGCCAGAGAGAAGGTGTCACGCTGGCCAGGGCTTGGGCAGAGGGAGGAGTGGGCACAGGTGTGTAGGGCAGTGACGCTCCTGAGGGACACGGGAGCAGGGACCTGCCACATATGTGCCTGTCAGCCCAGCAGAGCTAAAGGGCCCAGAGAGCCCTGCTGTGCACTGCGGACTTGGACAAATGCTCCGAGCTGCACTAAAGCAAGCTGTGATGAACAGGAGCGCCCGGGAGGGGACGGGGTAGGTGACAGGATCGACAAGACTCTTCCCGGTGGGTTCCGTCACTTTCTGCTCAGGTATTCTGTAAACTAAGACTGCCTTTAAAAATGCAGAATCAGTTACAAAAGGAAAAGGCGCGGGTGGGGGATCGTGGTACCACACACAGAGCTGTAAATGCGGGTTCCACCACGCCGAACATCACCTGTCTGACCAGTATCGCGATAGTCACATTGTGTGGGAGGGCGAGGAGCAGCTAAGTCGCAGTCTCCAGAATGGGAAGCCGATAGGCACCACTGGCAACTGAGAAGAAACATGTTGTGTAGGAAACGCATCAACAGAAGCAGCTGAAGTGCTGTCCTTAAGCAGTGGAAAACAGCTGGGCATGGCAACTCACATCTGCCCTCCCAGCCAGTGAGGAGGCTGAGGCAGGGGGGTCGCTTGAGCCAGGGAGTTTGAGGCCAGCCCTGGGCAACATAGCAGGACCTCATCTCGAAACAACAACAAACAGAAATGGGAAATGGGAGCACGGACTGCCCATGTTTATTGATCCTAAAGTATAGACGCCTTTAACTTGAATACAAATGATGAGATACACTTTTCAAGTGGAGAAATCATAACGTAAGAGCCTGGAGGGTGGCCGAGTGGAGACACAGGGTAGTCTTCCTCTCCAGGGAGCCAGGAAATGGAGCGGGCAAAGAGGAGACCAGGGAGCACAGCAGGGTGGGCCTGGAGGAGGAGGAGGCCCTGGAGGAAGCTGGGCCTCCCGGGAAAGGTGGAGGGGAAAGAGCTCGCTCTCTCTATTGGGGTCGAGGAAGCGGGAGCCAGGGCTTGAGGAGAGGAGAGGTGGGGAAGAGCGAGCAGCCCCCTGCCAGGCCCTCGGGCTCACAGCCGCTGGCCTCGAGGTCCAAGGAGAGTCCGTCCCGGCACAGCAGTTTGAGAAGCCCAGAAAGCCACTGTCAGGCAGCGGGGCTCTGGGGACAGCGCGCATCCCGAGATGCCCCCGAGGAGGGGTAGCCACCCTGTTGCTGTCCTGGCCGGGCAGCCCCTCGGGGCAGGAGGATTGTGGCAGCAGTGAGCTGTCAGGCGGACACTGGGTCTGTGTGTGGACCCGACAAGCCATAGATGGGGTGCAGAGCCGGCGAGCGAGGAGGACAGAGAGGCCGAGAGAGCAGCCGCAGAGGGGGTAATCCCCGCGCTCGGGGAGGCTGAAGCAGGAGCATCGCGGGCTCGAGCCTAGCCTGGGCACCTTAGCAAGATGCTTTAGCAAGGTGCTACCTCAAAATAAAAAGTATTAAGGGGCTGGGATGTAGCTCAGTGAGAAAGCTCTGGATGCAATCCCCAGTACTGCAAAAAATAAAATAACATACGATTTAATTTTAAAATCTCGCCTAGCCGCGTTTGTCAGAGGCTCCTCGCCAGCCGCCCGCGACCTGTCCTGCACTGCGCGAGCTGGCCACGAGAGGGAGCGCTGCGCTCACATACTCCGGGCCTCCTCCTGCCCACTGTCGAAATTCAGGTTTTGCAAACGCAGACCCCCGAGTTAACTTCCGGGTCCTGCGGCCTTGGGAAGATTCCCAGGGGCTCTGTGACCCAGTTTCGTCAGCCATAGCTGGGCACAGGGTGGCTCCTCTCGTGGGCGAGCTGAGGGATGCGGGAGGCCGAAGGGAGCCCCTGGGCGGACAGGAAGAGGTGGCGCCCACCCCGCAAGGCGGAGGGCCTGGCCGACCTGGACCTCTCCCCTTCATGCTCAGTCCTTCCGGTTCTGTACCCCTCACCCCTTTCTTCCCGGCCTCGGTCTCGCCCGCCTGGCCTCGCAACCTTCCCTGTCCTCCTCAGTGCCCAGGTGGCGTCAGCTGCCCCTGCCCTGCCAACCAGGTCTTCCCTGGCGCCCCAAGGGCTCAGCGGGTGCTGCTTTCTAGCTGGCCTCCCACTGGGCCTCCTGGCTCCTGCCCCAGGCCCCCCCGAGGCGAATCTGTTCGGGTTCCAGCTTTGCTAGCAGCACGCGAGACCCCACAAGAGCTGCCTTTCTGTGCCACCTTGGTCCTATTCAAGAGTGACTTCTCAAATGATTTGCTAACATTTCAAACTCGGTGCACTGTCTTCTGATATCCAGATTTCCAGCTTCCCTGGAAGCTCTGAGAAGCTGGGTCCACATTCTCAGGGCAACAGTGGGCCCGGCAGAGGGAGCCACCCACACTCCCTGGACCCTTTCCGCAGTTCCTTACCTGGCTTGGGGCTCAGACTGCGACTGTGAGCAGGGAGACCTGCAGGCATGCAGGAACTCCCACACCATGGCCACTGGGCCAGGGCAGGCAGGAGGGGACCCTCAGAAATGACAGCAGACACAGCGAGTGGCCAGGTGGACAGAGCTGCCCAGAGTCCGCTGCAGTCCGGAGGATTTCACGGTCCAGGTGCCCAGAGCAAAAACCCTGGGTATCAGCCTCGTTCCCTCGGCCTCCACCCAGCGGTCCTGCCTATTGGCCAGGCAGCTGTCCCGGCTCGGATACGAGGTGTCTCCCAAAGACATGTGGTAGGACTGGTCCCCAGTGCAGCAGGGTTCAGAGCTGGGGCTTTTGGGGCTCTAGCTTCACCTGTGGATTAAACCACGGATGGAGTCATCATTTGACAGTGTGATCGGAGGTAACGGGACCTAGTTGAAAGGAGTGGACCATGGAGCCTGACCCGGGGGAACTGTTCCTTGTTCCCAAACCCATCCTCTCTGGCTGTCTCTGCTTTCTGACCGCTGTATGGTGAGCGGCTCTCCTCTGTTATGCCTTTCAGCCTCAAGGCTTTCCACACACCTAAAAACAATGGAGCCAGCCAACTGTGAACTGCACCCTCAGAAACCAGGAGCCGAAATAAATCTTCCCTTCTTTAAATTGACTGTGCAGGTATCTTGTCACAGTGAAGGAAAGCCAACTAACACGGCATCCAACTGGGCCTGCCTCCCTCCCTTCCCCACCCCCTTTCTGGTACCAGGGATCAAACTCAGGTCCTTGCACTTGCAAAGCAGGTGGTGGAACCACTGAGCTAAATCCCCGGCCCTTATAGCATCCAACTGGAGGCAGGGTCTGGCACCTTCTCACGGTGTCCACTCCTACCCGCCAGCTCCAAGTCACTGTGTTCTCTTAGCTGGTCTGGGGCAGTGGCCTCCCTGCTGCTCTCCCTGCTTCTCCCTTCTCCCCTTCCTCCTCACTGCAGCCAGAGGGAGCCAGTTAAACCCCCAAGACACCCCGACCCCTCCCCTGCTCAGACCCTTCCAGTGATTCCCACCTCACTCAGTCAAAGGCAAAGCCTTGCAGTGGCCCTGAAGGAGCTATCTCCATCACACCCCATCCCCTCCCACGCTTCCTCGCCACAGGAGCCTCTTCATTGTCGTTGAACATTCCAAGCACACTTTGGCCACAGGGCCTTTGCACTGGCTGCCCGGCTCCCTTTCTTCTCCTTTGGGTCTCTGCTCAAATGTCACTATCCCCTGTATGCCACACCCTCTCTGCTCTTTTTCCTCCTTCCTAATCCTCTGAAGCATAATCATTTGTTCTGTTTGTTGTCTCCTCACTGTAACGAATTCTCCGTAAGGGCAGGAGTTGTTCTGTTTTATTCACTGCAAACGATGTTTAGCATGCAGGGGAGGTTTCATAAAGATTTAGAGGCACAGTGTGTAGCTCAGTGGTGGAGTGCTTATCTCTGGGTTTGGTCCCCAGCACCCTAAATAAATAAACATTTGGCAATTGAACAAGTCCGTGAACAAACGCAGTCAGTGATGGAGGGCAGCGATGCCGAGTGCAGGGGGCCTGAGGACTCCCCATGAGCCAGGCTGGCAGCTCGGAGCCCCGCCCTGGGCTTCCGCTCTGCAGTGGGGTCTGAAACTCGTCATCAGTTTGTCAGAGCTGCCACCTCCTTGCACAGGGCCTCAGCCGCCCTGCCCTGCTGGAGTCTGGGTGGGAGGAAGGCGGCCGTGACACCTGCCCTGCTGGTCCCCGTACCCCAGGGAGCGTGACATGAAACAGGAAGTAAAGCCACCCAGACGACAGCTGAGCAACGGGCTGTGCACCAACCCTGGGGACCCGCCCTATGTGACCACCCTTTCCCAGGTGTGAGGTATGTGCTGTCTCCACGGGGGACTTCATTGCTGTTGTGCAGGACCCACGATCAGAGAGCCGGGCCAAGCAGGCCCCTGGGACAGCGGGTGGACAGGAGGTGGCACAGGCGTGACAGAACGTTCCCTTGGCCCCAGCCCTGCATCCCAGGTCTGCAGCAGGACCTGCTTCCTCCTGGGGCTTGGTTATCAGCTGTGTGACTTGCAGCAGGAGCCTGCCACCGTGGTCCCCGGGAAGGGTCCCAGGCCAGGGCAGCTGCAGCCCTCCTTCCAAATGCTCCGAAGGAACTGAAGGTTAGCCCGGGCATCGGGGTGACTCGGGGCAGTGGTTCTGGTGAGGGCTTAGTCGGTGGCGTCTCCATACCAGACCCTGGCGGTGGCCCCTGATGTCCCCTGCAGTCTTGGTAGTGGCCTCGGTGGCCTCAGACCACAGTGGTGGCTGCCGCAGACCTTGATGAGGCTTCGGACGGACCCTGGTGATCTCGGAGGTCCCTGGTGTCTCTCTCTCCCTCCACCCTGGCCAAGCCTCTCTCCCCAGCCCCTAGAACCCGAGCCATTCTTGGGAGCACTTAATTAGCCAGGCTTATTAACTCCCACAAGGCTTCTCCTCCCCTCCTAATTAACTGACTTAATTAGAGCTCATGGGGCTCCACCCAGCCCTCCTCGCCGCCCCTGCCCCCTGCAGGCCCTGCTCTTCTCTTCACCCCCTCACCAGGATGCCGGGGAAGGCAGGGATGGAAATGGGTCAGGCGAGGGTGGGGGAAGCTCAGACGTGGGACCTGGACAGGTGAGGCGGCTGGGCCGGGAATTGGGAGCAAGCAAGACCACCTCCCAGCCTCTCCCTGTCCCAGACACAAGGGGACGGTGCCCACACAGGGCTCGGGGCTCTGAGGAGCAG
>NW_022900946.1:1750231-1756976 GCF_012274545.1 Fukomys damarensis | reverse complement strand
GGGGGTGCCGGCTGCACACTGGGCTGAGGGCCTGCTCAGAGGCTGCCGCCTGGACTGGACACCTGGCCTGGAAGAGGTCAAGGGACAAAAGGCCAGGACCCAGGACAGAGCATCCCATTTCTACTCCAGAGGCAGAGGAGGCTGGCCTCCTTACTTCAGGGCCTCTGCTCGGCGCCTCAGTTTCCCCCCTGGGGAAAGGCCCTCACCTGTCGGAAGTACCTAGCATATCCTGGATGCCTGATCAAAGTCCAGAGTGACTTAAAAAGCACTTGGAGGGAGGCACTCAGGACCTGAGCAGAGGAAGAGCAGGCGGCAGGCAGGGTGCAGGTCAGACACCGGGCAGGACATAGCAGCGCCCAGAGTACAAGGGCTTGGCGGCAAGAAGGGAAGAGCAGATCCGTGTCGGTGGGCCGGACCGTGGGCCCCCCTCTGTCCCAGCACCGTCACATGCGGGTGCCGTAAAGGGGTGAGTGAGTGGAGGGTTGCTTTGGTCCAGAGTTTCTTAGAGCTTCGAGGAAGAGAAGTCGTCACCAGTCTGGGCAGCTGCGTCCCTGCTCCCTCCACCCTTCCAGTTCACTGAGTGAAGCGGGTGCTTGGGGCCCCAGGGCATCTCCAAAACAGCCCTGAGGCTGGGTGTCAGGGCCCAAGGCCACCTCTAGCGTGGAACAGGTGAGCCCCTTTCTCTGGCAACACTTCCTCAGCAGAGCTCCAGTGGTCAGGGAGGAACGTGTCAGTTCCCACAGGGAACAACTGGGGCTCTGTCCTGGGCCGCAGGTCTCCTTCAGCTGGCCTCCGTGGGCATCAGTTCCAAGAATGGGGATTGGCCGCACACCCTGTCAGTTCCCTCCCCACGCGTCCAGGCCCCTCCACTTCCCCTTGGCAGCACTCCACCTCTGTCCCCGGGGGCCTGGGGCTCCAGCCTGCTGTGCCCTCAGCCTGCTGCCCGGCAGCTCGCACCAGGGACCTGCCTGTGCACAGGTCTGTGTGGCACCTCTGACGGGTCCCCAGGGCACTTCTCCCGCAGCGGGGGTCTGCTGGGGGGCGTACCCCTCTCCAGTCCTCCTGTCCCCTTCTCCGCTCGCCTACCAAGGAAGTCACTTGCTCTTGACTCTATCTCAGGGTCTGTTTCTGAGAAAACCAAACTAGGACAGCATTGAAGCCATCCCCCGGGGGACGTGTGCTAGACAGCACTTGTCCCTGCCAAATGTGTGCAGCTCCGGAGGGCGCTTGGCGGCCCATCCCCACAGCTGGAGCCGGGGCGGACCAGGTGCCCAGACTCTGAGGACTCCAGAGGCAGAATCAGCCCGGGCAGGGTCACAGCGTTCTGAGGAGATGGCCACATGCCAGCCCCGAGGGACACAGGCGTCCAGCACCAAGTACAGCGGGTCTTGGTGGCAGGAGCCAGGCCGCCAAACACACACCCCACTCCTCAGAGTGACAGACAGGCTCGCCTTCCAGCTCTGTTCAAAATACTAGAAAGAAGTCAACTTAAAGCAGGAAAGGCTTATTCTGGCTCACGATTTCGAAGTTTCAGTCCATGGTCACTTGGCCTGTGGCTTTCAGGCCTGTGGTGAGGTAGAAAGTCAGGGCAGAAGAGTGCGGTGGAGTTGAGCGGTTCACTCATGGCCACCAGGAAACAGACACAGAGTGGGGAGAGGCCGAGGTCCGATCTCCACCCAGGGCTCACCCACCCCAGAGACCCTAAAGATCCACCCAGGCCCATGTCCTAAGGGTGTGGCATTTCCAAGCCTTCCACACAAGAGCCTGCGGGGCACATTCAAGGTCCAAAGCATAACAGATAGAACCTGGGATAGTTCTTGGACCTGGCTTTACGAGACACGGAATCCAGGCTGAGGATGTAGCTCAGCGGTAGAGCACTTGGCTAGCACGCGCAAGGCCCTGCACTGCAAAAATCAGCAAAACAATGGGATACAGAATCACATAGTGGAAACAGGTTTCATTTGAAATGGTTTAAAGATTTCATTTAACAGGGAAGTGAAGTCCAGAGGGAGAGCACTGGCTGAGTGTGTGAAGCCCTAGGCTGGTCTCCACTATTGCAAAAAAGACAGAAAAACAGGAGGGAAGGAGGAAGAACAGGATGGAAGAAGGAAGGGCGGGAGGGAAGGATCCCATTTTAAAACACTTCCACGGAATAATTTTTAATTGTTTTGAAAAAAAGTGAAGGAAATTGCCGGGCGTGGTGGTGCACACCTGTAATCCCAGCACTTGGGAGGCTGAGGCAGGAGGATCGCTGTGAGTTCAAGACCAGCCTGGGCTACCTAGTGAGTTCCAGGTCAGTCTCAAAAAAAAAAAAGTGAAGGAAATTACAGAGTGTAAACTCGTACATACCGCTGTGGGAAACCATGTTAACACTTTACCATATCTGCAACACACATTTTTTACTAAAAAAAAAAAAGACAAAACATGGCAGAGAAAGACGAATTCCCATCACACCCCCTCCCGATCCCATTTCCTGGATCCTGTCCTGGGAACAGCTGCTCTCCGGGTTTTAGAGACCTCCTTGTTTGGGCTGGCACACTCTCAGGGTGGCAGGGAGCACAGTTCCCAGCTCAAGAGGCTGCCAGTGCCCCCAGCAGGACTGTGAGACACAGAGTGGCCATCACACAGCCCTTCTTCCCAGCAGCAGCGGCACCCTGCTGGCCACCCACGGTCACAGAGTTGGACTTCCTCACGGGGAGGGCAGGAGCTCGCTAGCACTCCTGCTGGAGCACTGTGCGCCTGGCTCCAAAAGAGGGTGAAGATCCGGCACCTCCGGCTGCTGCACACCCTGGCTGCCACCGCCTCTGATCCGCTGTGGGTTCGACTCAGCAGCAATGACTTGAGCTCATCTTCCACTGAGTTTGGATGCTCCTGCTCCAAGCTGTCAGTGGCCTCTGTGCCTTTGCCATTATCGTATTGTTCATCTCAAACCTGAGCTACTCAGTTGCCAGTGTTACCAAGGTTCCTCCCCGATCCATCAAGCTGTGTGAGCTGGTCCCCAGCACCCCTGTCCTGCGTATGGTGGTGGCCATCGCCGTGTGCAGACCGAGAACACGACTGGCACGTGAGCAGGGGCTCACAGAACCCCTGGGAAAGTGTCCGAGGGCCACAATTTCTGACTGTTGACACAGCCAACACCATAGCCTTGCAGACCCCTTTCAGCATAGTTTGATGCACAGATACTCGAGGACGGAAGAGCTCTTGTGATCCCACCAGGACCAGAAACATCTGAGCCACCAGTGAAGACAAAACGCAGCCACAGGAAGGTGCATAAGAACCGGAAGTTTCCGGCCTCTGTGTCACCTGGGAGTGAACAGCCATCAACTGCGCAGGAGCTTGGAGACAACATCATCACCTAGTTCTCAACCGAGAGGATCTGCGTCACTGAGCTTCCTCTATGGAGGGGTGGAGATCGTGGCCAGGTTTCATCTTTGCTTTCTGATTTCCAGATCACAGCCGCCAGGACCCTCTGGAAGGCAGCATCGCTGTGGAAACACCTGGCAAGGGTGGCTCATCCCTGGGTGTCAAGAACAAAGGCCTGCAGCCTGACGAACAGTGGCTTTAGGTCTTCTCTTCAGATAAGTTGTGCTGGCTCAGTCCTCCAAAGCGCAGGCCAGGAGAGGGCCAGATGTGCAAGCAAGTTACTGGCAAAAACGCTTGGGAGGAAGCAAATGGGAGGGAGCCAGAGGAGCTGGAGAACAATCAGAGAGGCAATGAGAAGGGAGGAAGGGGACCGGAAGAGCCTCGCCCTGAAGTGCAGTGCTAAGAACATTTGGACAGAGCCAAGGGGAGTCCTCCAAAGTCGCCCATCAGAGGGGCCGTGTGTCTTCAAGGTGCCCAGGCACGCAAGGCTGGAGTTGGCTTGTGGGGACAGATGGGTCTCACTGCTGCCTTGGTCAGCTGCTCTCCCCAGAGTCCAAGGTCTGAGTAGCACAAGTTCATGGCTGCCACATTCCACTCTGTGCCCTGCACAGCCATTCCATGGATCCTGGAAGCCTCTCTCTCCCCAAGAAGGGAGGTTAGAAAAACAAACTACCACCCCTCTGCCCTTGCTGTGGTTATCTGCAGATGTAACCAGTTCTCATGCCTTCCCCTTCCACTGTCCATCTGAAATTATTCACCCCCAAACTCACTTTGGCAGGGTTTTGCTTTTCTTGCAGTGCTGGGGATTGAAATAGAGGCCTCGCACTTGCTAGGCAAGGGCTCCACCACTGAGCTGCATACCTCTAGCATCTCACTTTGGGGGTCTTGATGAGGTGCCTGCGGTGGAACCCAAGCCTTCAGCACTGAGGGCATCAAATCCTTGGTCATAACCAACAGGTCTGACAACTGGATCTGCATATTTGTTCCCCTCTGAGAAGCAGCCCTGCCTTCTTCTGCCAGGATGGTGACTTCCCTTCTTGTCTGCTGCCCCCAGAACACATACTGTCCAAAGTTTTCTAGCAGCAGCTGTAGCTTAAGTTTACTGAGATCCTTGCTGTATCTTCAGTTAAGAGAGCTCCCTTTTGGGGGGACCAGGACTTCCCACCCAGCAGAATTGAGAGGGAGGATGGGATTTGATTACCCACAATGCAATTAGGCCAGCCTTGACTAACTGGACTGTGGGTAATCAAAGCCCCGCTGAGTAATCAGGGGAGGTTCCTGCAGATGGTCTTGAACTGGGTAGCCCTGATCACTGTATTGCTATTAGTTGAAAAGTGAGGGCTGGGGATTTAGCTCAGTGGTTCGGTGGCCTGCCTCGCAAGTGCAAGGACCTGAGTTTGATCCCTGATACCATAAAAAAAAAAAGTGAGTCACTGCTATTTTTAGCTTTCTGTTCCTGTAAAATACCTGAGATAACCAAATGATGAAGAAGAAAGGTTTATTTTGGCTCAGAATTTTGGAAATTTCAGTCCAGGTTTGGTTGGCCTTATTACACTGGGGCTTGTGGTGAGGCAGCACACTACAGCAGCAGCAGCCCATCCACCATATGCCCAGGATTGAGGAGAGGGGAAGGGATTGGGATCCCACATCCCCTCCAAGGACACACCCTAAAGCCTCCCAATAGGCCCCATCTCCTAAAAGTTGCCACCATCTTCCAATAGTGCCAAGTTTAGGACTAACACTTTAACATATGTGCCCTGAGGGACATTTCTTTTTTAATTTCTTTTCTTTTGTGGGGGGTGTGGTCTCACTATGTAGTTCAGGCTGGCCCTGAACTCACTATGAAGCACAGACTGACCTTGAATTGTGGGTGAATCCTCCTGCCTCAGCCTCCCAAGTGCTGGGATTACAAGCATGCACCACCATGCCCAGTGCCTGAAGGACATTTCACATCCAAACTAGCAATAGCCATGGCCAGGAACATGTCAAGGCCTGACTCCACTCCTGCCCCTCTCCTCAGCCTGTTTCCTCATCCGTAAAAGAGAAAAAGACTCTAAGCTTTAATATCCTGGGACTCAGCCCTTAGATGCATGGAAACATTCCTGCTTATCCCATGTGCCCACTAACAAATCTCTCTGTTTCTGGGGCAGGGGGTGCTTTTCCTAGGACTAGAAGAGTCAGAGGTGGAATTTGAAACTCCTGACACTTGTAGGAGGAGGAGGAGGGGTGGGAGAAGAAGAGCAGCCATAGAGTTGTTTTGGACAGAAACTTGCTTGGGAAACAAAGAAGAGGGGCCAGGTGTTTTGGACAGAGGAAAACTAATGTACAAACCATGGAGGGATAGATAGCACGTGTTCCAGAACAGTGTGGCCAAGATCAAGGCTACATGGAGAAGAGAGGTTCTCAGCACCACCATAGCCAGTGGGCTCTGAAAGCGAAGGGCCTTGAATGCCAGGATAAGGCAGGCTTTGCCCTGGAGGGAACAGGGCGTCCGTCCTTGGCAATTTCATGCCAGGAGCAACCTGATTTGTTCTTCACAAGCTGGTGGCCAAAAGGGACTTGGAGTCTAGAAAAATGACTCCACAGAGACAGGAAAAAGAGTTAGGAACCGAAGCAATGTTCTCAATAGCAAAGTTGCCAAACAAAGGGCTGTGGACCAGACTTGTCCCCAGGGCATACTTCTTTTGGCCCATTCAATATTTCTGGATTTGGGGAACTGATTTCAAATGTCTAAAAGTAGGAAGATTTTACATTAGAATACGGTCTTCCAGCTTCTTTTGAAATATCAATCGGCCACAAGAGGCCTCTTGGGCTGTGTCACACACACCACCCCTCCCCGACACCTGACCTCACCTTCCTTTTTCTCAGGGATGTGGATCAGACCCAGGGTCTGGGGCCCATTAGGCAAACGCTCTGCCACTCAAGCACACTGCCCCACCGCGACACCAGATGGGCAGTTTATGTGAGCGGTTTACTTATTGGTACTGGAGTCTGCAATCCTTGCAAACTCTAGAAATGGTCGGAGAGAACGCTAAGATGGGGAAACGGCCTGACCAAAGACTCTGAAGCAACAGAGGAGTTGCGTGTGCGCGCGTGTGAGGGTGGCTTTCTCCTTAAACTAAGCGAGCGCTGCAGGGATGAAAGGGGAGAGGCCGCGGCCTGGAAGGTCGCACTGACCCGGCCCATCTGCCCTATTCCCTGCCCCACTTCCAGCCAGGCCACCAATTTCCGGTTACCGCCAGGCAAAGCCGCTCCACGCCGCCGCGGCTTCGCTCGCTCCCTCGCGGTCCGGAGCCTTTTCCTCCTCGGCCGCAGCGGCTCCTTCCCTTTCTCTCCTAGGCGCCCCAGGCCAGGTCCCCGAGCTAGGCGCGGCCCCGGCTCT
>NW_022900946.1:1731674-1749551 GCF_012274545.1 Fukomys damarensis | reverse complement strand
CGCGGGTCCCCCACCACAGCCAGGGTCCAGCCAGCGCCAGGAAAGCGGGGAGGGGGCGCGGATCCGACGCCGAGAATCTCTCCGCGGGGATCGCGGAGACTTCCTGTGTGCGGGAGAGGCGACCTCCCCACCGCCCGGCGAGGACGCCCTCTTCAGTCTGCCCCCGAGGCCCCGAATGCTGTGCCCCCGTCCGGGATCGCGGACACCCGCTCCCGTGATCCCGGTCTTTACAACTCCACACCTCAAGACACGAAGACCCAGCTCCGAAGGCCCCTAAACCAGGGGGCCCTGCCCCCCCAACTCTGGAACACAGAAACCCCAAATCCAGGACCCGAGGACAGCAAGAGATAGTTCACACCAGCAAGAAGCCTCCACGACCCCCTTTAAAGACCCGGGCCACGGAGCCACTCGCATCTCAGCCCATGATCGTGGCGCCCTGAGCCCCCCCGGGCCAGGCTGACGAAGACCGAGACGGCGCCCAGGCCCCCTGCCGCGGCGTCCCCGCGGCCCCAGCCCAGGTAAGCCTGGCCCGGGTGAGGGGTGGCAGGTGAGCGGTAGCCGTGGTCCCTAGAGCCCTGCAGGTGGGGAAGGAAGTATTGGAGGCTCGCTCTCCCTCCCCAGCGTCGCCATCGAGCGCGGCTGAAGGACGTCTCTTTGTGTCTCGCTTGAGGAGCCGCCCCCTCCTCCCCTCCCTTCCCCCACTTTACACCCTGTCCCTGAGGTGTGGGTGCAGCTCCGGGCCCCAGGAGGGAGTAGTGATGGAACCCCTTGTTCCATGGACAGGGGAAAGAGGATGGAGCATCTCCCCCAAAACCTGAGTCCATAGTGTTGGACCCTAGGTCCTTCGGGTATGCTGCCTCTCCCCCCAAGGCCAGGCTGAGTTCTCCAAGGAAGTCCCCCCCTCCCAGGAGAAAACCTGGGGCGTCCGCAGGTGAGGGTGGCTGCAGTGTGTGGCTCTGGGTGACGACTGGAGCTTTGGGTGTGTGTCTTTGTCTGAGAGGGCAGGAAGGGGTGTGTTTGAGAGTGAGTGGGATCCCTTCTTCTCTTCTCTTGACTGCCCTGCTCCCCACCCAGGCCACACCATAGGTTTTCACTTGACCAGACTCTTATCCCTGCAGGACCGGGAGGGGGCAGCCCCCCTGGAGGAAGGAGTGGATCCTGGGAGAGAGGTGATCTAGGTGGAGCCAAGTCAGGTCAAAGCACCTTCTGTCCCTATGTGTCCAGGGACGGCCAAGCCAGAGTCCTCCCTTCTGACCTCCACACAGCCAGGGCCAGACCTAGGGTCGGATCAGTGTGTGCTAGACAAGCAAGGGTGACTGCAGGCTCTGGCTTTAGCTATCAGGGAGTCTGCACAGCAGTCTCCTAACCCAGCCCTCAGTGAGGCTCTGACCCCAGGATGCCCCCCAGATTCTGGACCACACCAAGAGAACGCTGGGTCCCTGCGTCAAACCCCTCCTGCTTTCTCTTTGAGCCCTTTGCAAGCAGGCACTGGTGCTGAACCCAGGTAATAATAAAGTGACGCTCAGTAGGTAGTGCCCGGTACAGGTGTCCCCACCAGTAGTCCTTTGTTCATTCCTTCAAACCTTCCACTAGTGTCTGTGTTGTATCACGCACTGGAATCAGGGTCCTCTTCCCTGCACCCTGTTCCTCTATCATGGACCCCTGGGCTGGTCCCAGTTTGCCCAGGCCTTGCTCAATTGGGCCAGTTGGGGTGCCCTGGGCTGTCCGGTTCTTGCCCCCACCCTTGAGGTGCCTGGTGTCCAGGCTGCTGCAGACCTGCGGACCCTGAACCTGGACAGCTGGCACCTCTTCTCCCCCACTTCCCAGCATCTGGGCACCCGCCCCAACTGCTGCTGGCAGTGGCCCGTGGCTGAGTTGTGATGGGCAAGCATGGGGAGGGCAGGGCACTTCCTGTCAGACCTCTTCTAGCCCCTCCTGCACATCCCAGGACAGTTGAGGCAGCTGTCCTCAGCACAGGCTATGGTACAGCCAGCTGCCCTGAAGACTGGGTGACCTTGGGCAAGCACATGGCACTTCCCAGAGAGGATGACAGAGCCCGCGCTCACTCAGCAGCCAGCAGGTCAGATGTAGATCCAGGTTGGACCAAGGAAAGCACTCAGGTGTGCCTGCATCATCTCCGGGGCCTCACTTCCCCCGTGGAATTGGAGCCTGGGTCCTTGTCACTCACCTCACAGGCAAGGGAGTGGAACCAGAGGCTGGAGAGCAAACACTGGAGTCACTGTCCGCCACCAGGGAAGACTGTTAGAGGAAGACCTCCCGTCCCCTGACTGCAGTGGCTCCCCACTCAGGGCAGGATAAAGTAGCTGCCCAGCCTCCTCCTCCTCCTCGCCCCTGCCTGTCTTACGCTCACCAGGCTCTGTTCCGCTGACCCAGAGCCCACTCGGGTGGCTCAGCCCCAGATTCTTTCTCCACTTCCTCTTCTGATTGACCTTGGCTGGCACGGGGTGGGCTGGTGACTTGGACGTCGCATGTGTTTTGTGTGCCGCCAGAGTCTGCTCATCTAGACTCAGCTCCAGGAAACCAGGGCGGTGTCATCCCTGTGCCACATTGAAATTGTCACGCTCAGAGCTCTGTGTCTCGTATGGCACAGGTTATAAAACACAGCTCACAGTTCCGTTGATCCAGGATTTTTCACATTTGCATTTGTTGTCAGTGGTAAAAAATTTGTGGGGAGGGAAGGGATGATTTCACATTCGAAAGTGATTTGGGAGGGCTGGAGATTTAGCCCAGTGGTTCTGCCTCTTGCTTTGCAAGTGCAAGGTCCCAAGTTGGATCCCCAGTACCAAAAAAAAAGCAAGTTGTAAAAGTGATTTGGGAACCAGACAATAGTAATACACTCTGGGAGGCTGAGGCAGGAGGGTTGCAAGTTCAAGCCCAGCCTGGGTAACTTAATGACTTAGAGAAACCCTATCTCAAAACAAAAAATTGAAAAAAGGGCTTGGGGGGGTGGTTTAGCTCAGTGGTGCTGTGCCTGTCTTGCAAGTGCAAAGTCCTGAGTTCGAGCCCTGGTATCAAAAAAAAAAAAAAAAAAGGATGTAGTTTAGTACAAAGGCCCTGGCTTCAATCCCAGTACTATCTCCCCCCAAAAGGAAAAGATTTGAGGGTCCTTTTTGTGGTACTGGGGATTGAACTCAGGACCTTGCCTTGACTAAGCTAAATCCCCAGCCCCTGAGGGTCCTTTTGAAAAATCAGGCAATGCACCCATAGGCCAGAGCCAAAGAAGCTTCCTTTTTTCTTTTCTTTCTTTTTTTGAGGCAGGGTCTTGCTCTGTAGTTCAGGGTGGCCCTGAACTCACCGTATAGCCCAGGCTGGCCTCGAACTCACGGCGATCCTCCTGCCATGTGTGCGCTACCACGCCCACCATGCCTGCATTTCTCCCCAGCACACCCAGCCCCGCTTTTCCTGTTCACTCCGTGATGTAGCCCGTGCCCCTGCTCCTGGCATCGGGTTCTGTAGGCGCAGAGTGGAGCTAGAAGAAAGTCTGCTCAGCGGTGACCCTTGCCTGTGTGTCCTGCATGTTCCCTGGCTCCCAGGCGGTTACAGCTCAAGCAGGGCAGCATCCGTCTGGGGCTCCAGGGCTCAGCACTGAAGCGAACCTGGACTTCTGGGCCTGGCCCCACTTTACGCTCTAAGCCCCATCTTGTGCCCTCACCCCTGCTGGTGCCAGAATGTTCTGCCACCAGAGGCCTGTTTGCATCATGCCACTTGGAGCAGAAGTCCAGGGTTCGAGGTTTGCTGAGGACTCTTGGGGGAGGGCCGCTCTGGACCTCCAGGGAAGCACTGGACTAAAGTTCCTCTGGCTGAAGGCTTCCTCCTGGTACTGATTTTCTAGGACTGAGTTCTAAGTTTAGGTCCGGCAAAAGGGGTGGAGGCCTAGATGCCGCGGTCTCACAGGCATTCGTGAAACTGGGGGGTGTTGCCAAGTAGCTGGGCGGGCCAGGGGCACAGCCCTGGGAGGAAGTGGCAGGGCACCAGGTGAGAGCGCAGGCTCTGGACTCTGCCGGGTTGCACCCCACCTAGCTGCTGTGTGAACTCTGGCAAGTCTCTTAACCTCCCTGGAAGTCAGTTTATTTAACACTGTAAAGCAAGGATAGTACCAACTTCATAGGGCCGTGAGGAACAAATGAGCTAAAGCTTGAAGAGGGCCAGGGGCAGGGTCTGTGCATGGAGTGTGCTCTCCTCTCGGGATCCATCGGCTCTTAAGGAAGCTGAGGATGTTGTTTCCTGGGGAGCTGGCTGGGAGTGGAAGGGACTGGGAGGGGGTGCTGTCCGGCTGAGGCTGAGTCCGGGAGGGCGGGAGGGCTCGGGAGGCCCCTCTGGAGCCCATCCCCAGCTCTGCCTAAGGGGCGGGGCTCCCTGGGAAAGGCCTGTTCCCTGTGGGCCTCTGCTCTCCTAGCCCTTGGCCCAAGTGACTACGGGTGAGCCCCAGGCCATGCAGGACAGCTTCTGCACCAGGCCCAGAGAATCCCCGCCCACTCCCCCTTAGATTCCTAGAGGAGGCAGCCAGGCCTGGGAGGTCCGAAGCCCCCTCTCCGGCGGACACCCTCTTCCATCCCTCATTGTCTGGCCACTCCTAGAGAACAGAGGGGTCCACAGTCCAGCATAGCCCCCACTGAGGAAGCGTGTGATTGGCCGGGTTATGGGAGCAGCAGCACAGTTCTTAAAGCTGCGTGACCTTGGGCAAGTCATTGTCCTCTGGTCTCAGTTTCCTTTGCTGTAGAACAGGGCACTACCAGCTCCTGCTTCCCGAGAAGCAGGTAAATCACGAGCTGTGTCTGCTGCACAGTGTTTGAACTTGTGACTTCTCTTGCACCCCTTGGAGTAGCCGAGTGAGCGGGATCCAAGGCCAGGAGGCCTGCTGTGACCTTCCTCAGGGCTTTAGCCTCTGGAGGGAAAGAGAATATCCCCACAGCTGCTGGTCTGGGGTGGCCCGGGGGACTAGGACAGTGTAGGGGTGGGGCGGATGGAAGGGAAGGGTCAGTGCTTCTGCCGTCCCCTCACAGTCAGACCCAGAGAGGGTGTGCAACCCCAGCCCCAACTCCCTGGGCAGGAGGGCCTTAACTGCTCCTGAGCAGAGAGTTTCTGACCATATGGGAGAGATCCTCACTCCGTGGGAGCCCGGGTGTCTCCAGTAGAGCTGAAGAGGCCAGCGGCTAGCGCGGCTTCGGTAGAAAGCTCTCTGGACTCAGCTGTGTGGCTTGGGCAAGCGGCCTAGCCTGTGTGTAGGAAAGGGGGTTAACTCAGCACCGGAGGACTGCCTGAGCTGGTGTCTGCTGTTCATCTTGGGCCCCAAAGCCTGAGCAGAAACGATAGAAGCTGAGGGCATGGGGCAAAGGGCTTTCCTTGATTTCCTCTCCTGGGACTCTGGGCAGATTCTGGCCGTGCTCCGTCCACTCCCACACAGCCCACGAGGCCCAGCAGGCCGAAGCAGCTGGCTTCCATCATGGTGGGACGTAGGCCTAGCTTTTCTGTCTCTGCTCACTGTTCACTGTGGAACGCAGCAGGGGAAGTCGGCAGCCGCAGCCAGCTCCAGGCACATTGAAGGCAGAGCTAGTCTGCGTGAAGGCCCCAACTAGGGGCCTGTGTCTGCGCCTCTTGGGGCCCAGCACATGGGTCAGCTGCCGGAAATCTGTTCAGGTCTGGGTCCTGTGTGCTTCTCACTGGCAGTGGGAGCCCGGTGTCTGTGTGGCCTCCCAGGCCCCCTCTGATGGAGGCTGCCCCTCCCCTGCTGCTCCCGGCCTCCTTACCCGTGTGCTGCATCAGGCAGCTTCCTTCCCCTTCCTGCTCTCCTTTCCCCCCAGGACGTCTCACTGCCTGACACACATCTCTTACCTTTGCCATCATCTGCCACTAAACAGAACCTAAGCTTCTGGAGGACACGGTGGTTTGTGTGTCTTGAGAACATAGTGGGTGCTCGACAAATATGTACGGAATGTTCTGGAACTAGACAAGACGTGCTCTTCGAGCCTTCCTAGCTGTGGACCCTAGACCCAGCACTTAATCATTCCTTCTTCTGTGAGATGTAATGGGAATAATAAACAGCTTTTCCTAAGATTTCTGGGAAGCTTAAAAGACTGTACAAAGAACTTTTGTGTTTTGTTCTGTTTTGTTTTTTGTTTGTGCAGTACTGGGGATTGAACAGGGGTCCTTCACACTGAACTACTCTTCCCGTCCCTGTTTGTAATTGTTTTTCATCTTAAGATAAGGTCCTGATAAGTCGCTCAGTAGCCCAGATGAGTCTCAAACTTGAGATCTTCTTGCCTCAAACTTCCAACTGCTGCGATTGCAGGCACATGCTATTGCGTGAGCTACTATAAGTGGAACATGAACCTTGGCTCCCTCTAAGACTGCTAGAACCTGTACCATGCTCTTCTTTTACTGATGAGGACGTGGAGGCACAGAGAGAAAGGGACTGGTCTGGAGCTCCTGGTCAGGAGCGGCATGGCCTGCCTGAGGCCGGGCTGCTGGCTTCTAGGCGAGGCTGCACCCTTGTCTGGCCCTCTGCTCATGCCCTCTGCCCAGTGGTCCCCATGTCCCCTGGTGGCCACCCAGCCAAAGCCCTTGGCCAGGCTGTGCCGTGTTGTGCTGGTGGTTACCTGGGGGAGTGGGCCTGGCTCCCACTTCCCACAAGGCCAGAGGAGGCCGGGCAGCTTGTTCAGCTCCGGGTGCCAGCTGTAGGCAGGTGGCGTCACAGACTATTAATAGCCACCGAGGATGTGCCCGAGGAAGGGGCAGACTGCATGCCAGCTGGGAGGGGCGGGGAGGCCGAGGCTGGAGCCAGACACGGAGCCTCACACGCAGACAGTGTAGGGAATGCGGTGCCCGGGGGAGGCAGCCTCAGACAGTGCACACTTCCCACTGCTGTGGCTTCAGGACAGCCCAGCTCTGCCTCAGTGTCCTTGGCTGGGTCTATGAAGTGCCCACTGTGTGCCAGGCCCCACGGTAGCTCCCGGGGGATACGGCTGTGAACAAGGCTGGACAACAAGGTCCCGCGAGTGCCATGGGGGGGCAGTCACAGCAAATGCGCGAGTCGGCCAACTATGTAATGCCTTTGAAAGTCGCAGGCTCTGTTTGGGAAGAACTAGAGCAGGGTGTGGGGGCTGCAGGGCAGAGGGTACCCTGCTGGGGAGGGCGCTGTCTGGGCAGAGCTGGGAGAGGGAGCCATGCGGGTGTGGGGAGAGCTGAGCCCAGGGACAGACAGGGAGGGAGGTGAGGGTGGGGGGGGTCGGAGGGGTACAGGAAGGGCTCTGGGGTGAGAGGAGCTGATGGAGGTGTGGACTCTGGGAGCCAGGAGAGGTGGCAGCTGAGGGGATGGTGGCACAGACCCAGGAGAGTGGGTAGTGACCAACCAGTTTAGGTACTGAAGAGCAGCACCTGTATTAACATCTGGTGTGGATTCTAGAGTTACTTTATGCAAGAAGGAGCAAATGAGAAGCCTGTTCTCCTTTCCCCATTTCAAGACAGTGCACTTACCGTCTGGAACTGCCTGGCCCCATCCCAAACTGATACAGGGCCCAGGGAGGAGGAGGGAGCTGGTGGCAGCTACTGTGCCCT
The DNA here is from genome assembly GCF_012274545.1 of Fukomys damarensis. Taxonomy (NCBI): domain Eukaryota; kingdom Metazoa; phylum Chordata; class Mammalia; order Rodentia; family Bathyergidae; genus Fukomys; species Fukomys damarensis. The sequence goes on along the minus strand of NW_022900946.1, from coordinate 1,741,976 downwards.
ACCAAGAAGAGCCCTCCCCTGTGTGGCTGAGAGCAGTGCACAGCTCCTGCATGGCACTGGGCACTGTGTGAAATTCAAACACACTGTCCTTTAACCCAGCAGCCACAGTTTTAGAGTTTATCATGGAGATACATCTGCACATGCTGCAGAATGACTTAGATACAAGGCTACTCATTGTTGCCAGCAGGAGAAAACTGGGCATGACCTGCGTCTCTGTCAGTAGGTGTTCGATTAAGTAAATGTCTGAATAGGCACATGTGCCTTTGCAGCCATGGGACCCTGGCTTCCAAGTCTGAGCAGTTCCTCTCTGCCCTTTCCCTAGCCTTCTAGCCTAGGGGCCTCTCCTAGTCTGGCCCTGGGTGCTGTCCACCCCTGTGGTGCTGAAGACAGTGGGGCTACAGGGAGGCCTGGAGACCAAGCGTGAAGATGAGAAAAACCAGGGGACAGAAGGCGTTCTGTCTCTGTCTCTGCTGCTACTCATGAGCTGGGTGCATTTGGGCAAGTTGCTTAGCCCCTCTGAGCCTCAGTGTCTTATGAAATGGAGTTTCTACAAAGATTAATGACAGCAGCATTGTAAAGCATTGCCACATTGAGAAAGTTGATGGTCACTCTTACCAGGGCATCTTAGAGATAGTAAAGCACAGCAGTTAAGCGTTTCGACACCAGCATGAGGGCACCTGAGTGTGAATCTTGGCTCCGCTGCCTCTCAGATGCATGATCTTGATTAAGGGTCGTGACTGCTCTATCTCCTCATGGGTGACTTGGGGTCAGTCACAGTCCTTATGTTAGTCACTTTCCTGTTGCCGGGACAAAACACCCAACACAGGTTTATTTGGCTCGCAGTTTCCATTGGGTTCAGTCCATGGTCGCCTGGCTCCACAGCAGAAAGAGCACAGTGGAATAGCAGAGGGCAGCCGCCCATCCCATGGCAGCCAGGGAGCAGAGCAGGGGGCAGTGCTAGAGAGGAATGGGCAAGGCATGTGTAGTGCCCAGGGCTGTGCCTCGTGACCCCACCCCCGGGCACTCCCAGGAGAGTGCTCTGCCAGTCTGCTAGGTGTTTCCTGGTCCAGGGAACTCGATTCGGCAGGAAGAATGCTCCTAGTTCCCATGTCGTGGAAAAAGGTGAGGATTAAGTTAGTTCACTTGTGCGAAGCACTCAGCATGGGGCAGGGCCTCCCTGTGTGTTTGCTGTCACTTTCCTGTCCTTTGTCACTGTCCACCCAGCACCTTCAGCCTCTGTCCACGTGGCCAGTGCCAGTCACAGCGAGCCCATCGCCGCTATGTTGGGGCATGAGCTGTCTGCACCGTGCCCTGCGCACACCCTGGCTTCTGTCCAACCCTTCCCTGACCTGCTGCGTGACTGTGCACGAGTCACTGTTCCCTGCCGACCATCGGTCTCTGCGTCTGTAAAGCGAGGCTGAAGATGCTGCACACAGCTCCTGGGAAAATAGCTCTGTGCCTACAGGTCACATCCAGGAAAGCCAAGATATAAAACCATCGGTCTCTGCGTCTGTAAAGCGAGGCTGAAGATGCACACAGCTCCTGGGAAAATAGCTCTGTGCCTACAGGTCACATCCAGGAAAGCCAAGATATAAAAAGTTACAACTTCCCAAACACGTAAGGAATTATTCACCCGGCATTTGTCACGCCTTGGCTGTGTGCTGGGAATAGCAGCATGATTAAGGCAGGGGTTGCTTTCAAGGAGCTCTTGCCTGGAGTCTTAGGTGAGGAGCTAAATAGCCCACCTCAAACCAGCTTATTCAAGCCCAAAGGGAAATTTACTGGTTCATGAAGTAAATGTTCAGGAGTAATTTGCCATCCGGTGTGCCCGGGCCTGGGCCCAGGCCTCACAGTCACCAGCAACCTCTCCGTCTTCCAGCGCTGCTTCCCTCCCAGGGCGGCAAAGTCAGCCCCCAGCAGCTGCGGACCTGTGTGCTCCAGCTCTGCACAGGGTGAGCGGCTCCGGCTCCGAGACATGTCCATCTCTGGGTGATGTGTGCGTTGGCCAGGACTGGGTCAGGCCCATCCCTAAAGCCAGGGTGGAATCCCCCCTACCCGGCCGTGTGGGCCAGCAGAGAGGCTGTCATCAAAGAAAGGTGCTGATGCTGAGCAGGAAAAAGAGCATCACTGTCCATTCAAGAAACCACTGAAAATGTGAGCAAGGCAAGGACTGAGTCCAGTCTGGCCTCAAGACCATGTACCTGACTACACGTACAGGAATGGTGGGAGGGAGGAGTGCATTTGAGAGCTGACTCCACCCTGCGGGCCCCTCTCCTTGCAGAAAGCAAAGTGAACCCAGTGAGAGAGGCCTCAGGTTCCCCTTCCCCGTCATCCCACCCCATGCTTGCTTCTCTCATGGAGATGCTTAGTAGAAGTACCAGCTGGAGAAGAGAGATGGCCCTCCAGTCACTGGATGGTCCTTCCAGGGCAGCCTTGTTAGGATGCCCTTGAGTTTGCCCATGCTAGGGACATAGCCTGACGGAGGGGGCCCTGGGATGGGGCGAGAAGCTGAGGACTCTAGAGTGAGAATCAGAAAGGCAGGCGTGGGCTGGGGATTTAGCTCAGTGGTGCCACCGCCTGCCTTGCAACCACAAAGTCCTGAGTTCGATCCCCAGTAACAGGAAAAAAAAAAAAAAATGAAAGGCAGGCCAGGCATCCCTTGGTCCAAATGAACCTGCACTGAGTGCCCACAGATGGGCCTCTAGCCTCTGCTTCCGTACCCCCAGGAAGGGGAATGTACTTCCTCCCTGTTCTGTCTTTGGAGTTGCTCCCTGCTGGAGCCTCACAGGATGCAGAACAGAAGGCCAGGGGCCCTTAGCCTGTCTGTGCCTCGTAGCTTAGTCCATTTAGTGCCCCTGTAACCAGAGTCCAGAGGTTGGGTGTCTTAAAATGAACAGAGTTTATTCCTCACAGCTTGGGAGGCTGGAGGCCAAGGGTCAAGCTGCTGGCATCTGGTGGGAGCCTTCTTTCTGCGTCATCCCCTGGTGGAAGGAAGCAGGGCAAGAGAGGAGTGGCCACAGAGGAGCTGAAGTTGTGCTTTTATAAGCAATCCACACCTGCAGTAGCAGCGTTAGCCCACTAATGTGGGCAGAGCCATTGTGGCCTAATCACTTATTAGAGATCCCACCTCTTAATATGGTGAAAATGGCAACTAAGTTTCAACGTAAGTTTGGAGAGGATGTTGAAGCCATAGTAATATTCCTTTTGAAGAGGAGGGCAGTAGAAGTGATCTACCCTCCAGGATTGTTATGATTGTTATGTGACTTAACCCACAGTAGTTAGCAAAGCTCCTGGCATGTGGTCAATGCTTAATACATATATATATATATATATATTTGCCAGGATTATTCTCCCACAAAAGAGGATAGGAGTAGGCCCTCTTCTCTACAGACTTGTCCCCTCCCTTCCCACTCCAGTGGTCGGGCTCTGTTCACTCCACCCCAGGTTATTCCCATCCAGGTGACCTCTGGCCACCAGCTAGGCAGTGGAGCATGCTGAGGTTCACACTTAGCACTTTGCTTACTGGCTGCGTAACCCTTGCATCGGGGCTGTGCTAGCTGCTGTGACAAATAAGCCCACATTTCAGCGGTCTGACAGTAGGACATTTTGCTTCCGCCTCTTAGATTAGTACAGGGTGGTTCATTCTCATTAGCATGGAGCCTTCCACATTCCTTCCTTGGGCACCTGGGCTCCTCCTCCCTGAAGCTCCCCTGCCTTCTAGGGTGCATCAAGCCAGCACCTGGAAAAAGAAAATAGAGAAGCCTTCCTTAATTCAGAGAAGCCCACCTGGCAGTGACACTATCCCTTCTGTTCACACTCCCGTGCGGAAAACCAGCCATGGGGCTGTGCCTGGAGGACGCGCAGGAGGGCGACAGTGGTTCCCTGCTGGACGGCCACTTTCCCGCAGCGGCCTGTGCTGTAGGAGAGGAGGCGCACGTGCTGGTGGACAGTTGGCCGTCGCTGACGTGGCCACACGCAAATCCTCCTCCTGCTGGGCCCCTGTTCATCTTCCAAGTAGAAAGCATCTCACTGTGGCGATGGTCACCCAGCAACGTAGGTTGTTAAATCACCGAATCATGCACTCATGGGGGTGCGTTTTGTGGTGTGTAAGTTACACCTCGGTCACACTGTTCTTGTAAAACATAGGCAGCTTCTTGCTTCTCCAGATTCTTGTGAGGAGTCAGTGAGGAAAGTTTCACACGACTTGTGGCACTACATGTGTTTGTGCTTGTGTACACACGTGTGGACCTGTGCATGCGTTTATGCTGTGTGTGTTGCACGTTTGTGTCTGCACCTGCATATTGTGTGTTTGTATGTGTGCATGTGTCCCTGCTCATGTGTTTGTGTGCAACGTGTTTCTGTGCGCGGGGGTCCATGCTCGTGCGCGTGTCTGCGCCTGCACGTGGGTGTTTGCGCCTCTGCGCACATGTGCCTAAGCCTCAGTGTCTGCGTGCGGGTGTGCAGTGGGCCGGACAGTGCCCGCCAACAGGAAGTGGTGGGTGGCTCAGTCTTGCTTCCCGCCTGGGAAACCCTCCCCCACCGCGTGCCCGCCGCCTGTGGCAGAGCTACAACCGCTGCCATGGTGATAGGGGGCCAGTGAAGGCGTCTGTGAGGAGCAGGGCCAAGGGCCTAGGGCCGGCGGAGTGCAAGCAGATGCGAGCAGATGAGGTGCTGGCGGTTTGCAGGGAGGAAGGGCGGTGGAGAGACAGCGCCCAACGCTGCAGGCTCACAGCCTTCGAGGCGGCACTGGGCAGGACCAACTGTGACGATAAAGAGCTGAGGGCCGAGTCCGGTGCCAGACACGCTAGCCTCCCACCCTGCCTGCTTCCCTCGCAGCCCCACGTTCTCCTCGGGAGGAGCTGCCTCCGGGAAGCGGGCTGGCTTAAGCACCAACCCTGGAGCGATCACAGCCCCAGCCGCGCAACGCTGCCCCAGCCGCGCAATGCTGGGCGAACCGCTGAGCCTTGTTCCTGTCACCCCCGACGTGATGGTGTGGTAGTAATGACACCTGCCCCAGGAAATGGTGACGACTGGGCGGCTGGTCTTTGGGCCAGGCGGGCCTGTAGTGGGTGCCAAAGGAGAGCTATGGTGGTGCTCTGTTCCCCTTGGTGTGTGGATGTGTGTGACTTGCTCACGGTCAAGCGGCTAGACAGTGGGCACAGTAGGATCCAGGCTGAGGCCCATGCTGTGCCCCCAAGTCTCACGTGCACAGCAGGGCCCAGAGGAGGATTCACCCCTTGTCCCCTGCTAACACCTCGTGCAGACGCAGGTTGAGCAGGAGGAGAGGGACGGGCAGGAGTGTGATTCTGAGCCAGCCCCACCCGGCACAGCTGGGCCAGGAAGGGATGCACACGGCCCGCCCAGATCCTGGTCCTCAGCGGAGCCCCTGCAGGGGAGCAGGGATGGCTTCTTGGAGGAGACTTGGGGGTGTGAGGCTGGAGGTGGTGAAGCAGGCATTAGGGTCCCTTGGGAGGAGGGGTAAGAGAGCGGGGGAACCACTAATACCGCTGTGTGGAGAGAGGCCCAGACCCCACCCTGCCCAGCACGAAGCCAGGGCAGCTCACAAGCCAGTGGGGCTAAAGGCCCGAAGCTACTCACAGCTGCCAGTCCAGCTCCCAGGGCTGCCAGACAGGGCCAAGACCACTGCAAGGGCCACCTGTACAGTGTGCCTGCGATGCCGCAGCAGCGCTGGGAGCCCACGCTGTCCCCGGAAAGGGCAAGGGTGCACTGTCCTGAGGACGCCCACACAGAAGCGACCATTCCTCTGCTGGCACTGAAGCCAAACTTGGTTTTCCCCACCCTGGTCCTCATCACCAGCTGGGAGTGGACATTTGACAGGGCTTGGAGAGGGTCTTCCTGGCTGCCAGGAAGCAAGGAGAGGCCACTATCGGGAGCCAGCAGCCGGCTGTAGTCTGCTTACCCTCTGCACCCCGGCACTTGGTGCCAGGGGCCAGGCCAGGGTGGGAGGGTAGAGGAGCAGGGGAAGGAGACTGGTTTGCTGGGCCCGGCACCACTTCTCCCTTTGGAGCTGTGAAAAGGGCTCAGACCCTAGGGCAAGGGCATTGGCGTTTCGCATGGGGTCCCTGGCACAGGATCTGACAGAAGTGAGCAAGGAAGGCAGAGGCTGGAGCTGGGGGTGGGAAGGCTCCGTTAGAACAGAGATGGTTCATGAATGGAGGGAGCAGGATGCTGAGGAAGCAGAAGGGTGGGAGCCAAGGTGGGGGAAGGCTCCTGCACCCAGCCAGCTGGGAGGGCGGTGCAGATGGAGCTCCGTTTGTGGCTGGGTGGGAGGCCAGGAAGTTCCCTCTGATGCTCCTTCTCTCTGTGTGAAGTGGGAGGCTGGGTCGTGCTGCCAGAGGGAAGGGGAAGAGGCTGTGGGGCGGGAGGGGGCTGCTAGGCCAGGGCGAGACCCCCACTCCCTGCTCTGATCCCCAGCTGACACAGGGACTCGAGGACGCGCCCCACATCCAGCTGTCTATTAACTTCCTTTATGCTTCCCAGCAGCCCATGGGAAGTAGGTACCATTACTGTGTCTGTTTATAGATGCGGAACTTGCAGTACGGAGATGAAGTGCTGCCCAAGGGTATCTGGCTGCGTGTGACAAACCAGGGATTCAGAGCCAGGCTGGGATCCAAGGCAGCGTCTTCTCTCCCATGGGAGAGGGGTGTCTTCGGGAAGAGGAACTAGGGGCAGATAGGGTGCTGACAGAGCTGGCGAGATGCCCTGAACTGGGCAGGAGGTACACAGGAGGCGGCTCCCAGGGGGTAGGGACAGCAGGTGGAGGGTGCAGTGCCCAGGTTCCCTGACAGTGCGTCACAGACATGTACACACGGACACCTGCACACCACACCCAGAAAAGCCCCCCCCAGCCCACACTCCCCCAGTGAGAAATGCAGGCCCTGGGGAGGCTTCCTGGGACGCAGAGGGACAGGGATGGATTAGGGGCAGGGGGAAGCTGCTGGTGGGACGGCCATCTTCACTATCTTGGCTGCAGTGATAGTTTCATGAATATACGTGTGTCAAAACGCAACAGATCTTACACTTTAAATATGCCGTTTGTTGTATGTCAGGTGTACCCCAACACAACTAGGAAATGAAATGGAATAAAATGGGGTAAAGGCCCTGAACCCAGCCTTGATTCACCGTCACCCACTTACTCTTCCGGGGGTTCTCCCGTCCCCAGCCCTGCAGTGTCCGCTTCCCATGACTCCCTGGAGACATGCAGAGCCCTGCCCGGCCTTTGTGGACCCCAAAGGCACCTCAGGCTGGGACTTTGTAGGGCTGACCCTGTCCTTGAGTCCGGGGCTGGGGCCCGGGCCTTGCGTGGGTCGCATGGCCGCCGTGCTGGTGTGTGCCCACATCGGCACCACCCTGCCAGAGTGTGGAGCGGGGCTGCCCGCTGCAGCGGCTCATCGTGAGCTCTTGCCCCTTCCGGCCTCACAGCTCGTGTCACCTTCGACTGTGACATGATACGTGTGTTGGATGTGTTTTTCTGTTCATCGCCCGTGTGCCATAAGCCCCTGAGGATGGGGATTCTTGTGCATTGTTCAGTGCTGTGTCCCTGGGGCTTTGGTTTGCACCTGGCTGACAGTGGGTGCTTTGTTCGTGCTGGGCTAGAGCGAGGCCTGGGAAAGGCTATGGGCCCTAGCCCCTCTGCCGACAAACACAACTTGGAAGTGGGATTGAGCACATGAACTTGTGTGAGGCCCCGTCTTTGTGTGACATCATGTGTGTGCCTGGCCTGGGCCTGTGTGGACTGGTGGTGCCCAGGTGTGAGGAGAGACCATAACCGCCTGCGCCCAGCCCTGGAAGCCTTGGCTGTGTGACCAAGGCAGCTGTTGCCCCCTTGTGGTCACCTTGGGCCTGGCAGGGGGCCCAGCTGGAAGTTTCCTGGGTGCTGGGGAGGCAGGAGGTGGGTGGAGGAAGGGCCCTGGCCTGATGTCACTCTTCCTGTCACACCGCCCACCACAGGGAGAAGATGAGTGTGGGCTGCCCAGAGCCCGAGCCGCCCCACGCCCTGCCCTGCTGTGGGCCAGGGGCGGGCGTGCCCCTCCTCACAGAAGACATGCAGGCGCTGACCCTCCGCACACTGGCTGCCAGTGATGTCACCAAGCATTACGAGCTTGTGAGGGAACTGGGCAAGGGCACCTACGGGAAGGTTGACCTGGTGTCCTACAAGGGTACAGGTGAGTGTCCTCGGGGCTGGGCTGCAAGGCACTGCCAGAGGTCAGGAGGGAGCAGGAGCAGAGGCAGTGACCAGGATGAGAGGGCGGCCCCTGCAGCGGCCCAGGAGAGGGAGAACAGGCAGACGGGACAAGGGAAGAGCCTGGGGACAGGGGTCCTGACTGCAGAGTGGGCTGCTGGACCCGGGGACCTCCAGAGCTCAGGGGAGGCGGGACTGGTGGCTCTGTTTGGAGCTGGTCAGTGACGGGTGTCTGTGGGCAGGGGTGCAAGTGGGGCCTCAGGATCGGGCACCATGCTTCCAGGGTCATGGAAGCCATCTCCTCTTCTCCAGTGAGGACACTATCACTTAACAGTGTCTTAGTTACTCTTATCACTGAGACAAAGTACCCAACACCTAAAGTTAGACGAGGAGAGTTATTTTGGCTCACAGTCGGCTGGCTCCAAGGCGGGGGGCATGGTGGAGGGATGTCATAGAGCAGGCAGGAGGCAGCAGGAGACAAACAGCAGCAGCACCCTGTTTCTGTCCCTTCTATTCCTTTAGGGTGCGTGCACTCTCTGGGGAGGGGCTTAATCCCAGCATCACCCACCCCTGGTGCAGCCACCTCCAAGCCCCACTGATGGCCGCATGAGGCTTTGGGGGACCCCTACACACAGCCAATAACACCCAGGGTCATGCAGCCACAGGGGCTTTGGCTAGGATGACACCTGGGGTCACCTCAGTGCCACCTTGTTTAACCACCAGGCGTGATGCCCACCATGCCATATGTTTACTGTGGTGCCCACCCAGCCATTCAGGGCAGGGGCTGTGTGGGTTCCCACAGCTGTACAAACCAGGGGCAGAGGCCTCTGCCTTCTGAGGCAGCAGGAAGCACCTGATTGCTACTTGCTTGCTGGGTGACACTGTGTGATTTACCCAGCTGTGCCTCAGTAAGCTACTTGGAAAACATTGGTGCCACCTCCAAGGGTCACCATGACACATGAGTTGTAAGTGAAGCTCAGAAGGCAGGGCCGTAGCGTCAGTGCTCTCTGAGCGTGTACTACATGCTGGACTCAGGAGACACAGCCAGGGAGCCATGGGCAAGCAGATGAGACAGAAGAATAGCACGGCAGGGAAACCAGAGGGCCTCCTGGAGGGCCGCACACCGGCATGGTGACCAGGCTCACTGGCCAGGGATAGGCGGTGCCTATCCTGCCATGGTCCTCACCACTGTTGCTGTGGCCTGGCCAGGCACGAAAATGGCGCTGAAGTTCGTAAACAAGAGCAAAACAAAGCTGAAGAACTTCCTGCGGGAGGTGAGCATCACCAACAGCCTCTCGTCCAGCCCCTTCATCATCAAGATCTTTGATGTGGTCTTTGAGACGGAGGACTGCTACGTCTTCGCCCAGGAGTATGCGCCCGCCGGGGACCTGTTTGACATCATCCCTCCCCAGGTATGTGGGATGGTGTTGTGGAGAGGGGAGGTGGTGGCTGGGGTCCCCAGAATGCAGAGGTGAAGAACAGAAAGCTTCTGACTACTTCTTAGGGGGAAAGTACCCTGTGATAAGCCAGGGGACTGCGAAGGCAAGCACTCGGAAGGAAGCAGAAGACAGGAGGGGACCGGGCGCAGGGAGAGTGGGGAGCCCTCCGGCAGCAGGCCTGGACTCTGCTCACCCCTGGGGGTGCACAGGCCTCCCCAAGCCTCAGCCGCGCAGCTTTTATGAGACAGGACCAGAAGAGGGTTATCTCAGCGCCCGCCCCACACGGGTGCTTGGTATTCAGCCAGTGCAAGTATTCGGTTAGGGAGGAGGGACGCTGCCCAGGCACATAAAGTGCAGGAGAGGCGCCAGGCAGGCACAGACAGGGCCCGCAGCGGATGGAGGAGAGGCACAGGGGCAGGTGCGGGGCAGACAGGAGAGGCCCTGGGTGTGCCCTGTCCCCCTGAGCGCGGCTCCTGTCGGTGGCAGGTGGGGCTCCCCGAGGACACCGTGAAGCGCTGCGTGCAGCAGCTGGGCCTGGCGCTGGACTTCATGCATGGGCGGCAGCTGGTGCACCGTGACATCAAGCCCGAGAACGTGCTGCTCTTCGACCGCGAGTGCCGCCGGGTGAAGCTGGCTGACTTCGGCATGACGCGCCGCGTG
>NW_022900946.1:1704030-1730564 GCF_012274545.1 Fukomys damarensis | reverse complement strand
GGGAGGGCGGCCGGCGCGCAGGGGAGCCCAGCCCCGCAGACCCAGGGTTCAGAGGCGCCCGACACATACACACGTAGCCAGGGAGCTTACAGGCCAGACTCCCATGCCTGCCCCTGCCGGGACCCGCTAGGCATCCCTGGCTTTCCCCACCCCCTCCCATGGCCCCCTTAGCCGCCCTTCCGCCCTTCCTACTCTATCCCCACCCCACTCTGGGCGCAGAGGTGGCTGGGGGCCCTGAGCACTGGCTGGGAGGGAGGTAGCCATGCCCTGCTTCTACGTGGAGGCTGCAGGGAGAGGCCAGGCCTCTGGAGAATAGCAGGAGCCTGGAAGAAGTCTGTGTGCAGGCCTGGGCCTCGAGAATCTAGTATGCCCATCCCCTCGGCTGGGGAGGACAGCCCAGGAGGCAAGGCCGCCGCCTGGGGTGCACAGCTACCACAAGGACTCCGAGGACAGAAGGGCTCCAGAGCAAGGATCTCGCTGCCCCAGTCCCTCTAGGGCAAGGGACCAAGTGTGGAGCTGAAGGTGGGCAGTGGCCCCGCCCAGTGCTCGCGGCCCCGCCCAGACCCAGGGCCTGGATCCCTGAGACTGCCAGTAACTCCTCCCGGGTTTCTCTTGGGGCCGATGGGTCAGCTTCCAGGGGTTTAGCTGACCCCGTCCATCCCCACTTCTCAGTTTCTAGTCCTGGAGGATTCGGGCAGGAGGCATCCAGGGAAAAAAAAGGGGGGCTGAAATTGAGTGGGAACCACTCCATGCGGAGGACAGACTCGTGGATGCAGCCTCGCTCGGTGGGTGACTGCACTTCCAGACACCTCCCAGCCCGCCGAGGTCCCCCGCCAGGCAGCTGTCACCACACCCCTCAGGGAACCCACGGGAGGCACCTGCAAGTAGGTGCAGGCCCCAGGCAGCAAAGCTGACAGAGAGGAAGCAGCCTCACGACCCTGCACTCTCCATGGAGGCCTGGGACCCCCGCAATAACCTCATCGTGGGTGAGGCCACACCCTCTGCCTGGCAGCGCCCCACTTACTGGCCTGGGCTGCCTCTCCGGGCCCTCCCAAGGCTCTGGGGTCAGAGGGGCTACTGATGGGCCAGCCAGGCTGCCTACAGGGGGCGTCGACCGCCATCCAGCCTGGAGCTCCACTCTCCCTCATTCCCACCGCAAAAGGGCTATAGGTCCCCTGCCCTGACCGGGTCCAGTTTACAAACAGCATACGGTTGCCCCGAGCCTGGCCCCGCTCTCAAGTCCCTGCTTCCCCAGGGGGCACGGGGCCCACGAGCCAGGTAAGTAGCAAACCCCTCCTCCTTCCAAGAGCAGAAGCTCAGAAAGGCCCTGTTACTGCCCCGCCTGCTCGGGGCTCTCTGGCCTCTCCCAGCCCGACTTCTTTTGCCTTAGGCCTCTCGACATCCTGATCTCTTGCAATAACAAGGAAGCGAGACTCCGCAGTAGATGTCCCTCTCCGTGCGCCCTCCGTTTCTCTGTTGAGAGCCTGTTTTGGAGTTTGCTCCCCGTTGTCGTCGTCGTTGTCGTAGTATCTAGGGTGTTAGAGCTGGGAGGGGACAGTAGAGATGTAGCGGCCCCTCCGGCTGGAGACCAGCCTGACCCCTGCTCTGCCCTGCTGCGGCCACTGTTTCTGTTGGTCGGGTTGGGATCCTTTGCCCCTTAGGAGAGGTGTTGGTCACGATGTTTACCTCAGTTTATGTCACTGTCAAAGAAAAAAATAGAGGCCGGGCATGGTGGCGCATGCCTGTAATCCCAGCACTCGGGAGGCTGAGGCAGGAGGATCGCTGTGAGTTCGAGACCAGCCTGGGCTACACGGTGAGTTCCAGGTCAGTCTCAACTACATAGTGAGACCCTGTCTCAAAAACCAAAAAAAAAAAAAAGAAAAGAAAAGAAAAAAATAGCAAAAAATTAATAACACTGTAGATGTGATTTAGAAACAAAAGAAAAACTCACAAAAATACTCCCCCTTGCGATTCTGTGAAGGTACAGTGTGTACGCGTGTGTGCACACACGTATGTGTCTGTCTGGGGTGGGGCGGGTCATCCCCGACCTCTCCCTGCCCTTAGGTCCCCCATTGGCCCTGTGTCCTTTGGTGCTTCTCAGAGGCCCCACTGAGCTGGCCTGTGGGGTGGGGGGCCCCTGCGTGGGAGGTGGGGCCTCTGCCAGGCCCACTTAGCAGAATAGCAGAACGCAAGGCTGCCTGGTGCTCGCTGAGCCCAGGGGTCCTGGTAGCTGGCATCAGTGCTCCGACTGGCTCAGGGCCTGGGGCAGGGTCCTGGGTGCACCCGAGACCTGACTTTCATGTGTTGCCCCTCACCCACACCCCATGTCTTTGTAAATACTCTGGCATCCTTTGGCCCTGAGAAGGTATTTAAATGTGTTATTTACTTCTCTAATCATGACAATTGCTATAAAATAAAAGTTTGGAAAAATTATCCCTGGATGGTTGTGCCCTCTCTGCCGGGGGGAATCAGATACCACAGGTTCTCTCTGGAGACTCAGAGCTGATCTGGACCACTTCCCATAGACGGCACCTGCAGTGTGAGGGCAGCTACTATGGGCTGCTGTGGCCTCAGGCCTGAGTGGAAATGAAGACTGGGTTCTGCAGGAAGGGACAGGGAGTTGTCCCTGGCCTGGAGTCAGTTTCCACTCGGAGTCCTGCAAACTGGGCAAGAAATGAGGCAAAAACCCTGAGCAACAGACTAGGCCGGTTCTTCTGGCCACCGCTCAGCAGATATTTCCTGAGCATCTGTGGTGTCCCAGGCCAGATACGAATGGACTGATGGCCACCAAGAAAGAGCTGCAAGAAGGCGTGGTTCACGCTGTCAGCACTGCCGAGCGCACAGTGCACAGTGAGCCACTGAACGTGGCACATGGGTCTCCGTGGCTATGGCAACAGCAGTTTCAGGAGTGTAGCAGGGCCAGAGGCCAACACAGCTTGTGATGCAGTGATGAGAGGGAGAGGCTGCAGTAGGTTCATTACAGTAAACTCTTCTGTTATAAGAGAGGAATATGAGCAGCGGGAGTCTTGGGGGAAGGGTCAGCTAAGTCAAAATGTTTAACATTCCCACGGTGACCATTGCGTCGGAAGTTTCCCTGGGTTTTAGTAGCTCTCATTCTGGTCATTGGGTCTCTGCCTTCAAAGTTCCTTGCACTTTGTGTGTCCTGTTTTTCTTTGTGCATCTGGGGTCCTGCCTCTAGTCTTCCCCTGGCACTATCAAAAAGTCTACTGAATATACACATTTTAACAGGAACAACAAGAACCAAGATATATCATGTAAAGGTACAAGATCCCAAGGATAAATATAACTATCGTTTGCTTTAAATGTACCAATAAACTGAAAAAAAATAGGAACAGAACACAAGTAGGATGATTTGGGAGCCCAACTGACTCCTGAGAAACATTGGCCTTGCCCTGGATGGTGGTAAAGGCCTGTAATCACAGCCCTCTGGGAGGCTGAGGCAGGGGGATCACAAGTTAGCATAGCCTGGGCAACTTGGCGAGTTCCGGTCTCAAAAAATAAAAAGGACTGGGGATGTATCTTTGTACAAGGACCCTAGGTTCAAACCCCACTACCACCCCCCCAAAAAAGAAGATATATTGGCCTACTATCATGGCAGTAAACCTTGTCTTGCTAATGGTCCCAGCCCAGTACCCGGAGCAATGACTAGCACCTAAGTAGTGCTCAATAAATACTGAGTGACACCCTTGTTCATAGCGGTAGCTTGTGACGGCTAAAACCTGGAAACAGCCCAATTGCCCATCAACCGGAGACAGGTAAAGAAGATGTGGGCGCAAGCGCAAGGTCCCAAGTTTGATCCCTGGGGCCAAAAAAAAAATTTTTTTTTTTAATAAAAGGAGTACTGTTCAGCCATAAAGAATGAGAAACTAGAAATATTTATAGCTAAATGGATGCACAGAGGCCATACTCAAGTGAAATAAATATGACACACGTGTAAATACTGAATAGTTTCTCTGGTGTGAGAAGCAAAGTGTAAATAAGGATCAAAATGTATAATTAATGTGCAATAGGAAGAAAAGTCTAAAGGATTAGGGGAAGTGGGAGGAGCAGGCGAAAAGAAAGAAGGGAAGAGAAAAAATATGAGAAAAGGAAAAAAATGGAAACGAAGTCTTTGTAAATAGGGAAGGGTGGAGGGGGTGAAGGGAGGGCAGGGGAATGGGGAAAATAAGAACCAAGATGCATCTTGTAAAGGTGCAAGATCCCGATGATGAAGGTAACTATCGTATACTTAAAATGTACCAATAACCTAAATGAAAAGAAAAATAAATATTCAGTGAACAATCGATACGAGCGTTTAAATAGATCGATTCTTTGCAAGCACGGTTTCCACCCAGTTGAGTCCGGACTCAATTCACACTGGCTCCACTCGGCACACCTTCTCCAGCGAAGGAGTCAGCGCCTGTCAGTCCTAGCAAGGGGCGGGGCCTCGAACCACACCTCTACCGCGCGGCCTACCGGCTTCCGGACTCAGGAAGGAAACCTGAGGGCGGCGCGCCGCGTCTGACGTCACGGCGCGCGCCGCCCGGGTGGATCCCGTGAGCCGTTGGGAAACGGCCTCGTCCACCTCCGCTAGAGTGCGCCTCGGCAACCCGGATCGCTGCCGGGACAGGAAAGCTAAGGCAAGGCTCAGTACAGAGTCCGGGCGGGCTCGGCGCTGTGAAGCGGGCGGTCAGCGGCTGCTGGAACCCGGACTGCAGGGCGTCCTCGTCACCTGCAACGTGAACGCGCGCAGGCGCGGGGAGGAGACCTTCAGCCTGCTCCACGAATATGGTGACGGCACACCCGGGGTCGGAGAGCCGGCCTGAAGGTTTCCCGGGAAGGGCACGGCCGCCAAGGGGGATACAGAGGAATGGGACAAAAGCATGTCGTGTGCGCAGGCGCGCGCAGGACTCCTAGGGCCGCGCGCCTCCCGCCTGGTGGCCTCGGCGGTAATGATGTTTGCCCCGAGCCGCTGTATCTCTCGTGCATCGGATTTTGCACTAACGTGGCCCTTTCCCAAATTCAGGTAAAAACACATTAAAAAAATACAACTGCTAAAGAATACTTGTTCATTGTGGAATGTATATGAAATATTGAAAAGCATAAATATGAAAATAAAACTATCCATAATATCATAACCAAAAAAATTAAAACTTTTATACCAATACCTCATATCACTTTGTCTTATCACAATTTGGAAATCGTGATATTATTAGCTTAGAATCTGGGCCAGTGGGCAACTCACTCGGGACCTCTCCTGTCGCAGGAGCTAGTATTCTACATTCCTAGTCTCCTTTCCTATTCTCAAATAAATTTTCCTGCTCTTAAAAAATTTTTTTAAAAAATCTGGGCCGGTACACATGTGTACCCAGAGGAATTAAGTGGCAGGTAGTACAGAAGCCTCACCCCACTTGTGCACGTTTCTTCATGGGCTCTGCCTATGCCAGGCTATGTCAGTGGCACTGTCAGTGGCGTCCCAGGGCCGGCCATGGCCACCGAGGCCACAGCGGCCATCGGTCACGGGGGTTCAAGTGCCTGCACGACCACAGTCGCCGATCCCGGGATCCTGCACTGGAACACGTAACCTGCATGCTGGGTAAACAAGTCAGAGGCTGAGGTCAGGACCTCCCAGCACTACGGAAAGGCATTGGCACCCTATCTGTATTTAAATCCTCCTTCCTACCTGTGTGACCTTGGACAATCCTCTCTGTGCCTGTTACATTTGTGCCTAGCTGTCCCTCCAAAGCCTCACATGGTCACAGGTGGCTTTTTCAGAGATGGCGGCTGAATCTAGTGTGATGCTGGGATTAAGGGCGTGTGGTTACTAAACCAGTCCAGTGATTGGCTTGACACCGCCCTAATCCTGGTGCTCTAGATAGAAAAAATGGCAGAAAGACACTGGTAAATTTCCCTTGTTGCTTGTGCTACCTTCTGGCGCCCATTAACTGTTTCTCCTCTGCGATGTCCTTCTGCCATGCCGAGCTGCCTTGGAGTCACACAACTATAGACAGAAACCTCTACAAACTTGAATTAAACCTTTCCTCCCTTGTAGGTGTTGGGTGTTTTGTCTCAGCAACAAGAGAAAGGCAGCCAAGACTATCCCTCAGTCTTCTCCTTTGTGAAGTGGAGGATAAAGTGGCTGCAATTCACAGGATAAACTGAAATAACATATGCAAAGAACCTGGCACATAACAAGCCCTAAGTGTTACAGATATCTTCAGGGCAAACATGAAAGGAAAACTGAGTCCAAACCGACCGCAGCATCCACCCTTGGGCTCCCCCTTCCTGGAGTGTCCTGATTCCCAGTCCCCAATCCTCCCAGTGCGGACACAGTCAGACCGTGAGCTGTGCACCAGGTGTCCATTTAGCTGTCTGTGCTGGTTACTGGGCTTCAGGGTGAGCTCAAGAGTCTGTCGCCAAGGAGGCTCCTGGGATGCCTCACCCCTGACCTCATCTCTCCCCAGACTGGTCAGGTCCCTGTGTATCTCCTTCCATTGTCACTGCCCAAGGACAGCATCCTCCTCGTCAGGGGCCCCAGAGTCTGGGACAGCAGTTCCCTGGATCCTGGGGTGGCCCTGCAGCTGGTGGGAGGAAGAGGTGGTGGCTGGGGGGACCCCCACACTCATCCCCTTAGCTTCCAACCCACACACCAGTGCTCTTCCTCCTTGCCCCTATGGAGATTGTCCGGTGCCAGGGCCGAGGGCACCTGCCTTGGAGCAGCCTCACCAGCCAGGCCCGATTCCTGGG
Source organism: Fukomys damarensis (assembly GCF_012274545.1). NCBI lineage: Eukaryota > Metazoa > Chordata > Mammalia > Rodentia > Bathyergidae > Fukomys > Fukomys damarensis. Next base: position 1,723,817 of record NW_022900946.1, on the reverse strand, counting down.
CCACCCCCTCCTGCACCATCCCTGCAGTTATGTGCACCAGGTGCTGTGCCCTCACCCAGAATCTCCCTCCAGAATCTGCCTCGCCTGGTGCAGATGGGGCCCTTGTCATACTGTGCTCGAGGGAGACCTTCCAGCCTGCAGCTCTGGATGCCTTGGCACATGGCAGTGCTCTCGGAAAGGCCTGTGACTTCCAGGTCCACCAGGCCAGTGGAACATGCCCTCCTATGCATGCCACCCCACCCTGCGGCTGTCCACTGCTGTCCCCACTCCTGGCCTGACCACCTTGGCATCTCAGGGCCCTAGGATCTGGCAGCCTGGAATGGGGTGGACACCCCACTGTGTGTTTGCTCAGAGGGGGCACCCCTTTTTAGCAAGGGCAAGGCAGGCTAGGTCTGTCACTCTGTCTGCCTGTGGGCTTCCTCCGTGGGAGTGCCAGGGCTGACAGGCACCTGCTGGGCACCAGGGCGGCATGTATGTGTGTGAGCACTTCATGTATGTGTCCAGGGTGTGTGTGTGGGTGTGTGCACTTGCCGTGGGCGGTCTCAGGTGCCCCTGGGCTGTGCACACGTGCTCCTCTCAGAGCACCTGCTGTACCTGCAGCAGGTCCGTGTGCACCTATCCAGGAGCCGGGCCCCTGAGTGCCAGGGGAGGCCACGCTGGTCCTGCACCTGAGCACCGCTGTGTACTCCCAAATGTCTCTCTGCACCCCCAGGAATGGGTCATCACAAAGGAGACCCCTCTGATGGTGCCCTACTCCCCTGCCGGCTCAGCCTGGGGGTTTTACTTCAGACCGGTGGACTGCAGAGATAGCCTGTGCACAGGATGCCGGGGTGGGGCCGTGGGTGGCTGGAGAGGCTTTCAGTGAAGGGGGCTGGTGTGTGAGTCCTGGGGAAAGGCAAGGGCTGCTTCTGAGTTCCTGAATGGAGTGGGGATCCTGGAGAGATGCAGACAGGCTCTAGGCGGCCTGGGAATGGCTAACGAGTATGGTCAGGAGAGAAGGCAGGGACGGCAGGGCTCCCGGGTCCTCAGAAATGCTGGAGGAAGCCAGTTCCTCACCTGTTGTCCCGCTCCCAGTTCCGCCCAGCAGCAGCGGCAGCGGCAGCACTTTGGGCAGGCACAGAGGAAGTGCCAGGCCAGCAGTGGCTAAGCATGGCCCACCCGCCTCCAGTGTTCAGTGGTGAGGCACAGCTGCACGGGGCGTCCCTCCCTAGCCTCTGCTTTTTTATTCGCAGGTGGGTAAGATTGGTTTTTTTTAATGGAAGCTTCTATTCCAACCAGCCAATCAGTGGACCAAATGCAGACTCAAAGATAATGAAAGGAACTGTGGCCGCTTTCTGTCCAAGGCTACGTTGGCCACAGAATTACTGGACTCCTTGAATTACCTGATAAAACTTTCCATAAATTCCTAGGAATCTTGGATTGGCAGAGCCAGCACAACCTGGCTTTGTTTTTCAGTCTTAGGATGCACTTGGGTGTCCAGGGGGTTGCTGCAAGAGAGGAAGAGCAACCCGCTCAACAACATTAGGAAGGCGCCCAGGCAGGCCACCAGCATGGCGCTGCCCATCTCCATGGCGCCGGGCTGGAAGGGCACTTGGGAGGCCTGTGGGAAGTAGATCTCCTCCCCGATCACCACGGAGTAGAAGTTCCAGCAGACAGCCAAGGAGACGCAGGCGCAGGCGACCAGGGTCAGAGTCCCCGCGGTGGCGAAGGGTCTCCAGGGCAGGTCCTTGGGTGGGGCTTCGGCAGTCACCTTCTGGAGCGCCCGGACCGCGAAGGCTTTGCCCACGAGCCCCAGGATGCTGGCGGCCAGCAGCAGGTACTGGGCCGCGCGGATGTCAGGCGGCAGGAAGGTGTCGCGGTGGGTGTACTGGTGACACCTCTTAGCTCGACTGAAGTTGCTGTCGTGCTTGTAAACGCAGAGCCGCCACATCCCCACGCAGACGAAGGAGGAGCGGGAGAAGGTGGGGTCCTCCATGTGCCACACGCGCCACTCCACAAGGCCCATGGAGGTGCTGCTGAGGATCCACGCGATGGTGGCGATGGCGAAGCCCGAGACTTGGCGATTGGTGGCGTGGGCATGGACAGGCATGGCGGTGTGTGGGCCACTGCAGACAGACACGGGGGTGGTAAGGCGGGGCCCTACGGCCCGGGCGCCAACCTGAGAAGCCGGGAAGGCTGCGTGGAGCTGCGCTGAAGGCTTCCTAATGCACACATCCTACACGCGGCTGCTTCTGAACGTCGTCCAGAGATGTAATTAAGTTTGGCCACAAATACTGAGCCACAAAAAATGGTTTTAACAGCATTGTTTCTAATATTGAAAAATGAGGTTCCAGGGATGGTACATCCCTGGAACCTGAGGTTTGGGAAGCTGAGGCAGGAGGGTCACCAGAGTTCAAAGTGAGCCTGGGCTATAATAGTGGGTTCAAGGTCTCTGTGTATGAATTACGTTTTGAGACCTTGTTTCAAAAAGAAAAAAAAAAGACAAAAACAAAGGAAGAAAAAAAAAAAGGAAACCATCCCCAGTCCGACAATTGGTTAAAGGTTTATGCAATGGAGCTATACACCAAGGTTAAACATCTAAGTGGACTCATGCAAGTGGAACTTGTGGGGTGTGGGTCCCTGCCCTTCGCAGTGTTCGATTCCGGGTTACAGTGCAGGCGGGAAGTGCATCCTGTCCCCTGTGGACAGTGGGTGGACCCGCGGCTCCCTGCTCGCTGGCGTGAGCCTTTGTGTATGGCTCCGCCGTGACCTCTCTGCTTCTCTTGCCAATACCTAGGAGTAGCGTCACCTGGTCATGGGTAAGTGTGTATTTGACTTTTTGGAAATTGCACAAGGCTCTCCCCGAGCGGCAACACTGGTTTCCACAGCCATCAGCAGCCTCAGAAGGCCCCAGTAACTCATATCCTCTCCCACACTTTGTGTTTGCAGTCTTTGGTCTTACAGCTGTTCGTTACCGTTGGTTAGCCTTCCAAAAGGAAGGTGTTTGTCACATATCAGGATGAGCGGCAAGTCACAAAACACACCTGGACATGGGTTACACTGAAATCTGTTATGAAGAGATATTTTTAACTGGGGTTGAGGGATTATAAAGGTTAAAAAAAAGCTATCAGGAGCCAAGCATGGTGGCACATGCCTGTAATCCCACCATTCAGAAGGCTGAGGCAGGAGGATCACCGTGAATTTGAGGCCAGCCTGGGCTACATAGTGGTTCAAAGCCAGACTGAACTGTGTAGTGAGACCCTATCTCCTAAAAGAAGGTGTCAGGGTCGTGAAGCATCGCATACATGGATAAGCACTCAAAATGTAGGTGTGCAGCTCAATGAATTATCACGAGCAATGTACACACAGCCACTACTCTTGTTCCTTCTTTTCTTTCTTCCCTTCCTTTTTTACATTCCCCCCCCCCCAGTACCAGGGATTGAACTCAGGACCTTGCACTTGCAAGGCAGGTGTGGTACCACTGAGCTAAATCCCCGCTCCCCCCGACTTTTTTGAGATAAGTTCTCCCTATGTAGCCCAGGCTGACCTCAAACTCGTGGTGACCCTCCTGCCTCAGCCTCCCAAGTGCCGAGATTTCAGGTGTGCACCACCACACTCAGCTGGCACACTTGTGTATTTGCTTGCTTCCTTTCTTATGGGGCATTGAATCCAGGGCCTCCATACTGATCTATACTCAGCCCTTTTTATTTTTTATTTTAAGACAAGGTCTCCATGAATTGGTAAGTTGCCCCAGCTGAGCACCAACTTTCAGTCCTCCTGCCTCAGCCTCCCACAGTGCTAGGCCCACAGGTGTGTGCCAGCACACCCACTTCCTTGCTTTGTTTATGTATCGCCTCAATGAGGCCCCAAAATCTTAATGTAATTTTAGCTACTTTTCAAAATGTAGGCCTTCCTGGCTCCTTCACTCCACATTATCTTGTACACTTAGATTACAGAGGACTCTTCGTTTGCGGTACTGGGGATCAAACTCAGGACCCTGTGCTTCCAAGGCAGGCGTGGTGCCATTGAGCTAAATCCTGGCCCTAGATTACAGTATTTAAATTAGTGCCTCTTTGTTCCCCTGCACTGTGAGTCTCTTAGGGAAGAGCCACACGCACAGACTGTACTGTGGTCATTTCCTCCATACCCACACTCCTTTCTACTCCTGTTCAATCTAAACTCCATGCCCTGGGCTCCAGTCCAGCGGACAAATCCCACAAGTGAGACCCAAGTGTCTGTGCGTGGTGCTCATAGAGCTGTTCCCAACAGAGGAACCAGGAGCCCTGGAGCCGTGACCAGGGGGTGCAAGGGAGGGAGGCTGGTCAGAGCTCGCAGGTCAACATGCTTTAATACAGAAAACCTTTGCTGTGTGGAAAGGGGGAAAGGAATGCAAAGGAAGATGCCATTGGGTGTGGTGGTGCACACCTGTAATCCCAGCTCTCTGGGAGGCTGAGGCAGGAAGGTGTTATGGTTTGGGTCCAGATGTTCCCCCAAAGCCTCATGTGGTCATAGGATGGATCTAGAGTGTATGAAATTGGAATTGATTCCTGATGGAATTGGGCTCAAGGGCACTAGGTGCTACCCGCCCTAAGTAGTCTGAATAAGATAAAAGGGGCAGGAGACACTGTTAACATTCTGTTACCACCCTTGCTGCCCTGTGTGTGCCGTGTTGTCTGTGTGTGTTTCTGCTCTGCTGTGCCCGTCTGTCATCCCTGCCTTGGAGTTGGCCACTATGGACTGAAACCTCTATGAACTGTGAGGCCAAATAAACCCTCTCCCCTCCAACTTTGGGTGTCTGGTATTTTGTCTCAGCAATGAGGGAAAAGTAACTAACACAGGTGGCAAGGATAAGCCCAGCCTGAGTAATTTAGCAAGACCCTGCCTCAAAAAAAAATGACTAAGTAAAAGCATTGGGAGTGTATAGTTCACTGTGAGAGCCCTGAGTTCTATTCCCCAGTACTGCGGAAAAAAAAGTTCAAACAAGTATGCAGTCATGTATGTCTGTGTGTAATTTATGATCCTGAGTTTTGCTTCTCACAGATCCAAATATACACACACTGGAGTCCAGAGGCACTGCTTCCAAATATCCCCTCTGCTAAATACATATTTTGCATTCTTTTTGGTATCTTCCATCTTCCAACAGTAAAGATACAACCCATGAAAAAAATCGCTTGGTCTCTGAGAAGAAGGTATACTTTTCAGGGCTTTCTGTCCAGGGGCCAATACCTGTCCAGAGGGGTCAGGTTGGGGTCACACTGAGGAAAACATTTTCTGATGGTAATGACCATGAAACCAGTCAGGTTATTGGGAGAAAGAAGGTGGAAATAACTGGATGGGAGGAAAAAAAATAAACACAAAGCAAAATGGGAAAAAAAAGCTTTTTTTTTTTTCTCATGTAGGCATTGAACCCAGAGTCTTTGCCTGAGGTCATAACCAGCACCACCCACCCTTTTATTTGACACAGGGTTTGCTAAATTACTAAACTGCCAGGTTGGGCTTGCATTTGCGTCCTCCTACCTCAGCCTCCCAGAGTGCTGGGATTACAGAGGTGCCTTACAGTGCCTGGCTCAAACAGCTCCCAATAAAGCCAGGTACCTGGTCACCAGGAGGCTGAAGCAAGAGAGGGCAAGTTTGGGGCCAGCCTGGGCAACTTAGAAAGACTCTGTCAAAATACAAAAGGACTGGTGATGTTGTTCAGTGGAGTAGTGCATGCCTGGCCTGTGTGAGGCCCTGAGATCAGCCCCAGAAAGACAGACAGAAGACCTCGATGATTGGGTAGCCTGCATGTTTGAACACTCACAGTTCCTGCCGACCTTCTTGTGGACCAAGTTCCTCTGTCCTTGCGACCGGTGGCAGTTGGGTCTCTGTCCTCTGCCAGTGCGGGGTGGGGGAGGGGTGGGATTCAGCGGTATGGGTCACGCCGGCCTTGGCTGGGGCCTTTGTCTCTGCAGGGCTGCTGGGGTCCCCAGCGCAGGCGAAGCCACAGCCTGCTATGGACACGCGGGTCAAGAAGGAAATAAGTCTCACGGTCCACCAGGGAGCGTGGGGCTCTCACTTACTGCATCATAACCTGGGTTGCCCTCACTGGGCATAAGCAAGGCTGTCAGGCCAGCAGCAGCAAGCAGGCCCCACGGTGTGGGGCGGACACCAGAGTAAATATCACTGCAGATGGTGCAATCCGGTGTCTCCTCCCCTACTGCAGTTCACCAACACTCACACTCACACTCACACGCACACACACACATACACTAGCTAGTTGAGGACCATTAACCACTGGTTCTCAAAGTCTGGGGTCCACAGGTTCCATCTCAGGGGGTCTTAGAGGTCATGACCATTTTCAGAATGATATGGAGATGTTACTTGTTTTTTGTCTTCTTTCTGCTGTGAGTGAACCATGGAGTTTTCCAAGGGCTCTAGATGTGGGATGGAACAGAAGACACAGAGTCAGACATGTGAGCCCAACAGTCTCCATGAAGCCAGACCTGAAAGAGGTCTGCAAAAACGTAAAACAACACTATTTGTCTCATGTTGTTTTTTTGTTTTAAAAAATACAATTAATTTTCTTTCTCTTTCTTTCTTCTTCCTTTTTTATTTTTCCTTAGGCACAGGGGATCAAACTCAGGACCTTGTGCTTGCAAGGCAGGCACAGCACCACTGAGCTAAATCCCCAGCCCACAAATTTTCATTTTTAAAAAATCTGCCATTAGAGGAGCGGTTTCCTGAGACAAAGGCTTCTCATGTGGGCTTCCTTGGGACATCAGCGAAATGGAGTTTCAGGGAGTCTTTCCTTGGTGACCTTGGTTGAGTCCCAGCTACAACCCGACAGGCCCTGGCAGCTCCCACCCCTCTGGATCTTGAGCCTCTCAGCTGCAAAATCCGTTAATGAGGGAGATGAGCAAACTCCGTAGCTCATGTAAGGAATCCAGCACCAGGCATGGCCCAAGCTCAGAGTGGGTCCTGAATACACAGGCTCCCGGCTCTGTAGGGCCGGGCCCTCTGGGGTCTGTTTCTGGTAAACAGTGGGGGACCCTGGGTCTTTAGGTCCTGATCACACTGGGTGCCACACAGTGCCTGGTGAATGCCCAGTGGCAGGGGGTACAGGACAGTGTAGAGAATGTCTAAGTCCCCTCCCCACAAAGCAGGGCAGCCCTCTCTCCTAGCAGTCCCTCTGTCAGTAACGGACCCAGGGCTGGACTGTGAGGGACCCCAAAGTCACCACCTGCCCAAGCCTTCAGTCACCGTCCTCCTCCCACCCCTCCCTCACTCTCTGCTCCCCGCTTCGTCCTTCGCTTGCCTCTCTGGACCTGGCTGTCCTCTTTCCCATTTCTTTCCTCTCTCCCATTTGTCTGTCTCTTACTCCCTCTGTTCGGTCCCACCCTCGCCTCTCTCAGACTCCCTGAGTCCTTCATCCTCCTCCCTTCCTCTGTCTCCCACCCCCTGCAGGGCCCCTCGCTGCTCTCCCTTGGCCACAATCAGAAATGGGCGCCTTGCCTCGTTGGGACAAATTTCTGTATGTCCTTGCCCCAGACACCCTGAGCCAGGCCAGCCATATTGCTCAGTGGATACTTATGGACCAGACACAGGGAGGCCCCGAGGAGCAGGTGCTTCTGCCCCGTCACGACAGCCCCTGCCTGGCCCCGCAGTGGTGAGCCTGAATTGCACGTGGAGGTCCGCGTGGTCAGTGGCCCCTCCGGGAGGCAGACGCTCAGACGGACACTGAACTGTCCCGAGCACTGGGGAAGTAACGAGTGGGGGACACCAGACCGTGAGGCAGACCCCACCGTGTCTGAGCATCACATGTGAAAATGCTTCTCTTCTAGAGCAAAAAGGGGGGTTGGTTTATTTTTGACCAGACTGTTTTCCTGGGCTCATTTTGTCTTCTGCGACATCCCAGCTACTGCTCTGTGATTGCTTCTCTGGCAGTGCGTGTGCATAGGAGACCGGCTTGCCTTCGGATCCCAGGTCGGGTGCCCTTTCTTTCTGAATCCGGTGGGAGCAGAATCTTAAAAGCACAGAGTCTTTCCACAAGGGGATCACCCGTCTTTCAGCCATGGAGGTCAGCAGAGTTCCGACCTGACTGGCTTGGGTGGGTGCACTTGTAGGTGAGTCTGGGCACGTCTTGGAGGCGTGACCTGAGGCCTCTGTGCACTCCTGCCTCTTCTCTCTGACGCTCGTCCCTTGCTCTGGAGCCTGAGCCAAGAACCAAGTCGCCCTCCCAGAGCCAGCTTGAGGTGGAGGTATCAGGTGTTGTGTCTCCGTGATGAGAAAGTGACTCATACACCTCAGATGCGTTGAATGAACTCAATGAGCATCTTTTGAAGATCTGTGTGGAAATATTTCCCTCGAGACAGAGGGTGCGTGTCCAACACATGCCAAACATCTTGCAAGACACTTCACTTTTTCAGTCTCCTTTTCCTCACAGAGTCCTCAGAAACCCACACAGTCGCTACTCAGCCACAAAGCTGAGGCCCTGAGGCAGCGGCCCAGAGAGCTGGTGTCAGGATGGAGGGCACAGGGCTCAGGACAAGAGTGGGGACAGCACCTGGTGTGAAGCACAGGGGCCTGCATATCAGGGGAGGATGGGGGTGCGAGGCCCAGCTACCCTGGAGGCTCCTTGGGCACCACGAAGTAGGCAGACAAAGTCTCCTGACAGAAACACATTCGGCTTCTCTCACAGCATCCACAACTGATCCACAGCTTTCAGGAGTCTGGGGGAATTGATCATCTGCATTTCAGGATGTGGACTGAGGGGCTCAGGGGAGCACGGAAACACCAGGAGGGCATGCCCTGCTGCCCTGTATGGCCTGAGAGCTCCTGCAGGCTCGGAGGGCCTCAGCCGGCCTGCTGGGGACACCTTCCAAGTCCACCTCCCGGAACTCCGCCTATGCCAGGGCACTTCCTGGCGTCCTCCTTTTGTCGCCATCCTCCACATCCTCAGGGGACCCACTCTCCCTCTTCTGCACCCAGGGCACCTCAGTGGGGCTGTGTTACGGTGGTCACCATGCTGTGTCCTGTGATGTGTGTCTCCTGGGAGGTCTGGAGTGGCCGAGTCAGGGCCGTGGCTCATCCCCCGCTCTCTCTGCAACCGGTGCTCTGGCAACCCGGCCCCTCTTGATAACGTCCTCCCGCCCTGTGCAGGACGCCTGCTCCGAGCATCAGGATGGGAAATAATGTAGCCACTGAAACTCACCTCAGAACTCGAGAGAAACTCAAGAGAAGCCAGTCAGTCACGCCTGTGCTGAGACTATCACGTCTGTCCATTGTTCTGGGTGCAGTGTGACTCCCCGCGGGCACAGTGTCCAAAGCCACCTCGACCTGGTGCACCGTCAGTGACACTGTTTGCGTGGATCCGACCAGAGGAAAGACCTGTGCTTGGCCAGTCTCGCACTGTTCGGACGTCGTGCCGAACGCTGTGCGTAGAGCGTGTGGCTGAGATCCCAGGGCCCCGCGTAGAGGTGGCCACGTCTCAGGCCTGACAGCAAGTGTCCCTGACCGAGTGGGGCAAGTAGAGCTTGGGAAGGAAGGGTCCTCCTGCTCCGCACCGAGGAGCTGCGGCACAGAGAGGGGCATATCTGTTAAGAGCCCGGCGAGGGTACAGGGCACGCGGGCACGCGGGGCTACCGGATGCGCTGTCGCGCCACAGCGCTGACACCCAGTGACACGTGGGCCGCCCCCGCACCTCCCCAGCCCTCTGACTCAGAGGTCAGAATCGCAGCCTCAAAACTCCATGGGTCTCGACTTTTGGAGAGCAGAGGAAGTCAGGAGAAGACCTGTGGTCCCCGCACCCAGCTGCGTCTGCTCAGAGAGGGGCCCAGGGCCTGGTACCAGCTCATCGCCGGAGGGAGCCGGTGACCACCACACAGGCCAGGAGGACACAGCTGTAACCTGGACCTTGCAGCAAACGGGCCCTGAAGCTGATTCCGGACTTTGCCCTCCTGTTGTTGCTTGTTTTCTGTAAGGCACACGGGCTCTCTGCTGAGTCAGAATATTTTACTCAAGGACATCACTGGGGGCATTGCACACAGCAGGTTGGCCAGCAGAGGCACCGTGCGGAGGAACGATGACTTTCATATGACTGAAGGGCATTTAGAAGTTGCACAAATCGCCCAACATCAAGTTAAGAGTATGACTTTTAACATATTTTATTTCTGAAGATTATAGCCCTGGTTCTAAACCATTTAATCACCTTGCTCCTAACAGCAATGGGACAAAATTACACTACAAATGGTAACCAGCCAGCAACACTCCCAAGGAGATAATGCAGGATGTGGGACCCCTGCCACAGGGCTTTAGGTCTGGAGTCAAGCACTGTTATTCCAGGAATAATAATAATAATAATAATAATAATAATAATAATAATAATAATAAATTCCTGCCGTTTCCAGGATCACGAGTGAAAAAATCGCTGTTCCCAGCCTGCAAGGGCGTAGGGATTTCAGGTGCCACCACGTATGGTGAGCTGGGGCTGCCGAAGCCTGGGGGGTCTTGGGGAAGATCTTGCCTCTTAAAAATTAAAGATATACTTACAGATCTTGTTTTTAAAGTGTGAGCTTTAGGTGCGATGACCCTAAAATCACTCCCAAGGCCAAAGCCAAGGAGGTTATCACTGTGGTCACTTGTAGGAATACAAGGGCTTCAGAGCTTCCATTTAGGGCTTTCTCGGGCTGGGAATTTAGTTCAGTGGCATCGTGCCTGCCTTGCAAGTGTAAAGTTCTGAGTTCAATCCCCGGCACCGAGAGAGAGAAAGAGAGAGAGAGAGAGAGAGAGAGAGAGAGAAGTTCCCAATTTAGGGATTTCTCCATTTTGAGCTGACTTTTTTGGCTGGTATAAGGTGGGGTTCAATTTAATTCTTGACATGTGGAAAAGGAAAGAAGGGAAAAGAAAAAACATGAAAACAAAGTCTTTGTAAATAGGGAAGGGTGAAGGGGGTGAAGGGAGGGCAGGGGAAGGGGGAGAAATGAGAACCAAGACCTGTCATGTAAAGTACAAGATCCCAATGGTGAATGTAACTGTACTGTATGCCTAGAATGTACCAATAAACTTAATGGAAAAAAATTCTTGAAATGGAAATCCAACTTTCAAGCACCACTAATTGAAGAAACTATCCGTTTCGCTTGTTGAAATTTGACTCACCAGCCATATTCATTAAGGAGAAGAACTAATATGACCAAGACGTCCATGATACCCAAGGCAGGTACAGCATTAACGCAATTTCTAACAGAGTTCCAAAGGAATTCACCACGAAAGTGGAGAAAAACAATCTTCAATTCCATTGGAACCATAAAAACTCCTCCATCTGCAAAGCAACACCGAGAGACCAACATATTGGAAATATCCTGATGTTAATTTATGTTACAATCAACAGCAAGCAGGGGCCGGCGCTGCTAGCAGAGACGGGAGCGTGCACGGCGGCGGTGAGAGCGGCACATTCCGGCCGGGGCCCAGGGCCACTGGTGCTGCGGCCCAGACCCTGTGGATAGCGTTGCGGATGTCTGCCTGGTAGAGTAATCAAATGCAAGAACTGATCGTCTACTTCCTGAGCACAGCCCTTGGCAAGACCTGTAAGGTGCTGAATGCTCCCCCTCCCCGAGACATTCTTCTGGGGTCCACCTGAGGTCAGCACTGTGAAGATGACCGGTGCCTTCTCAGCGTGACAACCTTGGACCGTGTGATCACTGTCCGTCAGCCCAGCGGGCCTCCTCCAGGGAAGAGCCACTCTTTCCCATCCCTCCTGAGGGGGAACTGAGGAACCCGGGACTGCCGTCTTCCTCAGACCAGTCTGAGAGCTCCTCTGCGGAAAACCAGGCAATGGATGGAGGCTCTCAGGTCCTCTCCCTCTCTGAGCAAGACGACTCCCCTGAAAAGATGGGCTCATCTCCAAAGCAGCTTCTCCTCCTGGGAGCCCTGAGTGGCCCCCACTGACCTGGCTTGGCCATCAGCAACTGGGTTCCACTTGAAGACAACACAGTCTGGGCCAGCACCTGGCCACTGTGTCAGGAAACAGGTGGGACAGGCAGAGGCTGGCCCCGTGCCTGGCAGGTGCTTCCATGAAAGGTGGAAGCGGCCAGGGTTCTGTGTCACCTGCTCCAGAGCCTGGATGCACCTGCCACACAGGAAAGAGGAGACAGGAATCATCTGCTTTCTAATAATTCTGTAGCTAGTTTTTGTTAACATAAGCATACAAAAGACTATGTGTTCTGGTAATTTTCAACCTCTGCCCTTGTCTTGGCTGTTGACCCCTCTTCAGAAGGTTACCTATATTTTTATCTCCTAGAAATCGGAACTATATTTACCTAGCATCTAAATTGTAAGCTCCTCATACACGGAGACAAATGTTTCTCAAAGCACAGCTCACTGGGCGTCTCTGACAGAGTTCCCAGTAGGCATTCTCACACCCCAAACCACAGGCGCCCAAACCCTCGGGGACAGCCAGGCGTAGTGGCGCACACTTGTAATCCCAGTACTCAGGAGGCTGAGGCAGGAGGATCGCTGTGAGTTCAAGACCAGCCTGGGCTACATAGTGAGCTCTACGTCAGTCTCAACTATGTAGTGAGACCCTGCCTCAAAAAAAAAAAAAAAAATCCTCAGGGACAGAGATGGCCCTAACTGATGAAGCTCATGCGATGGCCCTGAAATGGCCAGTAGTTGCTCTAGGAAGTGCAGAGAAGCCAGGGAACCACTAGTGCCCACCCTAGCGACCTGGCTGCTCACTATGTTAGGCACTGACGCCTGCCAAGGGTAACTGGATAACCTCTGGGACTGTATTCATTTTCTACTTGCTGCTGTAACAAATTACCAGAAACTTAGTGGCTTAAAGAACACAATTTTATCATCTTGTAGTCCTCGTGTTTCAGGGTGTGACTGGGCTTAAGTCAAGGTGGTACAGGACTGCGTTCCTTTCTGGAGTCTGTAGGGAATCTTCCATGCCTCTCACAGTTCACCCAGGCTGCCTGTGTTCTTTAAGACGCAACCCTTTTTCCTGTTAGCAAAGCCAGCAGAGTGTAGCATATTCTGGGGGCAAGTTTGCTTTCTTTTTTTTTCTGGTACCAGAGATTGAACTCAGGACCTTGCTTTTGCGAGGCAGGCAGCAGAACCACTGAGCTAAATCCCCAGCCCAGGATAGTGTATTCTGAAGTGACCACATTCTCTAACTTCTGCCCCCCTCTTCTTTTTATTTTATTTTATTTTTTATTTATTTTTTTTTTTGAGACAGGGTCTCACTATGTAGTTGAGACTGACCTGGAACTCACTATGTAGCCAAGTCTGGTCTCGAACTCACAGCGATCCTCCTGCCTCAGCCTCCCAAGTGCTGGGATTACAGGCATGCGCCACCACGCCCAGCTCCCCCCCCCTCCATTTTTTAAGGACCCTTGTGTTACACTGGGTCCCTTACATAATCATGGAAGCAAAGTCCTTTTTGCCATGTAAGGTACTGTTCACAGGTTCTGGGGTTAGAATGTGGATGTCTTGAAGATCTTCTACTACAGAGATTTATTAGCAAAAAGTAGGATTGGTATGCTTTTTTGTTGTTGTTGGTGGTGGTTGTTTAAATGTTTTGCTGGTTTTAACTCATTACAAATAACTTATTGGTTTCAAAATACGTTTTCAACAACAATACAAAGAAAAGAAAAAGCAGGACTTCCCGAAACTGGGTAAACACAGAACCGAGACCAGGGACAGAAGGGGGCGCCAGCGAGGCAAAGGATGATGTCCCAGAGCAGCTGGGAGCAAGGGCGCCCTTGAGGAAGGGGCCTGGGGGTAGCGAGCCGGCTTCCCCCGAGCCTCCTCCGACGGCAAATCTGCTGGAGGCCGAGAGGGGGCCGTGTGGGCGTGGCTGGACCATTCTGCACAGAAGAGCAGGCAGCTCTACGCCTCCCTGCATCGCCCCTCTCCCTTCCGCACGGGGTCCCCAGAGCCTTCCCAGAACCCTGAGTCCGAGTGAGTGGCCCCGACCAGACCCATGAGGGTCAGATGCTTTGGTCACAAACCAGAGGGCTGTGGAAAGGCAAATGCTCGCTGGGGAAATCCCTTCAACGCCTGCACGGACTAGAGGGGAACAGCAGCCGCGTGGGTAGCTCAGCATCAGCCAGCCCTGGACACGCACAGCGCTGCTGTTCAAGTCATGAGGGCAGATTTTCCACATTATGTATTTTTATTAGCACATCTTACTTTACAGGTTTATTTCTAAATTTTTTACTCTTTACATAATCTGACTTCCAAATCTGACCAGTAATTGAAAAATATTTCATATAGAAACAGACTAAGAAAACCTGATATTATAATAGTGGGGGGAGAGAATTACAGAAATTAACCGTAAAGTGTAATGTTATCATGCTGAAATCCCATCGAAGCTTGATGGTGGATAGAATGCTGTACTTCACAATGCAAATTAAACCAATAAAAATAAGAGACTCTCCAAACATTGTCAACAAATGCCTACTGTCTTATCCATGAAGACTCTCTCTCTCATCAGGATCTCCAACTCCCAATCTAAAGCCTGATTGGTGTTGTTTTTCTCCAGTAAGAGAAAACAAGCCAGGCGTGGTGGCACACACCTGTAATCCCAGCACTCAGGAGGCTGAGGCAGGAGGATCGCTGTGAGTTCGAGACCAGCCTGGGCTGCACAGTGAGTTCCAGGGCAGTCTGAACTAAACCTTCACCACTCACCCAGGCGGGCAGGAGGAATTCACACACATGCACACACTACCAGTTTCCTCAGTGGAGCGGAAGTAAGAGGGGAGAGGAGCCCCGTCATGGGTGGGCCAGAGTCCCACTGCTGACCGGGGACTGGGCACCTGAGGGAAAGCATCCAGCCCTTTCTCTTGGAGAGGTGCTCGAGACCAACCCAGGGAACATAACCATCAGCCCTGCATCAAGTGCTGTGTACAGATCTGGCCACATGTAGCTGCTGCCCTGCACAGGCAGCTCTCACATGTGTGTGTGGATGCCTGACATCTGCCTGCCAAGCCCCTGGTGCCTCTCTTCTTGGACTGACTCCAATCTTTTTTTTGGGGGGGAGTACGGGGGGTGGAACTCAGGTCCTTGTGCTTGCGAAGCAGGCGGTGTCACCACCAAGCTAAATCCCTGGCTCTAAGATTGACTCCAGTCTTGAAGACAGAGAAAGAATGGACTTGACTAAGAAACAGCATAGAATTTCCAGGTGTGGTGGCATGCGCCTGGAATCCCAGTACTTGGGAGGCTGAGGCAGGAGGATTGCCGTGAGTTTGACGCCAGCCTGGGCTACACAGTGAGTTCAAGGCTGGCCTGAACTGCACTGGGAGACCCTGTCTCAAAAGAAAAGAAATAGCACAGAAAATCCTTTACTACCGCTGTCCCCAACCTCCAGGCCATAAGCCCATTCTGGTCCTTGGCCGGTCAGGAAGCAGGACACACACAGGGCTGAAGAGCCACAGTCCGTGTGTACAGCCCCACCCCACCACCCTCCGCCTGGCTGTGGCGTTAGCTCCTCATCTAGCCCGACTTCGAACTGCACAGTCGAGGTGCCTAGGTTGTGTGCTCTTTGAAACCATCATCCCCTGACTTCGTGGGAAATTTGCCTTCTGTGAAAACTTAGTGCCAAAGAGAGTGCTACTGCTTTTACTAGATGGTGAGCAGCTTCTCCTTGGCAGTACTGCACATCGAGCCCAGGCCTTCACCCCAGCCCTGTTTCTTTTTTTATTTTTTACTTTGGAAACAGGGTCTCGCTAAGTCATTACGTTGCCTGGGCTGGGCTTGAACTTCTGATCCTCCTGCCTCAACTTCCCAAAGTCCTGGGATTATAGGCGAGCACCACCACCAACTTCAGCAGCTTCTTTGTAAACACCAGAAACAAGAAACACCCCTAGAATCTCATTTGCTCCTGACCACCGCCAGTCCTCCCGCCTGTGCTAAGTGGAGGGCGCAGGGCGTAACACAAACAGGAAGGCCCTGTTTTGAGACATTGAATTGTACTTAATGACAGTCAGGCATGAGTACTCAGGGAGAAGTGTCCTACCTTCAGTCGAGAAAGATCTTTCTCGAGGAACTGTGAGAGGCCTGATACGGGTGGGGTAGCTGCAGGGCTGGACGTGGGTATAATCCTGTTCCTCAAAAAGGCAATAAGCGAATGCTGTTTGAACATTTTCATTTGAAAGTGTAATAAGAAGAGACCAAAATGTCTTATGTAGTGATTTTTATTTGAATAAAAATTTTTAAAAAAATTGTTAATTTTCTAAATGTTTGAATAATTCCAGGCCCAACCTCAGTTGCATGTTTTTCTCAGTCAATTCAAAATGCAGACACACAGGGAAACTTGCAGAAGGGCTGCTTCGAGGGTTATTGTTGTTAGGGGCAAACTGCAGATGGGAAAAAACAAAGGAAGAACAACTGTGACCTAGCCAAACAAGGAGTTCTACGCAGCCATGAAAAGGAGCAAGCAGTAGGTGCCCACCACAGGAGGCTCAATTTAAAAGTGTCTTTTCTCACAGACTCTGGAAAGCCATGAAGCCCGGCTGTTCAGGCAGAGGGATGGTCCAGGGGGGCAGTAAGCAGCTCAGGAGGACTCAAAGCAGCAAGAGGAACCAGTTAGAACCGGTTAGGAGAGATAGGTGTGTCTACTGCCTGGAGTGGGGTGAGGGCTGCACTGCTGCGGAGGTAAGCAAAAACTGAGTCATGTTTACTCTTTGAAAAGATGTTCTGGAATCCCAGCACTTGGGAGGCTGAGGCAGGAGGACTGCTGTGAGTTTGAGGCCAGCCCGAGCCACAACAAGAGGTTAAATTCAGACTGAACCACATAGCAAAACCTTGTCTCAAAAAGGTAATCAATAGCCAGGTGTGGTGGCGCACGCCTGTAATCCCAGCACTCAGGAGGCTGAGGCAGGAGGATCGCTGTGAGTTCAAGACCAGCCTTGGCTAGTAAATTGCAGGTCAGTCTCAACTACATAGTGAAACCCTATCTCAAAAAACAAACAAACAAACAAAAAATAACTTTAAAAAAATAGTTAAAAGAGTTTTAGGTATGGATGTATAAGCCATTTTGAAATTGAGAAGTAAACTCAAAATTATCTTAGGTGGGAAGCATAGCTCTTCTTTTGTATATTCATGAGCTACATGATCCAAGTCTTTTAGAAATACCCATAAGAATGCTGGAACACCATGGAAGATGGAGAAAATAAGCAAACGTTTGTCACAGATACTAGAAATTATTTGTAGATGTAATCATGATGGAGAGAAACGGGCAGCTCTGATGATAATAATGCCCAGGTTAGAATTCCAAAAGTGTCAATACAGATTACTGTCTAGCCTACTAATGCTTTCTTTCCATGTTACTTTGATTTTAAACTGGGACACTTAATGTCAGATTTCTGAAGTATATAAAGACTTACGTAATGATCTTATATTTTATGATAAAAACTGAGAATTGAAGTCATCTAAGAACACAATTCCAAATACCCAATAACAAGAATTCACCTTTGTTTTTCACATGCTGTCACGAGAAGACAATGCAACTGGGAATGTGTGGCCATCGCCAGCAAAGGCCAATCTACCAACGTACAAAAATGAAATTCCTAAATGTTCTGGGGGAAAAGCAGCGCGAGTTGTAATTCGTACCAACCCACATGCTAAGGCTCAGCTTTGCATGTGTAAGCCTCTCTGGAAGGCAGCCTCCCCGCCCCATCTCTCTGGAGAACTGAGTGAGTGCCCAGCAAGTGGAGGGGGTCTCTGAGCAGCCGCTGCTAGGAAGGGGGCAGCGGTCACAGTAAGAGTCAAAGGCGGGGCTCAAGGCCTAAGGACAAAGCCCACCCAGTCACTAACTGGTCACACGGGCTTCACATCACACCTGGTGTCATCTGGATGCTGATACCACAACGTCCTAGGTTCCAGGGACATAAGCAAGAACCCTCCTCTGGAGGCTTCCAGGAAGATGCCAGAGCAGTAAGCCGCAGTCAGCCACTCCAGGACTCAGGTTGCAGACACCAGCAAATAGCAATTTGAGGCAGGACCCGGAGGGAAAACTGGGCCTGCAGAGAAACTGAAGAGGCAGACCACAGCACAGAAGAAGGAAGGGGCAACCTAAACTCGCTCCTGGCTCCTGGCGGGTGGTGAAGAAAAGAAGATCAAATCCTACAGAGGGGCTGGGGATTTAGCTCAGCGGTTCCGTCGCTGCTTCGCAAGCGCAAGACCCGAGTTCGATCCCCGGTACCAACAAACAAACATCCAAGTATTTCACGACGGGGTTTCGGGTGCGTGTTGGCTATCTGCCGAAGGCGACCGGGAAACAGCTGCGGACGGCTTTCCACCTGGAAGTGGGGGCGGTGGCGGCGGTGGCGGCGGAGTCGCATCCACCCAGGTGGACGGAAGCGCGGGGCCCTGCGCCTGGGCGGCGCCATCTAGTGGTGGAAACCGGCGTTACCCAACAAGGCGGGCACAGTGCCCAGGTGCCACCCAGGGAAGGCCCGCACCTTCGGGACCCCAGAGCTCTCTGGGCATCAGAGCAGGGCAGGGTGGGAAGCTGAAAGAGCAGCGAGTGTGAACTCAGCCCACAGGCGGGGCAGAAGGTCTAGAGCAGGGAAGCTGGGCGTCACTGGGAATGCGTGATTCAACATCCACTCAAGACATCCGCACCCTTTCGACTGTCCGCCCTCCAGTCCAGGTAAGCCCAGAGTCCCCCTGCCCTCCCCTTGCCTGGATGGCACCCTCCCTGGGAAGCGGCACCCTCCTGGCCGGCAGCTCAGCCCACTCTGGCGCCCCAGGACAGCCACACAGGCTCTTACCTGGGGCCCTTACCATGGCCTTGGACCCTCACCTGCTCAGATGTCAAAGGAGCCCAGAAAACCGCCAAGGAGCACTGAGTGTCCTTGCCCCTCAAAGTCCCATCATTTGCCTCCCCTCTTCCCCCACTAAGTCCCACAAGGCAGGGAAGATCCTGACAGCTGCTGCTCCGCCCCAGCACAGGGTCTGGCCCCACTTGGGGGCCAGCAATCCGGCAAGACAAACAACCTCTGGCTCACCCCCTGAAGCTTACTTTTCAAATAGAAAATAGACATTAGCTAGGTTACATAACTACCTGTGAAATGGGTGCAGGGAAAGCAGAAGAGAAAAAGGAAAGAAAACCCCACCTGACCAGATCAGAGTGGAAAGGCCTCCTACCCAAGAATTTGACCTGGGCGCTATTGCAGGAAATTGCTATTTCAAAACGTCTGCCACTCCCGGACAGACTGGGGGACACAGACGGTATCACAGGCTCCCCAGCCCCACCGAGGACCCAGGGCGTCCGAGCAGAGCAGGGCTGGTGGCTTCCATACTCTCCCTGCCACTGCACTGGCGCCCCAGCTCCTGGGCAGAAGGGTTCAACCCCGTGGTAAGCACTCAGCCTTAGGGGCTTGGGACCCTCGGGGACACCCAAACCACCAATCCTCCCCTCCTGTTGTCTCCTTTCAGTTCAGCTTGGGTCTCCTCCTTGCGGGAGATCTGTGTCCTTTCCTGACCATAGTCTACATTCTGGATTAACTCAGCCCATCAAAAAGTTCCAGTAACAGGGCTGGGGATTTAGCTTATTGGTTCTGCCGTCTGCATCACAAGCACAAGGCCCAGAGTTGGATCCCCAGTACTGGAAAACAAACAAACAAAAAAAGTTCCAGTAACATTGAACTTCAGAAGGAAAGGGGCCCGGGAATGGTGGCTCATGCCTGTGATCCCAACATTCAGGAGGCTGAGGCAGGAGGATCACCATGAGTTTGAGGCCAGCCTGGATTATAGAGTGAGACCCTGTCTCAAAAATAAGCCCAAAAAAAAAAAAAAAAAAAAAAAAAAAAAAAAAAAAGAAGTGC